>NW_020837978.1:7127480-7219980 GCF_003676395.1 Aethalodelphis obliquidens | reverse complement strand
AGAAGGAGAGAATGTGTGTTGGGGCCCACTAGCAGAATCTACACCAGGTATATTTCATGATTCTCCTCATTTGATAGATGAAAAAAATCAAGGTTGTAACTTGACTAAAGTAAGAAAGAGAATACATGGTAGAATAAGGGATTTAAACCAAGCCATGCTTGACTCTATAGCTTACATGCCTCACCCCCTCCTGTAGACCTGCTCTCTTTTTTTATGGGAGATGTTCCTGGTTAGGGGGAGGGCATATCAGGATAAGGGCTGGAGAGGTTGCTGACATATTCAGAAGGGAGAGTCTAGAGTTGAGTCAGACAGTCAAGATGAGCAACCTCCTAGTCTGGCAAAGAAAATGCTGGCAAGGATGATGAACAGTAAGGAACATGAAGGGAAACTTCATCTGGCATCTTCTTCAACTACAGACTCTGAAGATAAACTTCTGATGTCATCAGCCAAAGGGCATTTTTTAGATCTTTGGTTCCCTTGGTGGAACCAAGTTTTTCTTATGGAACTAGGATGTTTCATGCAGTGGGGTCCCGAGGAGAAGGATGTGTCCCCCTTGTCCAAGTGGAGGCTGGAGCAGGCCTTCTTTATAAATTTCTATTCAGCAGAGGTGTTCAGATTTCATCAAGAGGAATTCTTACTCTCTATGGGCCCAAGAGCCCGTGTGAAAACCTTGAATTTTAAGTTTGTAAATGGATATTCAGAGGTGGAGTACCACTTGATGGCTCAGCTGTTAGAAGCTCAATAAAGTGAGTCATGGAGAATAATTATAGTTGGTGGAAGAGAGGTGTTGGCCAGAGAGGGTAAGATGAGGGCTGTGGAAAGGGTGACATCTGGGGTAAGTGTTAGGGTGAAAGTAATTATAGGCAAGTGCTATCCAGTAGAAATATAATGTGAGCTATGGACACAATTAAACAATTTCCAGGAGCACACATTAATAAAATTAAAAAGAAACAAGTGAATGAACTTTAATAATACATTTTATATCAGTCAATATCTACAAATATTATTTCAACTTATAATAAAGTAAAAATTTAAAGCAATATTTAACTTTTTTTGGTATGAAGTCTTTGAAATCTGTGTGTATTTATACTGGCAGCAAGTCTTAATGTGAGTTCGCCTCATTTCCAGTGTACCATAGGCGTATGTGGCTGGTGGCTATGGTAGTGAGCAGTGCAGTTACAGACAATGAGATCTGGAAGTCCAGCCACTCAAGTTTGCATGGGAGAATTTGAGGAACTCTTAGAGGACCGTAACTTCCCAGCCTCCAAAATGCTGCATAACTAATATTGACCTACAATATAATAGTTTCAACACTGTCTCAATTGTACTAGTCATTTTTAACATTATTTCTGTGATATAAATTAAAGTCTGGATATAAAAAGTATTCCTGGAGATGGATTGAATAAATTCTCCTATGAACCAGAAATTAGTAAATGGGGAGCGAGAACATTTTATAACTCAAAAGTAGATCAGAGGAAGGGGCTTTAGATGGAAAAGCCAGGAATGATTTATTATCCTGACAAAATCAGCCAGACATGGACATAGGTAGGGGTTATACCACCTCCATTCTGGAACATAGTCAACATTAAAAAAATTATTTGATGAATCTCTACCTAAACCCACCCTGCTCACCTGCCTTTGGGAGAGCCTCAAAAAAAAATTCAACTGCAAATGAGACGTGCAATTTTATGGTCTGTGAACAAGGAATAATATTTGAAATCCCTGAATTTAGAAACTGTTAGGTATTGTAGAACACAATGTTTCTTGCTAATACAATAAAAAAGAACATTTATATCATCTGCCAATGTGATGACTTAAGTAACATAGAGTAACTACATTTTTCCCCACAATATTATTACAATGAGCACAAATTCTCATCCTATAAGTAAATATCAAACACATTTCCACCTTTTTCATCCTATAAGTAAGTATCCAATACACTCCTACCTTTTAGATGCTTTAAAAAAAAAAAGTATTGGTAAGTAATGGCAGAATACCAATGCTACTTTACTTACCCAAATTATTTCATAGAAATGTAAAATCGTTGGATAGATAGCGATTTAAATTATGAAGGAAATGTCTAGGAGAGGGATTTTCTGACAACAAACTTTGGAATAAAAAGACTTCAAATTTGTGATGGATTGAGCCCCTTAGTAGAGGAAAAATGTGATTGAAATGAATACACACTGATCTTTAGGAACAAGCAAAATAAGGAACTACTGAGTGGTCTGATTTTAAGATCACTTGGAGGGTACCCTCAAATCCCTCCCGAACACTCCAGTGTTAAAGCATTCTTAGAAGCTTATTTGGATCTAAAGGTTCCCCAGAGAAATGGCAGTGTGCTACAGAGCTGACACTGTACGTTGGTATCAGTCATTTTTACAAGGTGTGAATGAGAAAAAACACAATGAAAGTCTCAGTTCTTCCTGCTTCCCCGCCAGGTCTCTTCCACACGCTCTGCCTCTGCTCTTCCCTTCTAAAGAAAGTCGCCTAGGCTCTGCTCAAGACCTTCTTTCCATTCCTATTGCCTTTAATTTGTAGGTAGACGCTTAGCAAAAGCATTCAATCCCCTGTTTTGTAAATTTCAGGAGGAATAACTTACCTGTGATGATTTTTGGCCACACGTCCTCTGCTCCATCTTGCCCAGAACTCAGACTGCTTCTCTGATCCCAGCTCATCCACTTCGCTCACTGCCAGCCATGGCCTGGCCTGATGATGATTAGCCTGATGAGGAAGGGAAATTCAGAATTATAGCACTTGAAAAGGGAGAGCAACAGAGAACCGACAACTAATTAGAATTTCAAAAGACAGAGGAATTGACTTAGGTTCTAAACATAACAAGGGCTTGAGGGCTGGGTAGGTCGAAAGGGTGTATTTCATAATCTGAATATATAACATAGTGGCACTAAAAGTAGTGAATGACTGAATTCTAAATGACAGTAAAATGAAACATGGGACAGATGTGAGAAGGAGCCATGGAAAGGCTTTAGATAAGAAGAAATAAATAATTATGGAAGTGCATAGTAAAACAGTTCAAATGATGGTGAGTGATTTAACTGCACTTGGGAAGTTGTTTCCTTTTAATCTCTAATTTTCAGAGGTTATTTCAAGTGTTCTTTCCATCCTTGCTTCCCTCACCCAAAATCCTAGGGGAGAGTGTTTGATTGACCACGCTTAGGCCACTTGCCAGCTCCTTGGCTTTGTCACAGGTAGGGGAAGTAGGTTCTGTCAGCTCTTCCTGGCTTCTGTCATTGGAGACAGGAATCTGGAGTTACTGAACCATCAAGACTATACACACTGGGAACTAGGAAATTGTGATGCTATTAGGGAGGGGAAATGGATGCACAACAGCAAAACAAATCAACCAGACACACATCTGATAAATGTTCCGTACAGTTCCTCAGTCTTGGACTATTTCCTGATCATATCCTATTGTTCATAACATCAGTACAATTAAAAAATGGAAGTGGTATATGTGTGATTAGTTGGATATAAAATTTATACAATATTTTGCTTAGGAGTTTTATATATATATATATATATAATCCCAAAATACTTTATGTATGTCTCCATTTCCTCTTCCTCATTTACTGAAAACATATTGCTCAAACATCTATTTCCCAAGCACTGTGTCAGATACAGGAGATGCAAAAGTGAACACAACAGACATGGTCGTTCTCTGTGTCATGAAGCATGTTACACCAGCAAAGTCACACTGAGGGCAACTCTTGAGATTTTAGTTGATTAATCCAGATTAAACAGGCACTCTCAAAAAAGCAATGTTTTCTCATTCAAGATTTTTACATCAATTTCATAAATAACATTTCTCAGATTGAATGACTCTAGAAGTATGGGTAAATCAGGAAAAAATGTGTGTGTGTGTGTGTGTGTACCATATGAACATAACTGTGATCTCAGTTTAGTTGATTAAACTGTGTTCAGCCTAGGACTGAGCATGTCTGAGGATTTGTGGTTTAAAGTGGCCTAAAATGAACATAACTTTTTAGTGAAAAAAACCTATAAAAATTCAGGTTTTCTGATGCTTCAGTGATGTGGTCAGTATTTTAGCAGCTGCACAGAAATTTTTTTTTTTTTTTTTAAATCTAGTTCCCTTTAAATATTGGGTGACATTTACAAAAATACTTCCTGGCCATCAGAATAAGTTACACTGATGCAGTGAAATTCCATATTCAATTTAAACTTTGCTAAGCTCTCTTTACCTGCAGTCTGACTGGTTCATTTGTTGCATTTCCATTTTGAAAAAAAGACTAAGAATGTTCCTGGCAAAGGACTAATTCTAAGGAAAGAGACAGACACATGATCTTGATCTCATTCGAAGACTCAGGGCCAGAGAAGAAAACTAGTTTTGAGTACAGTCTAGTGTTTGCCAATCATATTGTCCCATGGTTTAATCCTCAGGCATTTATTCCTGGGTCTTGGGGAGAGGGGTTTGGAATAAAAACTGGGATCTCTGTCAGTTGCTGGGGACCTAGGAGCTCTACCTGCTAACCTGTGTGACATGGAGGGAAGCCATGTAGGTAGAGATGACGTGTATCCCTCCAGTTGGCATGGCCAATGGAACGTGGGATGGACAGAGGCGTGAGTTCAAGGTTTGATCAGAACCTGAGAAGATGTTGGATAGAACTTGGGATAACCTGTAATGGGTACCAGCAGGAATCAGTATTGGAAGTGACAGTGGTCACCTGAGGTGGCCCCAGCAGCAGCTGTGGGATTGACAGGAAGTGCTTTCCCTGCTGCTTTGTGGGGTGGAGGTGCCACCACTGATTTCATGATGGATGTGGTCTGAAGACCACAGTGTAGAAACCTTGACAGCAGGCAGCAAAGCGGAAGCCTCAGCCTTAGAGAAAGAAAATGGCAGATGTTCCAAAAGAAGCTGAGAGGAATGAGTTTCAGCGTCTGTGATCAAAGGACTTAGATTCTCTCCAAAGAAATGAGGGGTGGTTTGAATTAAGGGTAGGAGATCATAATAGTTGTGCCTGAGCTAGAGAAATCCTAAATTAGGGTTGTAATCGTGACCCTAAATCTGTCTTCAGATTGGTGTGGCCATTAGAAATACACAGGCACAAAAATTTATAGTAAAAATGACATATAAGGGTACATGTTAAGTGCATAATTCAAATTGTCAGAGGATTGTTTTTCCCCCCAGTGCACATAGCCTAGATTATTTCAGTAGTGATATTGTATAAAACCGTTTATATTGTTCTCATTTGCCCCTTAAGATGGAAAAAGGGTGTTATATGAAATATATAGTACATTTAAAAATATTTTTTGATTTGGGACATTTCAAATATTATTAAGAAAAAGAAATATATAGGAAAATCATTTGCTTTAGGTTTATGAACTGACCTGGATTTGTGTTTTAAGATACCGTTTGGCTCCTAAGTGATTTGAACCTCTTTCATTGACTTGGAAGCCTAAAAATATACACTCAGGAAAGCATCCTTCATACAGAAATATTTATGTAGATACAAGATGGGTGAAATATTTGGTCAGTTTATACAAATCAATTTAAGTTTACTGTCCTACCCCACCCCCTCCTTTTTTTTTCCCCAATGGAGTACCAGAGTTCTAGAATAATATTTGTCCCATTGGGAAAGGAGCATTTTAATCAAATATTTGAGTTTTGGGAATTTCAACAGCATAAGAAAAGTTTAATTAGTTTTCTTCTCAGAAGGAACTGCCCACCTCCAGGTAATCACACAGATTTGCCCAGGAAATCAGCAGAATGTCTATTGATGTTGCCTTTTCCTGTTTCTGTTAATGCTAAAATTGAAACCATGGGTAACAGTTTACCAGCTGTTGAGCGCAGTCATTTTTCTTTTTCTTTTTTTTTAAATATTTATTTATTTATTTTGGCTGCCCTGGGTGTTAGTTGCGGCACGTGGGATCTTCCTTGCAGCATGTAGGCTTCTTAGTTGAGGCATGCATGCGGGATCCAGTTCCCCAACCAGGGATTGAACCCGGGCCCCCTTCATTGGGAGCACGGAGTCTTACCCACTGGACCACCAGGGAAGTCCCGAGCGCAGTCATTTTTCTATCTTCTCTTCAAAATTTTGTGAAACCCCCAATGTATGACTCTTTGTAAAATAATATTTTATAAAATCTGTCATAAGTCGTTGGTTGGGGAAAGAATTTTTATAAGAATTATTTTAATATTCAGAGATACTACTTTATGATTCCAGTTCATTGATGATAGATTCATACATTGAAACCACTGGATTTGTTTATGTGCCAGTAAAATTTATGTACCTTCAAAATAAAAATGTGAGCACAGGAATCTGTATAGTGGTAAAAAGTGTGGTTAAGAATCTTAGAATCATAGAAATGCTAGAAGTAGAG
The DNA here is from genome assembly GCF_003676395.1 of Aethalodelphis obliquidens. Lineage (NCBI taxonomy): Eukaryota > Metazoa > Chordata > Mammalia > Artiodactyla > Delphinidae > Aethalodelphis > Aethalodelphis obliquidens. Next base: position 7,213,620 of record NW_020837978.1, on the reverse strand, counting down.
ATCATATAGCTGATATTACAGAAGTCCAATGAGTCTCCTAATATAAACAGCTACACAGTAAAAGAACTGAGAGAAAGACTTGTTTTCTGATACATTAGTGATGCAATCAGTCTCTTAGCAGTTGGACAGGTTACTAAATTGTTTACCTATACCTCCTAAATATTTGGTGAAATTTTCATTTTTTTTCACATCTTTATTGGAGTGTAATTGCTTTACATTGCTGTGTTAGTTTCTGCTGTATAACAAAGTGAATCAGCTATACATATACTTATATCCCCATATCCCCTCCCTCTTGCGTCTCCCTCCCACCCTGCCTATCCCACCCTTCTAGGTGGGTGAAATTTTCTAAAAGATTTTTTTTTTTTGCTTCCAGAATAAGTTGCACTATGTCAATGAAATTCTGCATAATTTCAAAGTTTACAAGGCCACCACGTTGACTGGAGTTCAATAGTTGCATTTCCATTTTAAGAACAATTTTACTAGAAAAGTTTCTTATGATCTTACATAAGCTTTTCATGACCTTATACATGTTTTTAGCATACGTTCGTTAGTCCTTAATCTCCAAAAAATTCCATTTAGAGTTTCTTTCAAATATTTTTTGTTTTCTATTAAAGAGATTTAATAGAAAATAAAATTTTCCTCATCAGATTGATTGACCAAAAACCTTATAAAAAAAGACCCACGGGAAGACCTGAACCCTTTGCTTTATGAGATAGAGTTTAGTTGTCTATAAGTTACCAGATTTTTAAAGAGAAAGTATTATTAATCAATATTGTTTAAACTAAATCTAATAATCCAATATATTGATTGCTTTCATACTGAAGTGTGCTACAGTGTGCTGAAAATATTACTACCTGAATGAACCCTTAAGTACAATACATGAGTATAAGTAATCATAGATGCAGGGGGGAAGACATAGTTATTAAATGAATGAGGGCACAATCAGAAATATTAGGGGGTGACTGATGTCTAATATCAGGTCCTTCCTAATTGAAAGGCAGTATTCTAAACTGTATACATAAATTTGTGGACAAGTAGGACAATGGTGCCTGGCTTCAACTAGAAAGAAAAAAACACACCTACTTTGGTATTGCTTTTGTAGGACTTTTAAATATGCATAAAAAACAATATATTTATACTTAACCTTTGAATTATCATTATTACTTAAGTAATGGAAAGATCTTCCTGTTTAGAAGTTAGGTGCTTAGGGAACCGCTTTAACTCCAAGGATTTGAGGTCCGGAGGAACACATGATGCATTAATGCCTTGGGGTGCGTCAGATGAGCCCTGCAGCAATTATGCACTCCACAGCACTCCAGTGGTTTGAAAGTTAAAATGCCTGGTAATTTACCATGAGGGAGGGCCTTAGGGGAAGAAAGAATATGGCTCAATTAATTAGTACTTGTTAGCAAACTTCGACTATTACCCTATTTAGGTTTTCAAATCACTGATATCTCAAATACCCACAAGATTTGGAAAAGAAGTAAGAATAAGCAGTGGAGAAAGCTAATTTGTCCAACAGAGCACCAGTTTTTGAATATAGTGTGAGCAGTGGAGCCATTTTCACAGGTTAGCCTTTCTATAAAGAAGAAAACGGAACTGGTATCCATTTGCTGTTTTTAACTCTGTGGTTAAAACCTCATGCCTTTCCGTTTGAGTTTCTGGGTAAGGTGAATACTCTTGATGACTACCTAGGGATTCCTATGAAAATCTAATAGAAATAAATTAATTTTGAGAGTTATCTGGAGCTTTATGATGGGTGTTGGTTTTCTATTTAATCACTATATCTCCTAAGTGGCTATTGTAGGTATTTACAAAAATTAATGATTCTTAAAGATTATCTGGTTGTTTTCAGGGTATTATTCAAATACTTTGCAAATTATTGTCTTTGTTCTAAAGGCTTTTCAGTCAAATCTCTCATGCATTCATGGTATGGAAACATTGCCTTCAAATAATATTTACACAAAATATAATTAGTTTCAATACTTTTAGCTCATGTTCCCCCTTATTTCTGTTCTAATTGCCTTGACTAAGATTTCTAAGAGAATATTGGGTAATAATATTGATAGTAGACATCTAAGTCATAGTTTGAGTTTCCATCATTAGGTTTTTTTTTTTTTTGGTTTGTTTGGGTTTTGTCGTAGTTTTGTTTTGATACTTAGTATAATAAATTTTGGTTTAAGGTAATTGTCATATTAAAAAGTAGCCTTGTATCTTTTGTTGCCATTAATCTAAAAAATGTTTGTAAATCAATCTTATAAAAATAGTATTTGAGTGGATTTAGTAAGATAGAGCATGTTTGAGTTTGACATAGTTCCCACTAACTTGCCGTTTATTACAACCTCTTGATTTCCACATTTCTGTTTCATCCACATATATAAAGTGCCTGAACATTTAAGCCTGAGACCTTGGTATTAGATTTTCAAAGTGGGGAAAGCAGAAAGTTTTCCCAAATTTATTTATAAAGTTCATGGGAATCAAATTTAATTATAGATCTCTAGGCTTCATGCCTTTAAAAGGAATAATGTTCAGGAGAATATCCTAGTTTGTAAAATTTTCGTGCACGGCTGTAATCGTAGAATGTAACTTGTTTAGTTATTTAGTTTACATGCCTTGTGTTTATTTAACTTACAGAATATTATAAAAAACATGATGATTGGTGATAAAAAGCTGAGTTGAAGCAGGTGGAGTCACAGGAAGAGGACAAGAATGGAACCAATAAACCAATCCAAAAATGGATAGAGGCATTCAGAGCTTCTCTCTCTGGAGCTAATGGGGCTGATTTGAAAGGAAGTGGTTGCCTCGTTGAGTAAAGATGCTTCCCATGATTCCCACTAACCTTCCTCTGGTGGGCAATTTCATTCTCACTATTATAGCCCCCAAGGAACTGCATGGGTGCACACTGGAGGATTTCCTGACCAAAGTTCACGTACGGTGTAATTTAAGTAAAAGCCCTGATTACATTCCATGCTGCTCTGAGTTAAAGGGTAGGAAAACCTGATATCTGTGGAAGGGCAGAGGCAAGTACATGTGCCTTCCTCCCCCAGTCAGTAAAGATAGCCCAAGAAATGCACTAACTGAGGCTGATTCTAAACATTGAACAGCTAATTCTAGGAAGTTAGAAACAAAAGTAGAGTATTGAGAGTATAAAGACCAATTTACTGATTTATTAATTTATGTATCATGCCCAATTGCTTCAATGTAGAACCATAGATATATGTATATATGCAATTGTCAGATTATTCATCTGAATGTAACAGGCAGTTAAATGTCGGCCATATTAAAACCTGTTGTATGTATGTCGCTAAATGCCCTACTTTGAATTTCTCAGTGGGTCTGTTAATTTTCCTGTGAGATGATTTTAGATATATCCAAAAGCATATTCTGAATGATTAGGGCACTTTTAGGAATTTATCCTATTAGTAACCTACCTTCTGGTAATATATACCCTCTCCTAAAACCATCTCACTTTATTAAATCTTGACCTATCCAACGAAACACAAGCAAAGGAACTATTGTTAAGATGAAGTCTGTAGTTTCCAAACTGCTCATAGGTTCCACGTGCTTTCCCATCTTAAACTCTGCCTACTATATTCAGGTTATTGGCCCATCAAGGCAAGATACAACAATAGAAAGGAAGAATTATTTTAATATTTAATAATAGTAGGTTCTTATTTGATTCATAAGCTGATTTATGTTATAGCAAGAAATTGGCAAAATAGTAATGTTATAAATAATAAATTATAAATATTACATTACCACTTCACTATCTCAGTAGTGCTGAGAACATCGTGATTTAATCCTGCATGTCATTCCTAGTTTGAAACAAAGGTATATGCGAGAGATGCAGCCCCACCCCTCCCTGGGATGCCAAATCATCTTTATCTGGCTCCTTTTTTCCCCCACGTCATGTAGTACCATCTCATAAACTGTAAAATATACATATTTGTTTGCTTTTATTCTTCCACTCACAGAATGTAAGCTCTGTGAGGGGAGGGATTTTTGAATGTTTGTTTTGCTGATATATTCACATAATAAGCACTCAGTAAATACACCTTAAATAATTGAATGGATCTGAAACATCATATCCGCATAAAGTGACCCTGTATGACTTAATAATAATTTGAGCAAAAACATCAGTTAAAAACTCAACTCTGGGACCACTGAGGAAGTTTGGATTCCATTATTTACTTTATTATACTGTAACTTTGGGAGGCAGAGAATAATTGGGGAGCATCCACTAACAAAACATGCTTCCCATGTCTTTATGCTTTTGTGTCTTTTTTCCTTTGCCTATGCCTCTCCTTCCATTAAAAATTCCTTGCCCCTTTATTTCTGATATGGCTAATTCCTAATCACATTTTAAACTTACTTCAGTTGATATATTTCTCCAGGAAATCCCCAGTATAGGCTAGATGCTCCTACCACACACTCAAACAGACCTCTGTCCCTTACACTATATTAAATCACACTGGATTGAACATTAGCTTCCCTGTCCTGTCAGTGCACTGTGCTCTGAAGGCAGAGCCACTGTTTTCTGTTTGTTCTTAAAATCCAGACATAGTGTTTGGTTCCTAGAAGGACTCAATGAAACAACAAAGGGAAGGGGGTCTTGAAGGAAAAGAGAGAGGGGATGGGGAACAGAAAGGACAAGAGGAATAAAGTGTGATAAAAAGGTGGTAAGTTTTGGCTCATTTTAATCAAGAAACAACATCTAGACCATGGAAGGATTTGGGTATTACAAAAAGTTTCCAAAAAAGGTTTATCTAACTAATGAATCCAGATAATAGTATGAGTACCTCTGTGTGCCAGGCACAATTCTAGGCACAGAGATTATGTTTTTACCCTCATGGAGCTTGTATTTTAGAGTCAGACAGACGACAGCAAGTATAATAATGCATATGTAAAACGATACACAAGGAACTGTAAAATGTAGTATAAAATACAAATACATTGTAAAAATATATGAATCCTCTAAATACATAATGTTATAGAATTTGAGGATTTTTAAAGAGAATCAGTGGATTGCCTCTTTGCTCAAGATCCCTTATAATTCTTTACTTGTAAAATGCTATTTGCCATATCCCAGAATGCAAAGTAGAAAATAAATCACTCCAGGAGTGGCGTTTATAACTTACATGTGTGTCTCAACCCACACTGAATGTAGAAGGCACACTTTGCATAGATTTTGAAACCGTATGGAGACCTTGAAGGGGCCCATCTTCCAGCTGAGTGGGGAAGCCTCAAGCCCTGAGGGGAGGTAGCGTCTGGAAGGCTCCCGGTGTGCAGGCCTCCTCTCACTCAGCTGGGCAAGACCCTCATTTCTCAACTGACAACAGGGATGAAAATGGTCTGAGAACCTACAAGCCAGATCAGCTTCTCCAGACCTGTGGTTAAAAATGACTTAACTTTGTTTATTCTCCAAGGACTTGATTCACTTGCCATTGTTTATTAATAAGTCATTTCAGTAGACAGAGGATTGGAGTTTTGTATTGGATCGGAGGAGTTTCCAGGATATGGGCACCAATAGTCGACTGATGCTGCCATGGCAATGTAGTAAGGAATACACCACTATTTTTGCTTTAGTAAAGGTGAATTATTTTGCCAGCATATGAAAGGGTATACTTAGAGTATCACAGTGCTTTGTGTTAAAGGGGGAAAAAACAACAATTACTGTGAATGGGGTAGAATTACTGTGTTATTGCAGTACATAAGACTTTGATTACACACTGCCAAGATTCATATCGGCCTAGTAGTTGTTGACAGATAAAGTAACAAAAATGAAACATTTATTTTTTCTTTATTGAGATCTCAAGGGAAAGCAGATTTTCAGTTCTTACCACATTGATAGAACAGAGACTGACAGCAAAAATGTGCCGGTCCAGAAATATAAATTTTAAGCCTAGGTTCGTATCAAAATTCCATTTAGTCTTGGAGCTGCTGTTGGGATTATTTTTGATCTTAAAACAAATATATTATGGGATATCACAGTATACTTGGTATGTACAATATTAAGCCTTCCCTGTGGGCAATACTTTCAAAATTATTGTTGTTTTCAGTTGACGAAGCTTTATTTCTTTTGCAATGTTTGAGGCAACTTGAGGTATCGTCAGAGTAGGCGACATTTTACCGAATGCAAATTACTAGCAACAGACTGCTATATATTTCAGTCTGCAGGAAGTATGAAACTAGATTTGGAAAATTGGTAACAGATCTTTTTTCTCTATTACAAAGTCATATTTGATGCTACAGTTTTGTTATCGACATAAGGACAAAAGAAAGTGGGAAATGTGAAGTGAGAATTTTGGGTTTGTGTCGTTGAGATTGTTGATGTCTTGGATAAAATTTCTGGCTAAATCATTTGTACCTTTCCTTCATGTTACTTAAGTTGACATAACAAAAGAGACCTGTGAACAGGCCCCTTATACTTTCCTTCCTTCCTTCCCTCCCTCCCTCCTTCCCTTCCTCCCTCCCTCCCTTTCTTCTTTCTTTTATTCCTTCATCCCTCCCTCCTCCCTATCTCTTTCTCCTTTCTTTTTACTCAGCTAGCAATTGTGGAAATTTTGCTATAGCTTCTCATAACTACGATGTTATTAAGTTGACTGGAATTCTGGACATAATGACATGATATACTTCGTGAATTATATACAAGTGGGTAAATAGAGTCATCAGTGAACTCTAAACATCATTATAATCCAATGGTGTCCATTTCTTGAGTATATCCTAGAAACAATTTGATTAAAATTTCAAATTATTCTTCTAAAGTCTACATTTGAAAATTTCCCCATTAATTTTTTTAGCAACAGACAGATAGCATGAACTTGTTTCTTGAATTACCTTTTCTGACCTTTTGCAAGATGATAATTACAAAAAAAGGGAAGCCGCGAAGACTTGTAAAAAATTAAGCTTATAAAGTAGCTAAAATGGCCCTTCTGTGCTGGTGTCGATTTCAGAATTAACATTTTGGTTCATGTGCTTCTAATAATCACTGACCCTTACTTCATGTACTTTCCACAGGAAATGAATACAGCAGAAATTACTTTGACCCACTGACGGATGAGGAAATACACCCAAGGCAGTATGGGATGGAGGTCAGCGGAGAGGGTGAGCTAGAATTAAGTATGTAATTTTTGTGTCAGAATATTCTTTTCCATTCATGAAAATGAGGTGACAAAGATCACACATGCAGTTCCATTTAGATTTTGCAGCTTACAATTTAAATGGTAAGTTTTAACCACTAACAACATGACAGGCAGCAAAGATAATTTTTGATCGAGGACAGGAAGCTGGTCAGATAGAGAAGCAGGACTTGGCTTTCATTTGATGCTGCTCTAAGCAGTTTGCTGCCATTCTAAGGCCTGTGTTATGCATACGAGGAGCATTATTACTTTACAAATGCCATCTCAGCTCTTCAAGTTTAAAATGAGCATTCTTCAATAAAATTCATCCAACATGTGAGATTTCCATATCCAGAGACTATTGAATTCTTTCATTGAAGACATGGAACCACCATCTAAGTTCTGAACCACAGAGGTGCAGTGATGTGATGGTTTCCTCTTCTCTAATGTCGATTCTAGGTGTGGTTGTAAGATAACAATTTAAAATTGCTCCTTGTGGGCCTACCACCATGCATATTTGGTAGTTTACAAAGCACTCTAGGGTTTACAGAGGTTATTGAGATAGTGACAGTGACAAATATTACTTAGAGTCATTTGCAACCCAGAAGATCATATTTCACCATGGGGCTCCAGACATTGTATCAGCCTCTCCATGGGAGGAACATGTCTGATGTATGTATGGGATGAGACATGTTTGAGGTATGTGTGTTTGTATCTGTGTTCTAATTGTATGACTGGAGTGGTCATCCAACTTGGCATAATTTATATTCGACTCTATCCAATGGTAGGACATCCACATAATGACCCTTTAAACCCTCTTCTAGAACCATGTTCTTATGATTATTATTATTATTTTTTTGGTAGTGACATGACCTTGTTGCTTTACCCTTGTAGAAGAGTACAGTAGTTCTTACATTCGCTATTATACTGCAGTGGCATATATAAAAGAATCTAAGAACACCTAAATTTGTTGTTTCTGTAGTAAAAAATATGATATATAGAGAGTAGCTAGTGCAAAACAGTCATTCATTTTGATCAGATGCTTATATATTCTATGATTTGAGAAACTATAATGGCTTATTCTGAAATGATTCTTGTGTCATAGATGTCATAATCCATTGAATATGAGATCCTTTTTAGTGGAGAAGTATCACATTACAAGTGCCCTGCAACATGCATTTTAAAATCATTGTTCCAATTATCACTGATATACAAAAGGGTTTTTTTGTTTGCTTTTTTTAGAGCAAGACAGCATATTGAACAGAATTTGAGTCTATGACCTATAAAATAACTAAATAACCATGATGATCAATAATTTCTTTGTAATTACATTGCATGTCTATAAATTAACTGATGAGAAAGTTATCATAAATATGTTCTTTTAGCACCCCTACAAGTTGATAATAGAATTCTCTATGATCGATTAACAGAGCTCTTTCATGAGAATGGGCAAGGAGGATCCCAAGGTAAGAGACCAATTATTTCCAGTCTTTTATATTAACATTAGTCGTAAATTAATTGAGATGGTTTCATGCAAATGCTAGCCTGGTTTTTCTAACTATAACCATTAATTGATGACCTATGTAAAGTTTTGATGGCTGCAAATATTTAATACAGCTAAAGTTGGGGGGAGGAATTAATTATGGCCCAATTTCCTATAATTATATAGAATTTATAATCCTAAACAGCAAAAATGATTTAACAGACTTGCTATTGCAGGATCCTACCATGTCATATGGTATGTTTGGATTCACTAGTTTATGAGGCTATATGCCATTCTTTTTAAAGACTGTTTCTTAGGTTGTAAACAAATTCTCTGAGGTGAAAAAAGACAAATAGTATAGTGTTTTCAGTCTTAGCATGAGAATTCATACTTGTGAATGTTAGGCTCCTTAGGTAAGAAATTCTTATGTGTATTAATCTAGGAACTTAAAGGTAATCCTTTAAAACCTAAATTTCAAATTCTTAGGTTAATACATATAAATTCATGCCAGAACCGCACTGGAGTTTTTACCAAAACATTAAGTGCAAGTTTCTGTATATACATGATTTCAAATTCACAAGGAATAATTCTATTAAGTTTTTTTCTCAATATGTGTTTAGTTTTTCTCAATCATTTTTTTCTCACTTATTCAAATAACTCCTTATGGTACTTATGAGGAGAAGGCACTGATTATAGTTGTCTTCTAATAGTTATGGTTATTATTTCTATTGAATTTATGCTTAGACTTCACCATTTGCTATGTGACCTTGGGCCAATTTCTTAACCTTTCCTTGCTATTTCTGCCAAATGGACATATAATACCTGCCACAATGGAGTTAATTATGGGGATTAAATTATTAATTATTACATCAGCAGAGATGATAAGCACATACATAGAATGATGAAGATACTGACGATTGATGCTGATGATAAAAATATTAATTAAGCATTTCTTGAGTGCCTACTGGGTACCTGGCACAGTCCTAAGCACTGTTCTAAATAAGGTAAATATTAACTTATTTAAACATCATAGCAGCCCTAAAGATTAGGTCTCATTTTTGATCCCCATTTACAGAATAGTACCCCCTAAAAATTTTATTTCCACCTAGATTCACCACCCCTTTAGTTCTTTGCTATTAGTTTGTGTAGCCAATTTTTTATTTCTTTTTGTCTTTATGAACGAAGCAAATTTGTTTCTCAAGCCAGCTTGAGCCCTCATTCTGATGGATCCTAATTCAGATGATGTATTAGGCAGGATTCTCCAGAGAAGCAGAATCCAATAAAACCAACAGAAAGAGAGAGAGATCTATTTTAAAATTTGGTTCTCATCTTTGTGGGAGCTGGCAACTCTGAAGTCCTTAGGGCAGACTGGCAGGCTGATTCAGGGAAGAGTAATATGAAGTTCAGGAAGGAGCTGAATTTTGCAGGGCAACAGGATGGAAACTCAGGTGAGCGTTAATGTTGCACTCTTGAGACTGAAGGTCACAGGGCAAGCCAGTAGGCCAAGAACTCAGACTGGATTTTCTCTGTTGCAGTCTTGAGACCAAATTCCTTCTGTTTGGGGAAACAGTCTTTGCTCTTAAGGTTTTCAACTGATTGGATGAGGCCCACCCACATTATGAAGAGTAATCTGCTTTTCTTGAAGTCTACTGATTTAAATGATAATCACAATATTACCTTCATGGCAACATCTAGATGGTTTTTAACCAAATAACTGGACACCATTGCCAGCCAAGCTGATATATAAACTTAAGCATCACAAATGGTTATTTTAAATCAGTCAGGCCTCTATATTTTTAGTATAATGTCTGAGTCAGCAAATATACATTGAATACCTTTTTTGTGTGTGCTAGACATTGAGTAAGGCACTTGTGTACCTAACATGTCCCTTCCATATGACAACTCGTTGCAGCTTGGAGCCCTTGAAACCACCAGTTTGCACTTGTAGCATTTACAGGTAGCATCTAATAGGTCTTCCAGTATCATTTATGAGCTCACAAGAGTTTTATGGCATTTATAGAATAGTCAGGAACTTCACCATGTATTTCATAGAGGAGGATATAACCGAGACTTAGAAAGTTTAAAGACGTATACAAGGCAATACAGTGTACAGTGAGCAAAGAAGGAAGACCAGCAGTTCTCTGTATATTGCACCCTGCATTTCCCTCCACAAAAGAGGCTCTCTTCCATTGGTTAAAAATGTCGAGTTTCTTGTTAAAATCCTAACATTGAAGGCATGGAAAATTCCATATTTTACCTGCCAGTATTTTTTTAGAGACTGGAAGAGAGAGGATTACTTTATATTTACAGCATGCATCTAGCTAGGTGAGTAGATACATTTTGTAGATGATACTGATTTCAGATGCTAGAGAGAGAAGTGAAGTACACTACCATTTATCTAAGTGCTGGCATTTCTATGCAAATAAACAAGGCAGGCCAAATAAAGTCCCTCTGTGTGTACAGAGCTCAGGAACTGTTCTCGGGGATCCTAACTCGGGAAGTGAACCCAAGAGCTCTGGCTTCTCCTAAAACCATTCATCTCCCAAGCTGGTTTCAGCAAAACAGCAAGTACATGGTAAGATGTTGAAGTAAACAGCATGTAATACCAATGCACGGAAAAGCACAGTATCTACACTTCAAGATGTATTTGGTAAGAGGGAAAAAGACATTAAAGCACAGCTGTACGCTGCTCACTTTGGGAATATGGCAGGATGGACAAAGTTCGTTGACAGGTAGTTAGTTTTTAATCTTAAAACCTGGGCTTTACTGATTTCCCAGCACATTAAGCATAAAGAGTTCGCTAAATTGTTGATGATGAAAAAATGAAACTTGATCCTGTGTAAGAAAAAAGGTGGTTAAATTACTGTGTGTTTAGTGACACACGTTATGTTAAAGTGACAAAGAGCGAGTGGAATTCATGTGATCTTCTTGGGGTAAACAGATGAGAGCATCGTGGAGGAGACTTTGGGTTCTGAAGAGCTGGTGAGTTCTGGTAAGATTCTTGGACTCTACAAAGAGGACGGTGAAGCCACCTCTGCTTACAGCGAGGAGACTGAAAGACACGCCCAGAAAGACATAATTCTGCCTGGAAGTTCTTCACTGGAACAGGTCAGCACTAAAATCTATATCAAGAAATGTAAAATAATCTCGCTTTTTAAAATAACAAGTTGAAATGTCGGTCCTGCACATCGGCTCCTGATTTTACTTAGCAGCACACCCCTTCCTGGCTTGATCCACGACTTTGAGACTTTCCCCTTGTTTTTCATATACACTCTACCATGCAGAACTTATACTGTCTTACCAATATCAGTCCTAGCCCTTGCATCACTTAGTTTCACTTCACCTTTTAAAATTTCATGTTAGAGTGATAATTTCTAGCATATGATAAAGTATCTATAGTAAAACCTGAAACCAGCATAAACTTACTTGGATAAAATTAAGAAATGACTTGGACCCATTTGCATAAACACCATATAAATATGTGAATAATCTCATGTTTATGAAGTCACCATTAAGGGAATTAGTTTGTGCAGTGTTGTAACTAGTTCCAACAAGGGAATCTTTAGCCTGTGGATTGTGTTGGCTTCAGAGAGATCCTTTTTGTTTCCTGCACCTATAGTTTATATTTATGTGGAACGTAATATCATATGCTCTGGTTTACCAAAGAGGGGAAAAATATTTTTTCTATGTAGTCACCTTATCCATCTTAAATAAAAATACAAGAATCCCACAAGTCTAGGTCTGTGTGTGTGTGTGTGTGTGTGTGTGTGTGTGTGTAGTTTTTTGTGAAAGGTAAGCTGATTTAGGATAAAAAGGAAAAAAGTATATTATCAAGTGAGGAAGACTGTTCTCAGTGATGTCTTTTATATTATCAGGTCACAAGTGGAAATATTTTCCACTTCAGAATTGTGGGGAAATTGTTTTGTTTTGGGGGGGTATTCTCTAATTTGGAGCGTGAAAATTCCATAACAGAGTTTATTTTTTTCATTTGTGCCTCTTATATCTGAATATCTTGGACACATTAAGGTTAAATCTATTTTGAGCTTTTTTAAGTAAATGACCCTAATTAACAAGTACAGTCTTTCCTAACATAGGCACTACTCCTGTAGTGGGTTGAATTGTGTCCTCCCAAACTGCCTAATCCCTGGTAGCTGTGACTATGAACTTATTTGGAAGTAGGGTCTCTGCAGATGTCATTTAACTAAAGATCTCTAGATGAAATCATCCTGACTTTAGATGATTGGACCCTAAATCCAATGACCAGTGTCCTTAGTAGAGAAAGGAGAGAGAGATTTGAGCATCTGAGTCACAGACACACATAGTGCGGAAGCCATGTGAAGACAGAGGCAGAGATGGAGTGATGCATCTGTAGGAAAAGGAACACCAAGGACTGCCACAGTCACAGAAGATAGAAGAGAGGCACAGAGTGGATCGTTCCCTAGAGCCTCACAAAGGAACCAACCCGGACAGCAGACCTCTCACACCAGAACTGTGAAACCATAAATTTCTGTTGTTTGAAGTCACAGAGCTTGTGATAATTTGTTACTGCAGAAGTAGGCAACAAATGCTGCTCCAAGGGTGGAGGATCCCATGAGCAAGATTACACCACGTCGTGGCTATTTTAACAATGTTTTGTATCTTTATCAAGACAGGGCTCTCAAAAGACACTGAGGTGAAAACAAATGCATGGCTCTGTCTTTGCATATAACCCTTTTTAAACGATTATTTTCAGATGTATGTTCTGCTCCATTAACAGTTCCACATTTCCATTTATTTAATTTTTTTTTGTACCACGTGGTGCCATTGTATGTATTTCAATTTACCATCATGCTTTAAAGAACAGCACATGGATTCCTTTAGGATATGTAGCTTGTGGATTTTATATCCTCATCCTGTAAAGGGTAAGCTGAGGAGTAGAAAGCTCACCTGCTGTGCCCCTTGAGCTTGGTTTCTGCATCTGTAAATGGGTGGAAGCGAGATCTGCTTCAGGGCATTGTTAGCAGGATGAGATGAGCTGCGGTCAAGAATCCAGCACAAAATAGGTGCTCATTAAACGGCGGGGCACTAGAGAGAGAAAATATTCTGTGGCCCTTTCTCAGGCCAATGTTCATCATGTTCTCAGCCTCACCGTGTCAGGAAGTTCTCTGAACACCCAAGTCAGCATTCTATGTGGGAAAAAGCTTCAGATCTGGTATTAGAGCTCGTGGCTTCTCCTTGGTTTGGATATTTATGTGAACTTGAACCTCTATGTAAAATAGGGCTGAAAAATTTGAGCCTCTTCTGGTTGTGGTGGAGATTAATGAGATGTATGCAAGTGCCTGGTAGTAAATGTTTTCCTTTTCTCATGAGTCATTTTATATACTTGTTGAGACTGTTACCTATTCTTACTTTTTATTGCTATTGTAATGGTGAACTGGCACTTAGAAAAAGTCAAAGCTTTTAAATGGAGATGGGGGCTGATCCCAGATGTGGTGAGTGCTGCTGGGTAAATCCCTTCTCTTAAACTATTTATCTATACCTGTTAATTTATAAGAGGACTGGGTTGGTTGCTTCTTGCCCCAAATTATAGGGCCTTGTTGTGGTGGTGCATACAAAAGAATCTAGATCACAAAAAGATATTAAAGGAATTTACTAAGAGGTTACCATGTGGACTGGTCTGTTAAAGGGATTACTACATGAAATCCCATCAGACATAGAGATCCTGACACTCCATATGCATCTTGGAGGGGACAAAAAAAAGAAACAAGAAAAAAATTGTGCAGAATGAGAGAACTCTCTTAGTAAACTCTGTGACACCTTGGGGCCCCAAGCACACCTATTGTGGGACCACTTTTTTCCTCTCCAAACAGAACAAGACACAGAGAGATGAAGAATTTGCCTTCTCACTTTGCAAAAGCATTGTGTGTGCTTGTGTGTGTGTGTGTGAGTGTGTGTGTGTGTGTGTGTGTGTGTGTAGGTGTGTCACAGAGCCCAGCTGGACCAGCATCACTTCCCTCCCATGATTCTGATGTGAAACTGATGAGAAAATCACTCATGGAGTCTACCTTTAGTCAGCGGGATGTGACACTGATGTCAGTAATGCCACAATCACACCTGAAACAATAGGGAGCGTCATCCTAGGTAAGTCACCCTGGTTAAGCTCTCTTAGGTGAGCTTAGGTAAGTTACTCACTGAGGACCTCCAGAAGTACTTGGAGGAGAACTTTGCATTTGGCTGAGGTCTCATGATGAAGGTGGGAGCCTGTGAAATCTGGTGACTAATGGGACTGCTTGTTATTCCCCACTAATCAGTCCACATGAGGTAGGCTGGTCCTGCAACCGAGTCAGAAGGATGCTACTGTTGACGTTTCTAGTACAAGGCAATTGAGACAGCAGGGCACCTCAGGCCATGATGAGATTATAAGGGATAGCACCAAAGAGCAGTGTTGGACTGCAGGGGGACACACACTCTTGGGGTCAATTAGAAGATCACATTTCCAGGGTCATGCAAATGATAAAATATTATTTTTTATTGTTACCATAGGGCAATTTAGTGGCTTAAGTATATAAAGCTACTTGAGAAGTATTTGGGCTGACTTTTTATATCCCACTGATATTGGAAAACTGTGGAAAAGACATTATGAAATGACTCAGCTCTGAGAAATTATCCAGTCAGGAATAAAACTAATCAATTAAGTGCATAGTTATAACAGATTT
This sequence comes from Aethalodelphis obliquidens, assembly GCF_003676395.1. Lineage (NCBI taxonomy): Eukaryota > Metazoa > Chordata > Mammalia > Artiodactyla > Delphinidae > Aethalodelphis > Aethalodelphis obliquidens. Next base: position 7,198,324 of record NW_020837978.1, on the reverse strand, counting down.
AATCACAGAGGAAATCCAAGGAAACAGTAATACATTGTCTTTCAAATAAACATTGAATTGGAAATAAAATAATTTAATTTTCCTTTTTAGCATCAGGAGGCAGTGTTTTCCTGGACATTTCTTAATATGTATTGTATGTGATGTACCTGTCCCTAATCAGTTACATGTAACTAGGTTTTCCTCTGAATTTTAAATATAAACATTCCATAATTTAGCTTATTCAGTTAAGAAACCATGCTTTAAGGGCTTTTTAAAATGACTTGTGTAGTATCCGATGGTAGTCAGGGAAAATTATTTTATGTTTTCATCTTGATTGTAACAATAAAGTAAAGCATTTACAGTAGTGGTGGATTAGGCATGTTAGCCTGAATTAAGCGTCTTCCTGGGAAGCATTCTGAAAAGCTTGCCAGTGTGTATTGGCAGCTAACGCTACTTTTCTAAATTCTTTAAAACTGCCTGGCATTTGGCAATGGGCATGAATGAAATATGACTGTATGTGTGAGTGACACTCAAGTCTGAAGTCTGATTCTTGAATATGAGAGACAATGTAAAAATGTAAAATCTATAATAAAATCTCTATACATAAAAGATGCATTTCATATGATACTTTAACACATTAGCCAGTGTATTTTTTTCTGTAAGCCAGAAACATATATTCTGCTCTGTGGTTAGTATAGGAAACTTTTTGGAGAGAAAATGGATTTTTAAAAATCACCGGAGTCATTTACACGAGCTAAACTTCTATTTTTTTACTTAACCAACATAGTAGCTCATCTATCATTGCTTAAATACTACATTAAATATAAGTTAATATATAACGAATATTATAAGGTGGAAGAGAAGAGAACAAACTACTTCATAGTGAAAAAAAAGCAATAGTGATTTTCCATATGTTACTTCAAAGGAAATGACAATGACATTGTCATTTTTATAGTTTGTAAGTGTCTGTGACATTCAATGCCTTTTCTAACGTAAGCGGGAAAAATGCCATATTATTATAAATGTGAAAAGTGGTTCTAAAGAGTAGAAATATAATTTTACAAACTAAAAGGCTCATGGAATCCTTTTCAGTTTTAACAGTCGGTTAAGCCTATACAAGAAAAATTTACTATGTAATTTACGGCACTCAAATTTCTCATTATTTTGCCTCCATTTTATTTATTTACCTTTTAAGTCCTCCTTGGTTGCTTGACATACATTCTGAACATCCCAGAATGTTCAGGAAATGAAATGGTGCAGATGGAGGCGTTCTTGCCAAGGCTGACTGGCATTTAAGGAGAGACAGGTTACCATCTAGAATGAATAAACACATTTCAGTAATGTTATCTTTGCTCTGAAAACCTAATCCAATCACAATCGTTTATTGTTCATTTTGGCCAGAGATATTCTTACCTATAGTAAAACAACTGAACATTTCTGAAACAAAGATATTGATGAAAGCATTTCTTGTTTGTTTGTTTTAAAGCAAAGCATGTTACTTTTTATGTAGTAACTGTTAAAAATTTTACCATATTGAGAATGCCACACTGAACATGATTTTATTGTGTATAGTTTTGAAACAAAACAGCCACATCAGATTGACAGGTGATTTAATAATTCCACCCTCTTTGACCAATTATTCCCATTCCCTTATAGATATATTCTTGTATAACCCAACTTCCTTCAGAAACTCAGCCATCAATTTTACACCAGCAAATGAAAATCTGTGTTGAATAAGAAGTGAGAATACTACATGGTTTTCAAGAGAAAGGAACTCCCATATTTAATATTAAACACTTATATTAGTACTTAAATAAATAAGATACTTATGCTTTATTCCATGAGCTCACTTACAGAAGGGCCATATCTTTTTTATTTTCAACACCAAACACAGGACCTGGCAGGAAACAAATTCTACCCCCATTAAATGCTTTTTGATGAATGAATGAATGAATAAATGCTACAGATAACTGGCTGGGCAAAATTATCATGGATACTACTGACATATAAATATTCCTTGATATGAATTTTCTCTAATACAGTTCTAATGTCATTATGTGGAGTGTTATGATTTGGTATTTCCATGCATATCACCTAAATTACTTTTAAGATATTTGTGTTGTAGAGTAGAGACAAAGACTGTTTATTTTTTCCAGATTTATTGAGGTATAATTGACAAATAAAACTGTAATATATTTAGAGTGTAAAACATGATTTGGTAAACATCTGTGTTTTTGTTTTTGTAAGAATCCTTAAGATCTACTCTCTTGGCAAATATATAAATATTTGTAAAACACAGTATTAATAATTGTAGTCACTATGCTGTACATTAGATCTTCAGAACTTATTCAACTTATAACTGAAAGTTTGTAACTTTGATTAGAATCTCCCAATTTCTCTTACCTTCTACTCCTGGCAACCATCATTCTACTGTTTCTATGAGTTCTACTTTTTTTTTTTTTTAAAGATTCCACACATAAGTGATACAATACAGTATTTGTCTTTTTCTATCTGTTTTATTTCACTTATCATAAAGTTCCCAACAAATTAGTTATAGAAGGAATGTACCTCAATATAATAAAGCCATCTGTGACAAGCCCACAGCGAACATCATACTCAATGGTAAAAAGCTGAAAGCTTTTCCTCTAAGATCAAGAATGAGACAAAGATGCCCACTCTAACCACTTCTATTCAACATGGTACTGGAAGTTCTAGCTAGAGCAATTAGATAAGAAAAATAAAAGGCATCCAAATCAGAAAAAAAGGCTCTTTAATAATATAATAGCTAACATCCACTGCATACCTACTGATACTATTCTAAGAACTTTGCATAATTTAACCTCACAATTGCCTTAAGAAGGTAGTGTTATGGTCTCCATTTTATAGAAGAGCAACCTGAGACACAGAGAGGCTGAGTCACTTGGGAAACGTTCTACAACTAATAAGTTGCTGAGCCAGGATTCAAACTTAAACAGTCTTAACCATCACACTATACTGTTGGTGGCAGTTCACAGTGTTCAAGTTTTATATCATTCACCTGGCACATTATATTTCGGAGGGAGTGAAATTCCAGGCCAATTAAGTGCTTTTGACATTCTTTAAATTATTCTGTAGAGAATGTAGACCAACACATACCATTATTTCATATTGTATTTGGTTAAACCAAGAAAAACAAAGTTGAGGCATATTTACAATAGCTTAAAGACTCAATGGCATTCCTTGTAGTTGTGCTGGCAAAACAACATCCAAGAAAGAATGAATTACAGAATAATCATTCATTTATTTTTGAAAATACAGAACATTTAAAAAATTTGACTAATATCTTCACCCTACCTACCAGTGAATCCATACCTTACATACCTTCTCCCACTTTAAAAAAAAGACTGTCATTCCCCAAATATATGCCACATTTAAAAAAAATTCTTGTCCACAGTCCCTAGTTGGTCACATCTTACTGTCATTTTCTTGAGGAAGCCCAATCGTTCATGTGTCTCTTCTCACAACTTTACTTGTATTTTCTGAGTAAATGGTGTATCTCTTTATCATGCTCTTCCTTTCTGGAAGTTAGGAATTTCATTCTGTTTGTTTGTGTGTCTTTCTACTCAACACCCAGTGTGGAGTTCAATATTTGCTAACTAGATATTTATTGAATGGGCATTTGATACATAACATATTGGATAAATGAATAATTGCAAAAAGATCTGAACTTTCACTTCCTAAATTATATTTTTATGAAGTCAAGAATCCATTTAGACTTGTCATCTAAGAGTAAACAAACTGAATCACAGTATAGTCATGACCGAATGTTGCCACTCTTCTTTGTATTCTTCAACTCCAGCTGCCATAACAAAATACCATACACTGAGGGGCTTAAACAACAGATGTTTGGTTTTTCACAGTTCTGGAGGCTGGAAGTTTGAGATCAGGGTGCCAGCATGGTTGGTTTCTGGGGCGAGCCCTCTTCCTGGCTTATTGATGCCTGCTTTCTCCCTGTATCCTCACATGGTAGGGAAAGACAGAAAAGAAGTAATCTCTCCAGTGTCCTTCCTTAAGAGGGCACTAATCCCTTCATGGTGTCCCTACCCTCATGACCTCATCTAAATATAATGATCTCTCAAAGGCCCCTTTGTCCGATTACAATCACACTGGGAAATAAGGCTTAAACATATGAATTTTGAGGGAACACAATTCAGCCCATAGAACTCTCCTTTAAAAAATACTAGATTTTCATGAAAACTTTTCTACATAGATCTTAGCTCATGAAAAATTCATTTACCCTGAGTATGGAAGGATGGACTTGTTTCACAAATGTTTCAGCTGAAGTGCTTCTAGTCGCTGAGTGCTTCGTTTATTTTAGGATAGAGCTTTGGATGGGAAAGAAACCCGGGGCTTAGAACGAGCACTGCTCAGAGATGGGTGGACTGCCAAGGCTTTGAGAAGGTGTAGTCCTTCTTGCCTATCAGAGACCCAAAGTGGTCTAAATATATTCCTGGAAGAAGATGTTGACATGCACTTTTAGGGAGAACAAAGTAAAATAAAATTGCTTATCTTATTGCTAATATTTAGAGACTCTTCTTCAATCATTGGAAATTTGATTTGTACCATAATAATTCTGTGCCATCTATCAATTTGGAAAGAACAAAATCTTTCAAAACATGTACTGAATAGGTACCATTTTTGCTATTTAGATGGCTCATTTGTACTGTTTAATCTGTTAGAATCTAGAACGGTACAACGGAAGAGAGTTTGAAAAGGAACAGAAAATAAATTTATATTCATGTAATGGAAATTTTCTAGCAAAAGCAATGATTTGACTCTAGGTTTCTCTAAGTGAAAATTTAGACTACCTCATTTTCAAAGAAAAGTGATGTGAAATTTGTGTGTGTGTGTGTGTGTGTGAGAGAGAGAGAGAGAGAGAGAGAGAGCTGGAGAGAGAGAGAGAGATTGACTTAGTGAAATTGCTTAAGAATCATTAAAATGAAAAAAAGGAGGTGTATGAGAAAATATCTTAGTGAAAACGTTTTGATGCTGTGTCTTATCTACCAAGTTCATTGAAATGTGAGTTCTATGTAGAATTTGCACAAATCCAAGGAAAATGCCAGGATGCTCAAGCTTCTAAATCCAGAATGTTGTTTATATTTACAAAGATCTCTCCAACAGGAACTGTTAGACTGCAGGAAACCTCATTTTCAGTATGTCTGCATAACACCAATAAATGGTAACAAAAATTATATCTGGATATGGAGAGAAATAGCCTTCTTAATGTTCACCTCCTATATCTTTTTTCTCTAATAAGTTTGCTGACCACAGTGCTCATTAGTGGTACAATAAAAAGGAGCTACTGGTAAATAATAACAATTCTTTGTATTTATACGGTGCCTTTGATCAGAGCACCTCAAAGCTTTCATGACTCATTAATCTGTGAAATACATCAGTGAAGTGTAAAGGCGTCAAGGATTATTACCCTCTTTTTGTAAACAGAGAAACTGAGGCATTTGCAAGAAACTATCCCAAGGTCATTCAACGATTTGATGACAGAGTCAGGGATAAGATCTATAAACCAGATCTAATTAGAGCAAAGACAAACAGTGCTCAACGAAAACCAGTAGCTTCTGTGAAATCGCTGAAAAGTTTTATGCAGTGCTTGGAAACAACATTGCTTTAAAAGACACGCTTTTTATTTAGTTTTCATTTTGAGTGATTTCTTCCATTTAGTAATGGAGACCTCTCCACAGCTTCCTATTTAGATCACTTAATATTAGGCCATTTCCTTGAGACCTCTCTGGCTTGCATTTCTTCTATATGAAGAAATAGTATATGTTTCTTATGAAACAGTTTAATTACTAATAGGAAAAAAAATGAAAATAACATTATATATATCTATGTTTATATATGTCTATGTATGTCAACACTTATAAATATTTAGTCAATTAAATATCAATCTGTCTATCATCAATTGATTTGGAAAAACTATTCTACAGAAATATATTGTACTCTACTTCATTGCAATTTCCATATGAATGAAGGTTAAAGGCATAAACCCTGCAATATTATTATTTTTTTCCAAAGCCAACTGCTCAGTTCCAATTAGAAACGACCCTCAGAAGATGGCAAATCACATTTTCCTCAAAACTTGTCTCATAAAAACAACTCATTGTATGGTTTCTTGGAAGAAAAAATATTTATTTTTTTACGTGATTATTTTCTCATTACCCCTTTACTCTGTTATGATTACTTAAATTTTCAAAGGGTTGTGCCGTGGGACCCCTGTGGAGTGGCAGAGTCTGTAAGGGAAGGGATTACCTTGTTTGCACACACACAGAGAATTTTGTATTTTATGTCTTTGTTCCTATTCCCTGTTTCTTAGTACAGTTGACCCTTGAATTGCACGGGGGTTATGGGACCCCAGAAGAGTGGAAAATTCATGGAATCAGGAGTCAGCCCTCTGAATCCCCAGTTCCACATCCTAGGATTCAACCCACCTCTGATGGTGTAGTACTGTATTTACTGAAAAAAAATCCTCATATGAGTGAACCTGAGCAGTTCAAACCCATGTTGTTCAAGGGTCACTGTATACATAGTAGACCTTCAAGATTGCCAATTGATTTCCTTGTTATTTGGCTGGACATTTACTTTTCTCATACTATCTGTTCTGTTTTTATGACATACCAAGTCTCTCTGGTGTTTTTCAGTTAAAATCCAGTGTCACCGGTTGTTTAAATGTGGTCCGTCAACCTCTCTCAGGATACCTGAGATGCTTATTAGAATGCACATTCCTAGGTACCAACACAGACTTACTGTCTCATAATCTCTGGGAAAGGAGTCCTAGAATGTATAAACACAAACCCTCTAGGAGGTTTTTATTCACATTCAACTTAACATCTTTTCCTATCTTACAATTATAGATAATACTTCTACAGCACTTAAGATGTGCTAGGCATTGTTCTAAGTACTTTATATATAATAACATTTAATTCTCATAGAAACTTTTGAGATGTTATGACTTAAAAAAAGAAGTATCTTGCTAAGACCATGAATTCCTATTCTCCACATACATTTGTAATATACTAATTGTAAATGAGATAAGACAACACATAAAATACGAGGCAGCGTTTAAGATTTAATTGATAGGAGGTTATAAAGTAGTATAAGAGCCCTGATTACCCTTCACTCAGATTGAATTGCTTTTTAAAAATTATCGCAGGAGTGGTAAAATTATTTAATTGAGTTTTTTTTTTCTTTAGCAAAGAGGTAGCTCTTTTTAAAAAAAATAATTTTATTTATTTTTGGCTGTGTTGGGTCTTCGCTGCTGCACGCAGGCTTTCTGTAGTTGTGGCAAGCGGGGGCTACTCTTCGTTGCGGTGTGCAGGCTTCTCATTTCGGTGGCTTCTCTTGTTGCGGAGCACGGGCTCTAGGCGCACAGGCTTCAGCAGTTGTGGCACATGGGCTCAGTAGTTGTGGCTCACGGGCTCTAGAGCACAGACTCAGTAGTTGTGGTGTACAGGCTTAGTTGCTCCGTGGCATGTGGGATCTTCCCGACCAGGATCGAGCCTGTGTCCCCTGCATTGGCAGGTGGATTCTTAACCACTGTGCCACCAGGGAAGTCCCGAGATCTTTTTGTTTTCTTATGGCAGAGTGAATTCATTCAATCTATCTTTGGGTCCTGGTCATAGATAATGGGATATTTTCATTTATTGTCATTTTTTTATTGTTAGTTTTAATTTTTAGGATCTTAAAGTTTGTTCACTAATAAATTACCTCAAAAAACCAACACAAATTTTTTCTCTAGGATGTTTTTGGGATAAACAAGGAAATGTGAATATGGACACGGTATTAGATGATATTAAAAAATTAGTGTTGCTACAGTAATCAAGGCAGTGTGATATTGGTGAAAAAATAAACAACTAGATGAATGGAACATAATAGAGAGACCAGAAATAGACTGACATAAATATAGTCAACTGAGTTTTGACAAAAGAGCAAAGGAAATTCAATGGAGAAAAAATAGTCTTTTCAACAAATGGTGCTGGAACAACTGGACATCCACATGCCAGTAAAACAAAAACAAAAACATAAAACCTAGACACAAACCTTACAACTCTCAAAAAATTAACTCAAAATGGATTATAGCCTAAATGTAAAATGTAAAACTGTAAAACTCCTAGATGATAACACAGGAGGAAATCTAGCTATGGCAGTAACTATTTAGATACAACACCAAAGACACAACCCAGGAAAGAAATAACTGATAAACTAGACTTCAATAAAACTAAAGCCTTCTGCTTTGTGAAAGACAGTGTCAAGAGAGTGAAGAGACAAGCAACACACCAGGAGGAAATATTTGTAAAAGACATATCTGTTAAAGAACTGTTGTCCATAATATATAAAGAACTCTTAAAACTCAATAATAAGAAAATAAACAACATGATAGGCATTTTTAAAGAAGCTCTATGTTATGTGTCACTAGGGAAATACAAATTAAAACAACAATGAGATATCACTACATACCTATTAGATTGGCCAAAATCAAAAAGCACGGATGACATCAAATGCCATTCTTTGCCGTGGGGAGTGCAGAATGGTACAGCCATTTTGGGAAACAGTTTAGCAGTTTCTTACAAAACTCAAATGCTCTTACCGTATGATCCTGCAATCACTGTCCTCAATATTTACCCAATGAGTTAAAAACTTATGTTTACACAAAAATCTACACATGGGATGTTCATAGCAACTTTATAATTGCCCAAACTTGGAAGCAATCAAGATGTCATTCAGTTGGTGAATGGATAAATAACCTGTGGTTCATCCAAACAATGGAATATTATTTAGCACTAAAAAATGAGCTGCTAAGTCATGAAAAGACATGGAGGAACCTTAAATGAATATTACTAACGGAAAGAAGCCAATTGAAAAGCCTTCATAGCAATTCCAACTATATGACATTCTGGACAAGGCAAAATAGGGAGATAGTAAAAAGATCCATGGTTAGGTGGGAGGGAGGGATGAAAAGGCAGAGTACAGAGAATTTTTAGAGCAGTTAAACTAATCTGTTTAATACTATAATGGTGGACATATGTCATTATACATTTGTCTAAACCCATAAAATGTACAACACCAGGAGTGAACCGTAATGTGAACTATGGACTTTGGAAAATTATTGTGTCCATGTAGGTTCAAATGTTGATGGTAAGGGAGGTGTGTGTGGCAGGGGAGGGGGAACATCTGCACTTTTGGGATATGGGAAATCTCTGTACTTTGGGTGATAATGATGTGTCAGTGTAGGTTCATCGATTTTGACAAATATGCCACTCTGCTGGGGAATGTTGGTAGTGGGGAGGCTGTGAGTGTGTGAGGCCAAAGGTATATGAGAACTCTCTGTATTTTCTACTCAATTTTGCTGAGAAAATAAAACTGCTCTGAAAAATAAAGTCTATTTTTTTTTAAAAAGTGCTAATTTTGTAATGTGTCATAATCACATTATGGTTATGAAAAAATGCTCTCCTTTAAGAGATGGATACTGCAATATTTAATGGTGAAATGTCAAATGTCTTTAATTTGCTTTAAAAATTTCAGACTTTGTACATATATATGTATAAATGGAGCAAATATGGCAAAATTTAATCATTAAATCTAGATAATGGGTATGTAGTGGTTTCATTATATAATTCTCTCTACTCTTTTATATATTTTGACATTGTTCATAATTAAAAGCAAAAATACTTTTATGCAATTACCACACATTAATTTATTTTTGAAATCTGTTGAGACCATTCAAGTCACCAGTCCTAGAAGCTGGCAGAACATTAGAATCACACGGGGATTAATTAAGTTAGAATTTCTGGGTAGTGGTAGGGGAGTGGGTATTTTAAGAAGCTCAAATATGCATCAAGAATTGAGAACCAGTGGTCTAACTGCTCTATTCCCGGTTTCTGAAAATAAAGAAAATGATGTAGTGAACAATTTTTTCATGGTACCCAAAGGCTCGGTCATGTAACTCTCAGCTATTTCTAGCCATAAGGCAACGGTAGCATGGTAATGTCAGCTTCCCCCACTCTAGTGACCATAATAATTTCCCATTAATGTGGTCATATATGACTGATACATAGATGGATGGATAGATAGATAGATAGATGATAGACAGTAGATAGAATTTTAATATATTGAACTTAAATTCATTGAGTCCCAGGCATTGGGACAGGAGCTTTTGTTACCTCTTTTTCTTTTTGCACATAACTGTGGGAGATAGGTGTGATGATCCCCATGCTTTAGGTGAGGACATCGAAGCTGAAAGCTTGTTATTCTTTTCTCATGTTTCATCCAGAATTCTCAGATGCCCCTGTACCCTTTCCTTGACTCTTCAGAGTTTCTTTTATTCCATTCTTTGAGGCAGATGCGGAAGCATTTTGCTGTGGGAGGTCACATGGGCATACTCTTTCCAATTCTTGTATCTGTGGCTTCTTTCATTCCTCGTGGCTTTCCTTTCGGCTCCTTACAACTCACGTCTCACCTTTGAGAGAACTGACTAGAATATATTTAAATAGCATGCCATTTAGATTACTTTTTAAAAAGCAATTTTCCACTGTAGATTTAGAAACCAACAGATCTCTTTTAGCCAGCATAATTTCTGATTAACTAATTTAATCTGTGCGAAATTACATAAGCAAACCTGAAACAAGACTCCATCAATTTTTTTGCCTTTGGATGTAACATAATATTTTCAAAAATGAACCAAATAGAGTAATTAGCCCCCAGGCAGAGCAAATGACTCTAATAGCCATCTCCCACACATTTCTTTGGTGGAAAGACCAAAAATGAAAATTAAAGTGTGGCAGCCCATGGGTTAAAGCCCTGCATGTATCCTATTAAGTAACAGTTTGGAATAGCAATTCAAAGAGTTACCCTTCTAGAAGTTCAAAAAGAGAAAAGAATTGATGTCTTCGCTTTAGGCTGCCAACAGCGCTCTTCTGATGGACTGTTGATTTCAACAGTGCTTGACTGCCTGTAATTGCACAGAGACCTTTATCTTTCAGTTCTTTAGTTTATTCAGTTTTTATTTGGTTTCAATTCCATTATTTGTGGCAGAATAAAATCACAAATAAAATGTTCTAATTGTACTAGGTGAGAATCAACATTTTATATTTTGAAAAGGAGAAATGATCTGTGAAGATCCATCCTTAGGAGGTAGGAGGTCTGAGTTCTGAGCCCCAAAGTTCAGACTAGCTCCCTATTACTTGGGAAAAACCCTCAAGCAGTCTGGATCTTGGTTTTCGTAGTTGCATAATTAGAGGGCTGGATTTCATCATTTTAAGGTTCTTTTAGTCCCCAAAATTTTAATGATGCTACCTTATATTTACATATACTAGTTATTAAAGAGATAGCAGATAATCCCCAATTCATGATATGGTGAAGATTTTCTTCTTTGTGGGTTAATTATATTTTACATCAGTATTTCTAAATGTTTGTGAGCATTAAAACCAACTGGGGTGCACGATAAGGTGGGCGCTCTGATTTATTGGGATTAGAGGGTGACTAGGAACCTACATTTTGAATAAGTTCCCTAGATGATGCTCTGGAAATTGTGCTGTGGAGTAGAAGGGGAGCACAGGGAGGTAGGGCTTGAAAGCGGTCAGCCGTCAAACATCATGAAAGGAGTCAGACTCTTGAGTACCTGAATTTGCCTACTTTGGAGTTAATTTGCTTTTTTATTTTTTTAAGTTTTAAGGTGAAAGCATATATTGATTTTTATATTTTATGTCTTCCCTACAATGTAGACTTTAAGTGCTCTAAATTTTCTTCTCTGTACTTTTTTGCTGTATTTCACTAATTTGGCATGTTATGCTTTATCATTTAGTTCAACATATTTTTCAATTTGTCTTTGACCTGTGGGTTCTCTGGAAGCATGTTGTTTAATTTCCAAATATTTGGGGAGTTCTAGATCTCTTACTGTTGTCGATTTCTAATTTAATGTATTTGTGATCAGAGAAAATACTCTGCATTATGTTAATCCTTTGACATTGATTGCAACTTGTTTTAAGGTGCAGAATATGGTCTATCTTATTGAATGTTCCATGTACCCTTGAGAAGACTGTACATTATGCTCTTGTTGGGTGTAGTGTTCTATAAATGTCAAATAGGTCAAATCATTCGATAGTACTGTTAACATTTTCTACATTTTTACTGATTTCTTTGGTCTTTTTCTATGAATTATCAAACTCCCCAAGTATGACTGTGAATTTGTCTCTTTTTCCTTTTAGTTCTGCCAATTGTTCTTTCATGTGTCTAGAAGCTTTATTGTTACACACATACACCTTTAAGATCGTTGTTTTTCCCTTTAATCGTTATGAAATGCCCCTCTTTATCTTTGGTCATACTCTGTATCTTGAGGTTTAGTTTATCTGATGTTAATATAGTCACATCTGATTACCCATGCTTAGTGTTGCATGGTTTTTACTTTTTCATTCCTTTACTTTCAAAATTTTATGTGAAAGGTATGTTTCTTGTTAATGACATATATTGGGTTGGCCAAAAGGTTCCTTCAGGTTTTTCCCTTAACGTCTTATGGAAAAACACGAACGAACATTTTGGCCAGCCCGAATAGTTTGGTCTTAGATTTTTAATTTAGTCTGACAATCTCTTCCTTTGTATAAGGATATTTAGAGCATTTACATCTGTTAAAATCACTAATATGCATGGGTTTAAATATATTATCTTGTTATTTGATTTGTCTTGTCTGCTCTTTGTTGCTCTGTTTTGTGCTGAATCAAGTAGGCGGGTTTTTCTTTTTTTGTATCCATTTTATCTGTTCTATTGATGTTTTTATCATGCCTCCTGGAGATTTTTTCTTTTTTTCTTTTTTTTTTTTTTTAACATCTTTATTGGGGTATAATTACTTTACAATGGTGTGTTAGTTTCTGCTTTATAACAAAGTGAATCAGTTATACATATACATATGTTCCCATATCTCTTCCCTCTTGCATCTCCCTCCCTCCCACCCTCCCTATCCCACCCCTCCAGGCTGTCACAAAGCACCGAGCCAATATCCCTGTGCCATGCGGCTGCTTCCCACTAGCTATCTACCTTACTACGTTTGTTAGTGTGTATATGTCCATGACTCTCTCTCGCCCCGTCACAGCTTACCCTTCCCCCTCCCCATAACCTCAAGTCCGTTCTCTAGGAGGTCTGCGTCTTTATTCCTGCCTTACCCCTAGGTTCTTCATGACATTTTTTTTCTTAAATTCCATATATATGTGTTAGCATACTGTATTTGTCTTTTTCTTTCTGACTTACTTCACTGTGTATGACAGACTCTAGGTCTATCCACCTCATTACAAATAGCTCAATTTCGTTTCTTTTTATGGCTGAGTAATATTCCATTGTATATATGTGCCACATCTTCTTTATCCATTCATCCGATGATGGGCACTTAGGTTGTTTCCATCTCCGGGCTATTGTAAATAGAGCTGCGATGAACATTTTGGTACATGACTCTTTTTGAATTTCGGTTTTCTCAGGGTATATGCCCAGTAGTGGGATTGCTGGGTCATATGGTAGTTCTATTTGTAGTTTTTTAAGGAACCTCCATACTGTTCTCCATAGTGGCTGAACCAATTCACATTCCCACCAGCAGTGCAAGAGGGTTCCCTTTTCTCCACACCCTCTCCAGCATTTATTGATTCTAGATTTTTTGATGATGGCCATTCTGACTGGTGTGAGATGATATCTCATTGTAGTATTGATTTGCATTTCTCTAATGATTAATGATGTTGAGCATTCTTTCATGTGTTTGTTGGCAGTCTGTATATCTTCTTTGGAGAAATGTCTATTTAGGTCTTCTGCCCATTTTTGGATTGGGTTGTTTGTTTTTTTGTTGTTGAGCTGCATGAGCTGCTTGTAAATTTTGGAGATTAATCCTTTGTCGGTTGCTTCATTTGCAAATATTTTCTCCCATTCTGAGGGTTGTCTTTTGGTCTTGTTTATGGTTTCCTTTGCTGTGCAAAAGCTTTGAAGTTTCATTAGGTCCCATTTGTTTATTTTTGTTTTTATTTCCATTACTCTAGGGGGTGGGTCAGAAAGAATCTTGCTGTGATTTATGTCATAGAGTGTTCTGCCTATGTTTTCCTCTAATAGTTTGATAGTTTCTGGCCTTATATTTAGGTCTTTAATCCATTTTGAGCTTATTTTTGTGTATGGTGTTAGGGAGTGTTCTAATTTCATTCTTTTACATGTACCTGTCCAGTTTTCCCAGCACCACTTATTGAAGAGGCTGTCCTTTTTCCACTGTACATTCCTGCCACCTTTATCAAAGATAAGGTGTCCATATGTGCGTGGGTTTATCTCTGGGCTTGAGATTTTTTTCTTTAATGGTGTTCTAGAGATTACAATATGTATCTTAGTCTTACTTATCATAGTCTGCCTTCAAAAACATTTTGCTACTTCACAAAAAAATTTAAGAATTTTACAATAGTATATTTCTAACTGTGAAATCCCATGCTTTGTGCACTTGGTGTTGTATATTTTACTTCTATAAATATACTATGACCTCCAATACGTTGTTATTATTATAATTTTACTTCAACTAGTCAATAGACATTTAAAGAAATTGAAAGACATATATCTTTAAAAATATAAATGGTAAAACATTATAAAGGTCTCTCCCAGGAGTGAATAATAATTTTCTGGATTTTATTGGATTATGCTTTCTTTTGACCTTAGCTCTGAAATAGGCTATAAAAAACTGTGATTGTGCAGATTATCCAGGTTTGTTTTATTTTTCAGGTGGGAGGGACATTCTCTTGAGACTTTTTTGACTTAAGTAGAAGCAAAAGGCTCTCTTGCCTGAATCTTCAAACTCTCATTTAAATTTTTTTCCTCTTTACCAAACTATTATTTCAAATCACCCTCGGTTTAAAAACGACAAACACTTTTCCTTGACCATTTATCCTTTTTTTTCCCTGGTGGCCATAAATATTTATCATCCTCATCCTCTAACTAGAAAGAATAATATCCCCTTGCTTTCTCCATTTCTTTCTCCTGTTAGTCTTTTCTCAGTCCTCTAATGTTTAGTTTCCAGTATGGCTACTGGGATAGTTTCTCTTTCTATGACCTACAGTTGCCAAGTCAGTCACTTTTAAATTCATATTTTATTTGAGCTATTGCATTCAAAACATTAGAAACATGCTACTTTACTGAAACTCCCTGATTACTTGCTTTTACGGCCTCTCTTACGTCTCTAGGTCCTCTTGTTCAGTCTAGCTTTATTTTATTTTTTTAAACTATTTTTTATTGGAGTATAGTTGCTTTACAGTACTGTGTTAGTTTCTGCTGTACAGCAAACTGTCTATCTTTAAAATGCTGTTTTTCCTCAAACTCTTTCTAGCCCAGATTCTTTTTCTGCTCCATGCATTTACTGCAGGGCATCTCACCCGGTACAACAGCTTCAACTTTTATCTGAAGACTCAAGTTTTTATCTCCAACCCAGATCGCTGTCCTGCTCTCTAGAGCTGTGTACGAAACTGCCTTCACGACACCATCACTGGTTTCCCCTATTTTTTATTTCCCCCCTCCCCCCTCCAACCTCCTCTTCTTGAATTCTTTATCTCATTGAAAATTACTCCATTTTCTATGTGGTTATCCAAACTAGAAACCTGGAAGTCACCCTCAATTCCTGCCTTGTCCTTAGTCACATCAGCCGTCCAGTCCTATTCATTCACCTCCCATGCATTTCTGTAATCTCACTCCTCTCCAGCCCCATGGCCACATCCCTAAAGTGACAGCCCTACCACCTTGCACTGCACTATACCTGCTTCACCCATCTCTCTGCGGTGTCATCAGCCTGCTGCTATGACAATCTGATCTGATTGCTTCCTGTTTGAAATCTGTAACTGCTTCCCCATTATCTATAATGCCTAGCACAGAAGAGACACTGAATAGTTTTGAAAGAGGGAAAGAAAGGTCAAACAAAATTACATTGAAATATATTCAATGAACTATATATTGACCTTTTGTTCTCTCACCCTTGTCAGTTTTTCCAACTTGACCTCATACATTTCTGCCCTTCACCCTTCATACTCTAGCGATTATCAAATCTTTCATGGTTGTAGGAATAAGCCTCCTTGCCCTTGACATGTTGTCCCCTTTTCCTGAAACCTTTACCTATTGACGTCTCCCAGAGAAAGTCAGGTGGTCCTTTAGTTCTAACCGAGTTTGGAGAAATCTCCACTCTAGCTCTTAATTATCTGTTGGCTTCCAAATAAGAATTTCATAAATGATACACTCCTAAACGGGGAACTTTACCTTTTCTACTGAGTACCTCAGCATCTAGGAAATTGTCTGGTATACAATAAGAGCTCAAAAAAGTACAAAGAAAAGAGCATGAGTTCAAACCAGGTTATAACATAGTAAACTAGGAACTGGTAGCGACGTAGGAAAGCCTGTGGGGTTGGATTACTTATTATTTATCACAGTTACTTTTCCTTGACTGGGAGGAAGCACACTTAGGAAGGCAGTGATGGGGGAGCAGATGATGTTTGGAACATAATTTTTCTATTTTTATTTTCCATTTCCATTGTCAAAGAGGTAATGAATAAAGTATTGGAGAAAAATAGCTGGAGACGTTGTTGTTGTTGAGGTCGACTAGCTATACACCAAGGGTTGAAGGTAAGCAACTATGAGGAAATCTCATAGTTCAGACAACAGGGGGAAGTTTAGCTCATTTTAAAGCTTGCCAGAAGGCTTTGGACAGTCTAGGTCAGATCAACACCTGGAGGCAGTGTAGGTAAAGGAAAGTGCAGGGAATTACAGAGCAGAGAGAAGAGTCAAGGACGTGTCAGCAGTAACACAGTAGCCGCTGACTCGATGGGACAGGCACTTTTCTTGCTCTTTACATGTTGCTTTACTTTATGTCTTGGTGCATTTATGAAACCAATAGAGTAATCAGGCACATGAATTACGAGCCTCGTGACTTTGGCAATGAGTTAATTTTTTTACAACACACCTATACAGGTGAACTGTGAACGTTAGTTCTTGCGTGGTCTGTTTCCTTGGGTGATGTTGTTGTCCTGTCTTTATCCATCCTTAGTGTACCACCTGAGGCAGCGATAAATCAGGCATCCCAGGCTTGGTTCCTGGGAGGGAATGGCTGGTCTCTGTGAGGCTGTCCTAGTGTTTCTAGATTGAAAAAAGATGTGAATTAACCAGAACAATAGGAAAGCCTGTGGGAATCAGTCATAATATCTTTAGGTAAAACAGGCAAAGACGTTTAACCTATTGTTTTCAAAACTGTAAGCCAGACAAGTGGGCTCTGTGCCATGTGATAAAAACATAAGAAAAAAAATTTACCAAGTCACAAAAGAACGTACTTGACTGGGAATCCTGCTATGCCATGTTCCACTTGTATGGTCTGAAGCACAGCCCATTGTTTGACGATGCTCTGTAGCTCAGTGTTATCTGTAAAACAATGGGAACGACCCTCGCCTTCTTACTTCATAATGTTGAGAAAGACAAACGTGAACTAGCATCTGAAAGTGTTTTTTAATAATATAAAGCGCTACATAAAGGTCAGTTATTATCATTGTGTTAGTTTCATTTTTAAAGTTTAACCTCTGGATTCACCTAACTGTCCGTTAGGTGGAGTTCTTAGAAATGACGTTTGGTTGTATGACATAGAACAGTAAGTCGGGGTGTGCCATGTAGGTGAGAGCACAGGCTCTGGGGACAGAGAGACTGGAGTTTGAATCTCAGAGATACCATTTCCTACTGTGTGACCTTGAGCAAGTTGACGTCTCTATGACTCAGTTTTCCGTTTCAGTCTGTGAAACGGGAATAATAATAGTCCCCATATGCAAGACTGATGTGAGGTTTATATGAAAACAGAAAATAAGAGGGATAATTCAGGTAAACCCTTCATAGCGTGCCCTGGTCATCATAAGCATATGATTAGTTCTGGGAACTAAAATGCCTTAAGGATTATGGATGAATGGTTGTGACCTTGACAGAGATTTCTGAAAAGAGCTGGTATTTTGGTGAATATGAATTTTGTAGAACCAGACAATTTCTCCTTTCTCTTTATCTAAGGCTGCTAGATTCCTAGGATGTCCCCATTTAGATCTGTTTCCTCAGCAGTTTGTCATTTTTCATGTAGACGACCCTGCCAAATGCTGAACAGCTCCTGACTACTTCCTTAGCCAGGAGTAGCCCGGAAGGGACAAGTGGACAAGCATGAAAGATGTTCAGCCAGCATTGTGGTGGGTAGGAAAGGCTTCATTCATTCATTCATGCATTCATATCCCTGGACTCATCTTACCAGACGAAAACAAGGAAAACAAATGATAGAGTAACAAAAAAGGCTGATACATATATATATTTATATATGTATATATAGTTATATGCAAATATATATTTACAGAGTCCAGTATCACTGTGGTGTAACATAATAATTGTGATGATGAATAATTAAATTAGACATGGATATTTTATTATTTACTAACTGTCATGACGTATTCCAAGTACTTTATATATCTTAACTGATTTATTACTCACATTATAAAATAGATAAATATTATCACTTGCACTTTACAGATGAGGAAACTAAGACTCAGAGATCTTAAGTAATTGCCTAAGGTCACACAACTAATAAGAGCAGACTGGAATTTGAACCGAATTGACCTAGCCATGCCCATACTATGAAGCAATAGAACTAATCTCAGCTAGTTGCTAGAGAAATTTAAGAGAAGAGACAAAGTCATATTGAGATAAAGCAGAATAGTAGAACATCTGACAAACTCCAGTTTCTACCAAGTGAAACTTCTGACAGTTCAACAAACAAAGATGAATGAGGTGGGAGATTTGAATTATTGTTTAAAATGTTAATGCACTCAGTGTCCCAAGAGGATGATCAGTGAAGTTGAATTAATTATTTTTGTAAAAATACAAATGTGGACATTCCATTTTCTGTGATTCTATGGTCCTAGATCTGAGATGATTACATAATGGATTGGAACCAAAGGAATGCATTGCAATGCATTTTGCATGTTAATTTTGTTTTAATGCCTTTGGTTTAAATTATTCAAATACACACAACCAGGTATGCAAAGTTTAAGGAAATGTGAAGCTTTACGGGAAAACAGAACATCATGCTGAAAGTTAATGAGTAGTCATTCACAAGTGCACCCATTGGGACAAAACTTCATCTAGTGGTCTGGAGAGATATATTAAGGAGTTTGTATTATTTATATACATTATTAATTAATTAATTATCAATCAATATGTATCTATATACGTTATATTAAAGATAAACTAAAGGTAGTTTGTCAAATATTCTTTGGTTTCCAAAATATGTAGCAAATTTTGGAAGATTTTTTAAAAATGAAATAAATGGTGGAAACTTAAAATTAGGCATATGGAATCTGCTGTGAAGGTAAAAAAAAAAAAAAAAAAAAGGAGAAATAAAATAAGGCCAGAGCTGTAGAACTGGGGCATGTGACTGCGTAGAGCATGGATTTATTTTCTTGTAGAAGAATGCATCCTCTAATTATTGCCCCAGTGCAGTTAAGTCAAGAGAAATCACAATATTAGAGCCATCTGGGACCTTTGGTAAGTCTTCTCAACGTCAGTTTTAATCTGTTTTCTTCCGGGTCATATTCCAATGTTATTTAGCACTTAGTACATTGTCAAACAGTGGACAGACACTGAAATTGTAAACGAATGATGACATAAATGAATGATTTTAGGTTGCTAAAATCCATGTGATGCTTTTTCTTAAGTTTCAAATGTCCCGTACTGCAGTCTGATTGGATTTCATAGGTCACGTGTTCAATCCATGAGCTCCTCACTGGGCTACAACCTGAGATCATGCTAATGGGCTCCATCCGGGATCACGTGTCCAGCCTGGCGGTGGGGATGGCTTTTCCTTGGCACAAGGGCTCTGTACACTCACCGTCCAGGAACGATCGTACTCATCTTCCGGTTTTCTCTAAGGACTGAAGATATATATCTCCACTTTGTCATTAAAGTAGCTTTTCAGCTTTCCTCTGGGTCACGTTCCTATTCCTGGCCTTCACTTTCTTCTTTCTCCCTGAAAATGCCATTTGACTTCTCTTAGCGTGTGTAATGATCATCGCTACCTATAAACATTTTGAGTGATTTGGATTAGTGTCATTTTTGTCGTTAATATATAATTGTCGAAGGACTGGGTGGTGGCTGCTGGGAATTAGAAATGCAGAAGCAAGAATTTTAAGAATGAGAAAGGGTGGGGCGGGTGGCGGAGGAAGGGTGTGGATTGTGATCTGAGGCACATGCATAGGCAGTTTGGAATCTCCCTGAAATAACCTCAGAAGATACTGTTTTTCTAAAAATCTTAACCAAAAGAGAGATATGTAAATATCTGATCTTTTCAGTTTTTCCCCCACAGGTGATTAAAGGAAAATAAATTGCAGCATAACTACAGTGCTTTTAAATAAATGTAAAAATGTTTTATTGCTGAACAGTGTAAATATTAACAGTGCAAATGTTAACAAAATGTCTCTTTCTAAGGGAGTTGAATGCCTACCAGGTAACAGGTATCAAGCATAAACTACTTTAACAAAATCTTAGCAGCTCTCCCTGCCTCTGTTCTGTCTTTGCGCCAATCCATTCCAGAATTAGTGTTTAAGGTGTAACGATGAGCATTTCATTTCCTCAGTCAAAAACCTTAAATAGCTTTTTGTAGGTGTTTCCTGCTCAGGTAATTATTTTTTGAGGGAAATATCATGGTGTAGTGATGAACTTGTGTTTCACAGTCAGAGAATAATGGATTCAAATAGACTCTAAATCTTATGACATGTGGTCTCAGACAACTCAATTAAGCTCTCAGGTTACCAATTTTCAGTAAAACGGGGATAATAACTCTTATCAAATAATGGTGCCACAACTATTGTGTGTAATTAAAGAGCCCGATCCAATAAATGGTATTAAAATAATAAAAATATTAGCTATTAAATTATATAATAACAATCCAGTACTCTTATTATCCATATAAAAACAAGTCCAGTCAGGAATTCCCCATTTTATCTGTTGACTTATTTTTACTCATTCATCACTTAATCCTATGCTGCAGATTAAATGTATTTTGTTTCAAACTTACTCACAATTTTCTTATGGACAAGGGTTTTTTCTTGTATTGTGTATGTAGTAGGGACTCAGAAATATATGTTAACAATACAGAAGAAACATTTACCAAGTACCTAAAATGTAAATGTCATTTTGTGTGAAATGAAGACACTGAAAGACCAGAACATGTATGTGTGTTTGTGTGTATGTATGTATAAAATATGTCACCATTGTTAAAAGTGATTCTCATTTATTTGGTGTAGATGCCACAGGGTCCTTTTAAGATTTTACTTGGTTCTATAATATAATTTAGAAATCATCTCCATCTATGATTTCAAATAATCTGTTTTCACTCCTCTGTTCATCTTGCTCCATGTTTTAGTTCTATTATTTCACTTAAAATCTCTCCATACTTGAAGCTTCCCAATGATTCTCCTTTTCTATGACAAAGCCCTCAATAAACATGCCATCCAAGTTGAACTATCAGCCTGCTCATGCTCAGTGAATATCAACTCCTTCCTGAAAGAATTGTTAATGAAAGTAGTATACAACATTAAGGAAGCCTTAAGATGAATGACCTCAACGCAAAGGGAGAGACAGATATGGTGTCAAAAAAAAGAACCCATATGTTTGGGGCTTCCCTGGTGGTTCAGTGGTTGGGAATCTGCCTGCCAATGCAGGGGACACGGGTTCGATCCCTGGTCCGGGAAGATCCCACGTGCCGCGGAGCAACTAAGCCCGTGAGCCACAACTACTGAGCCTGCGCTCTAGAGCTCGTGAGCCACAACTACTGACCCCACATGCCACAACTACTGAAGCCCATGCGCCTAGAGCCCGTGCTCCGCAACAAGAGAAGCCACTGCAGTGAGAAGCCCGCGCACCACAAGGAAGAGCAGCCCCGCTCTCTGCAAGTAGAGAAAGCCAACGCAGCCAAAAATAAAATTAAATAAATAAAAAAAAAAGAACCCATATGTTTGAAAATCCCCACAAATATAATTCTAGCAGAGAAAATTATAAATTTATAAATATTAAAACAAGCTTCCCAAAACACTCGTTCCTCCTTTTCATTGAGTAGCTTCATTTCAGAAAATATATTTTTTGGTAGTGAAAAAACCACCTAGTAAATGGCTTTTTGATATCTAAAATGTATTTTGTTTCCTCTTGCTGCTACATCTTCTTAGCTCCAATGTCCCTAAGGTAATTTGTGTGGGCTAAAATTCACATCATCAACTTTGAGATTTTGTGAATATGAAAGAAGAAAATTTATACAATGAAGTGAATAATTCATATTTAAAATCCTTTCCAACTTTAATATATATGTATATATATATAATGTAAAAGATGTATTACAGGCTTTCAGGTTTTCTGAAAAGAACCTGAAGCACTGAATCTGATATATATGTATTTTTTAGTTTAGGATAAAAAAAATTATTAGCTATGGCTCCATCCTATTTTACTATTCAATAAGGCTTCACAGATATAACAAATTTGCTAAGATGATGAAGAGCTTTTAGAGAATTACTGTGACCACTATGATAATTAGTTTACTTCTGTTTCACTTTTTCTTTCACAGGTAGAGAATATCTATGAAGAAGGTTCAAACAGAGAGCATGCATAGGAGACTCTGGTGTCTAATCCCTCCCTCTTGAAATTTGTATTTTAAAAACATGTTCTTAAGTGGACTAACAGGTTTTCCAGCTATATTTGTCCTCTCTTGGATCAGCTCAATAAAGAGAACTAATGAAGCAGGACTATTTTAGAGAAATAGAAAAAACAGGAATTATGCCTTTAAGGAATTATGCTTAAAGATGCTGAAGTTATGTTGTTTGGGACTCCTTGACCCAACATTCCACTCTGACAACCTCAAACTCATTTTTTAATATTTTAAAAGATTAAGTCAGAAGTAAAATATGTAAACTTCTTCTCATGGTTCCAATTCCCCTGACTAGTTCTAGCAGTACCCGGTGAAGCAGGGCACTATGGGTACCAGTCCCTTACCAAAGGCCATTTTCTGTTGGCAGCTTCATTATAAGAAATGACTGGACATCTCAGTGGACACACCTCAGAAGAGGGGGAGTTCATGAATGACTGTGTTATTTTTGTAAGAGGCATGTAGAGTTGGTTAGAAAAATTTAACCTTCATTATGCTGTTAAAAATAAGAACGTAGCCAAAATCAACAACATAGCTAATAAAGTTTATAGAAGTTCCTTAATTTTATCTAATGTTCAGTCTATACTTAAATTTCACCTGCTGTTCCCAAAATGTCCTTTACTACGTGTTTGTCTAAACCAGGACCCAGTCAGGACTGTACATTGCATCTGGTCTTCTGTAAGTCAAAACCTGACATTGACTGGGTCAGGTGCACCATAGACATTCTGTAGACAAATTTTTCCCATTGTCTCCTCCTGTTGACGTTAACCTGTTCTCTTATTCCCTGTACCTCCAATAATATGAAAATTGACCTAAAAAGGATGATTAGATTCAAGATAAATATCTTTGGTTGGAATACATCGGAGACAATACTGTGTGTTCCATACTTTGTTACATCAAGATATGAATAATATCTGTTGCCATTTACGATGCTAAAATTGATCATTGGATTAGGGTGATGGTAGCTTGATTCATCTATTGCTTCCCCCTTGAGACAAAAAAAAATAATCCGTGTCATATTACTTTTGGTATCAAACAATATCCACTTCCTCATCAACCATTCACTATTTTTTTTTTTTTTGCCGTGCCGTGCAGCTTGCAAGATCTCAGTTCGCCGACCAGGGACTGAACGCAGGCCATGGCAATGAAAGCCCAGAATCCTAACTACTAGGCCACCA
The DNA here is from genome assembly GCF_003676395.1 of Aethalodelphis obliquidens. Classification (NCBI taxonomy): domain Eukaryota; kingdom Metazoa; phylum Chordata; class Mammalia; order Artiodactyla; family Delphinidae; genus Aethalodelphis; species Aethalodelphis obliquidens. The sequence goes on along the minus strand of NW_020837978.1, from coordinate 7,174,432 downwards.
GGGAACTCCCAGCCATTCACTTTTTAAGGTTATTATGTCAATTGGTAATCCTTGCCTGTAGCAATAATTTTATTAAGGATTGCAAAATTATGGCTTTATTATACCATTTAATCTAAATCTATTAGGTGTCATTCTTCCATAAGATACAGCTTCTCTTGACCAACTGTGGTGTTTTGTTACTCTAAAATACAGTGTCTACAAAAAAAAAGGCAAGAAACCTGTAGAAACAATTTTAATGGTATTAGGTCAATGGTAGCTACTTTCCTCTAGTTGAGAGGCACAAAGCACGATTTTGTATTTAACATCAGAAACATATTTTTTCCTCTCAGCTCTTAGGTGTATCTCAAAAAGCAGTCATTAAAGATTGTTTAAAATTAAATGAATTCAAGGAATTTGTCACTTACGGAATCTTTCATGAATTTATAAAGTGGTGTAGTCATGATTCCTTAGGTCTTATACCTTCTCTACTCTGGCTCATCCCAAACACTTGTTTTATATTCATTTTATGTTTCTTAGAATCATATTGTATACTTCCTCAACCCGTGTCTTTTTTTCTACCTTCCACTACATATTAATAGAAAACCCATTCTTATAAGGTCCTGATGTGATTCCCAAGCACTCTGAGTAAAAGGGAGTGGAGAATAAAACAGCAAATTAAAGGTAACTTTCATTGTTCATGGTGAAAACTTGAACATGATCTTCATTTCTAGCATTGGGGACTACAGATTTTTTACATTTTATTTCATTTTAGAGTTTTTGATGTTTTCTGTCTTTTAAAATAGCAGAGAAGGTCAAAAAACCAAAATAACTGTGTAGCTAATATGTTGAAGGAATTTGACATCACAGTGTGTTAAGCCCCTCAGGGATGATCTATATATGGAGAAGGAATTTGGGGGGATTCTTCATTGACCATAGTGTGTCTTCACTTCTCACTCTGGTATTTGAGAAACATAATATAGAGTTTAAAATACCTGAACATTCTTATGGATTTCATGTGGTGAGATAAAACTAAGTGTTTTCAAGACATTATTGCATATTATTCACCTTGATGCCTATCAGGGTAATTCTTCAATCTAAGTCACTTTATGAATGCTGTTAATCATGTAATATAGATGATATATTTAAAGTGAATTGTTTTAATAAGGTTTTGACCTTCTAAGAATAATTCTCGTTTTACCAATAATTTTAAACCTTGGGTTTCTTTTTTTTCAGTGACATATTTACATTTTCAATCATCCTAGTAGAATTATTAGTTATATCATGGATGCATATTCTTGTTGTATATGTTTAAGATTGACAAGTGTCAAAGTTGCTGGTACTTGTGTACTTAAACTGAAAATTAAAATAGTCAAATCACTAGATAAAGCATTTCTACATAGAAATGTAGAATGTCATACATTTTCATGCAAGATTTTACTTAAATATATTTGCTTATAATGCTTGTTGGTGTGGCTCAGGAAAGTTTTTAGAAGAAATTTGAAGACTTGACATTTAATTTAAAGGCAATGTTAATATTATTGTTTGATATTGACTGAGGTTTTCTAAATTTGATATATAGAATTCCAGTGTAGAGATGATTTTCCGTATAGACTTAGATTGTTGTTATTTCTAAATATGTAATTGCAGTGTGGAATGATTTCCCATATGGTATGTTTGCCTACTAACCACTGTTTTTGAATAAATAGAGTTAATTCAAATCATCTAAAATATAATCACACACTATAAATCTCAGAATACATTAGTGTAGGAATTGGGAACATATGTTCTAGAGGCCAATTCTCTAGGCTTGATCTAACCTTGCTGTTACTCAATTTTCTCACTTGTAAAGTGGGGATAATAGTAGTATCTACTTGAAATAGTTACTGTGAGGATTCAGCGGATTCTTACTTATAAAGTCTTAGATTAGTGTCAAGCATGTTATACACACTCAATAAATATTGGCTAAAATTTAATTATGTCTTTCATTTCTCCCTTCTTCCTTACAGTAGCCACTATCACAGGCAAGACCATGAGTTTGAATATTAACACCCAAGTACAGAATTCAGTAGTAGATAAAATGAAAAATAGGCGTCTACCCAGTTTGCAGAATCAAACTGGTTCTTTGGTGACTTTTATTACTCGTCAAAAAAAAAAAAGAATTAAGGAACCAGAAATAGTTTTCAAGGATGTATACATATTTATGGAAAATCCAGCAGCATATGGAGTGACTATCCTGTTTTGTTGTTTTGAAGAAACAAAGATCTAGAAAAATCTTGCCCGTCTTGAATCTTTTTTTTTTTGCATACTTCTGTTAGAAAAGTTTGTCTGGGGTAGGGATATCTAAAGAGATAATTCTGGAAGATCAATACTTAAATTATTTAGTGATAGCTAGTTAGAGATTTTTTGAATTTTGTTTGGATTGTTATGCAAATAAGTAAAACACTGCTATCTCAATTTTTCATTTATCAAACTGATAATTTTTGTCAAAGTATTCCCCATGTAATCCCCGGTTATAGCAAACCATCACTTATTCAGACTAATAGGATATGGTGGAAAGTCTGGGTTGTGAAATATTCCAAAGTAAATTTTTATACAAAAGAAGAATTATTTTTATATAACTGATGAAATATGACTAAAGCTGCATGAAATAATTGTTACATAATAAAATTTGTGATAAAATCTCCTTTAATGAAGAGATAAATTTTAATTAGTTCACTGTTAATAAATAATTGATGCTTCTCAAGTACCTGAGAAGATTTGAAAATAGCTGGCTTTATGAGGGAGTACCTTCTCTTTGCAAAACACATTCGCTCTGTTTGATCTTTTTTGAAAAGTGGTTGGTGCAGAGGGAAATTTTGTAAGATTCAATAAAGTTTTGCTCTTTGGCCCTTTCTGTTTATTTCCAAAGGACCATATAGATCCATTGATCTAAACCTTAATTGTTTTCATGAGCTAGTAACAGAAAATAAAATATATAGGGTCAAGTGATTGAAAAAAATGTCCCTCTGTGCATGTACCCTCCAGGAAGGCAATCTGATGGTACAAAGGACCAGTTACACAGGTCAAGAATTGAGCTTTGGAACCACAGAGAGCCTGCTCCAGGCTCCACCACATACTGTAAGCTTGGGCAAGTGCACTGAGATCTCTAAGCCTCAATTTGCCCATCTGTAAAATAAGTATGACACTATCAGTATATGCATCATAAAACTATTGTAAGGATTAAACGACATGATGCATACAAAAGGGCTTAAAAGTGTCTTTCAGTGACTTTGTTAATTCTCGTCACCTAAGTTCCATCCTCTTGGTGGCGGCCAGAGGCTCTGATGTCTTCCTCGTCCAATTCATCAGTGAAACTTTATAGCTTCGTTGAATGGTTCACCCTACTGCTTGTTCTCCATGTACCCTTTGCTCCTTGGTAAGCTTACTAGCCTAAATCCATGGTGTTCTCTGCCACACGAGGCTGAAATGTGAGGGCTCCTGTGCCCTCTGGCTTCCGGTTGCTTTCCGTCAATGGGAAGTCTTGCTAAGGGATAGGAGGAAGGGAAGATAGAAGTCCTGGGACTAGTTCCTCTCTCCCTGTGAAGTTGAGGCTGCATTGAGCTGGCTCTATCTCTCCCTCCACCCAGGGTCACTGTTATACACAAAATAGGTGACTCTACATGACTCCCTCTTTGGAGGGTCTGGTGACTTCTCTGTCTTCTCATCCCATCAAGCCTAGTGGTGCTAACAGCCTGTCTCTGAATCCACAGCATTGTAATAATGCCCTTGTAAATACACCTTTCTCCTTCAAATCATCTAATTTTGAGAGTATATTTGTTTCTACCAGGAGTCTCACTGATACAGACCCTAAACTTGGGCTTTCTCTGTGCTTAAAGACAACAAAGCACCTCTTTTACTCTGACGCAGTAACATCACACCCGCCATGATGGTATGTGGGATATTATGGAACGTGGTCTCTTCTCAGTTTTAATTGGCAACCCGGCATAACCTATCTGTTCCTGAATTCCTCCTCAAACTATCTCGCACTCCTTCATCTCCTGCAGAATTTCTGCCTTGGAGAGGAAGTGTTAAGGAGAGAGAAAGCCATGACACACGTACGCTCGACTGCCTGCTTCTCTCACTTTTACCTCCTTTCCAATTCACAGTCCACTGGGAGGAAAAAGGGGGGGGAGGTTCCCTGCTTCCTCTTGCTTTTTAATTATGACTTCTTTCTAATGCCTTCCACACTGAGGAGGCATTTTCCCTCCCCAATTTTCGAAGCCACAACAGATGAATTTTGCTGAGAAACATGAGTTATAGGATAGAGGAATGCATAAACATGCATTTAATATTTTCAAAATTTCATCGTGTTGTATTTAAATCAGACAATATCATTCATTTGCTTAAACCCTTTACTGGCTTCCCAATTGCATATAACGTGTAGATTTGTTAACATTACCTCTGGGTTTAGCAGGATTTAGTTCCTGCTTATGTTTCTAATCCAGTTTCCCAATATCCTCTTCTGGTAGTTGTACTTAAGTCATGGGGAACTTCTTTCAGTATTTTTTTTTGATAGTTTATTCCTTTTTATTGCAGAAAAATATTCCATTGTATGGCTATATCACAGTATTTTGTCCATTCACTTATTTTTTTTTAAACAGCTTTATTGGAGTATAATTGCTTTACAATGGTGTGTTAGTTTCTGCTGTATAACAAAGTGAATCAGCTATATGCATACATATATCCCCATATCCCCTCCCTCTCACGTCTCCCTCCCACCCTCCCTATCCTACCACTCTAGGTGGATGCAAAGCACCGAGCTGATCTCCCTGTGCTATGCAGCTGCTTCCCACTAGCTATTTATTTTACATTTGGTAGTATATATTAGTCCATGCCACTATCTCACTTCATCCCAGCTTACCCTTTCCCCTTCCCATGTCCTCAAGTCCATTCTCTACGTCTGCATCTTTATTCCTGTCCTGCAGTTAGGTTCTTCAGAACCATCTTTTTTTTTTTAGATTCCATATATATATGTTAGTATACGGTATTTGTTTTTCTCTTTCTGACTTACTTCACTCTGTATGACAGTCTCTAGGTCCATCCACCTCCCTACAAATAACTCAATTTCATTTCTTTTTATGGCTGAGTAATATTCCATTGTATATATGTGCCACATCTTCTTTATCCATTCATCTGTCGATGGACACTTAGGTTGCTTCCACGTCCTGGCAATTGTAAATAGTGCTGCAATAAACACTGTGGTATATGACTCCTTTTGAATTACGGTTTTCTCAGGGTATATGCCCAGTAGTGGGATTGTTGGGTTGTATGGTAGTTCTATTTTTAGTATTTTAAGGAACCTCCATACTGTTCTCCGTAGTGATTGTTCAATTTACATTCCCACCAAGAGTGCAAGAGTGTTCCCTTTTCTCCACACCCTCTCCAGCATTTATTGTTTGTAGATTTTTTTGATGATGGCCATTCTGACTGGTGTGAGGTGAAACCTCATTGTAGTTTTGATTTGCATTTCTCTAATGATTAGTGATGTTGAGCATTCTTTCATGTGTTTGTTGACAATCTGTATATCTTCTTCGGAGAAATGTCTGTTTAGGTCTTCTGCCCATTTTTGGATTGGGTTGTTTGTTTTTTTGATATTGAGCTGCATGAGCTGCTTATAAATTTTGGAGATTAATCCTTTGTCAGTTGCTACATTTGCAAATATTTTCTCCCATTCTGAGGGTTGTCTTTTCGTCTTGTTTATGTTTTCCTTTGCTGTGTAAAAGCTTGTAAATTTCATTAGGTCCCATTTGTTTATTTTCGTTTTTACTTCCATTTCTCTAGGAGGTGGGTCAAGAAGAATCTTGCTGTGATTTATGTCATAGAGTTGTCTGCCTATGTTTTCCTCTAAGAGTTTGATAGTGTCTGGCCTTACATTTAGGTCTTTAATCCATTTTGAGTTTATTTTTGTGTATGGTGTTAGGAGTGTTCTAATTTCATTCTTTTACATGTAGCTGTCCAGTTTTCCCAGAAGCAATTATTGAAGAGGCTGTCTTTTCTCCATTGTATATTCCTGCTTCCTTTATCAAAAATAAGGTAACCGTATGTGCATGGCTTTATCTCTGAGCTTTCTATCTGGTTCCATTGATCTATATTTCTGTTTTTGTGCCAGTACCATACTGTCTTGATAACTGTAGCTTTGTAGTATAGTCTGAAGTCCAGGAGCCTGATTCCTCCAGCTCCGTTTTTCTTTCTCAAGATTGCTTTGGCTATTCGGGATCTTTTGTGTTTCCATACAAATTGTGAATTTTTTTGTTCTAGTTCTGTGAAAAATGCCATTTGTAGTTTGATAGGGATTGCATTGAATCTGTAGATTGTTTTGGGTAGTAGAGTCATTTTCACAATGCTGATTCTTCCAATCCAAGAATATGGTATATCTCTCCATCTGTTTGTATCTTCTTTAATTTCTTTCATCGGTGTCTTATAGTTTTCTGCAATACAGGTCTTTTGTCTCCTTAGGTAGGTTCATTTCTAGGGGTAGACTTGGGGTTTGCTTTCAGTATTTTTAAAATACCAAAACCATGTCCTACCTCAGGACCATTGCACATGCTGCTCTCTCTGCCTGCAATGATCAATTTCTCCTAATCTCTGCATGACTAAATTATTTCCCTCCCTCTCAGATCTCATTTTAAAAATCACTGTCTCCATGACCACCTTCCTACGACTGTGTCCCCTAAAACTGTTCTTTATGGTATCCCTTGGAGTGTTTCCTCCATTGTGCTTACCATACTTGCCATTGTTTTATTCATTTCTCATTTGTTTTCTATTTATTATATCTATCAGATACAAGGTTTTATAATGTCAGATATAGTATTCCAGTGTGTGTGTGTGTGTGTGTGTGTGTGTGTGTGTTTACCACTGTATTCCTGGCTTCTAGCACAGTGTCTGGCATAAAGCAAACCCACAACAAATGCTTGTAGAATGAGAGACTGAATAAAGTACATTGCTTAGAATGGTATAAGTGCTCAATAAGTGTGGATTAGCATTGCTTTTATGAACTCTCACTTGAATTAGGATGTAATGAACTTGAAAATATCTGTTATTTTAATGGATCTCATATACCTCTTTTAGAAACCCTCTTGGCAGAGTTGCATTAAGAAATTATTTTATCCAAGCCAAACACAATATCAACAAGCCAACACGATAGCTATTGCTGGCATATGACCCTGGCAAATTTTTCTCCTCTATACCAATATGTTGCAATCTTTCAAATTTCCTGTACCTTTTCATGGATATGTGTGGAGCCTCTGACCAACAGTTAGCAAGAAACTGAGACCTGCCAACACACATATGACTGAGCTTAGGGACAGAATCTCCAGCCTCAGCTGACCCCTGAGACAATGGCAGACCCAGCTGAAAGCTTGATTGCAGTATCATGAGAGACCCTGCACCAGGAAAACCCTGCTAAATGGCTTCTGGGCTTCTGAGCCTCAGAAATTGTGTGAAATAGTAGATATTTGTTGTTTTTAGCTGCTAAGTTTTAGATATTTTGTTATGGAGCCATAAATAACTAATACATACTTTGGCACCTGGAAGTGGAATGTTGCTGTAACAAAACTTAAAGTGTGAGAGTGCACTGAAACTGTGTAGTGGGCTTTGAGTTGAGTGTTAGAGAAGGCTAAAGGACCTTGAAGAAGATGCTACTACAAGCCTCATGATCTTTGAGAAGGATGTGAGGTGAAGGCTTATTGGAAACTGGAGGAAGGGAAATTTTTATTACAGATTGTCAGAGACTTTAGCAACATTGTTGCCTGTAGTTGTGTGGAAAGTAGAAAAAGTACCTAATGAAATGGGTGGTCCAGCTCAAGAGCTTTCCAACCAGAGGATTGTCAGTGACACCTGGTTTCTCCTTGCTGCTTATTTGAAAATGTGAGGAGAGAGAGATCAACTAAAGGGAGGATTGTTAAACCAAATGAGTCATGACGTGATTGTTTTTTAGAAATTCTCAGCCTTGCAAGATGGTAGGTGGTGATAAAATGAAGAAATGGCTTCCATGCAAAGATCAAGTACCAGGAAAATATGGCTCAAGGATGAAACTAAGAATGTGACAGTCAAAACTTTTGTTAAGACTTCAGAAATGTCAGAGGTGATGCCTCAGAATAGTATTCACTCAGACAAAAGGCATTCTAAAGGGATCGAGGGTGTGCCTTATAGTTCCTCTGAATGAAGCAACAGGGTTTCTGGGGGATTTAAGATTATGGCCCCTCATCCTGTCAGTGGAAGCCTGTGATAGAGAAGGTCTTCTCCTGAAGAAATCTGTGGGTTTGGCTTTTGTCTAATGCAGTAGAATCCACTAAGAGTCATGAAAGACTTACAAAGTCTTAAATGGAATTACATAAGCAGAGAAATCGCCTGCTTTGATTGAAAAGACCAGAGAGAGGACAAAATAAAAAGAGCCCTCTGGACTCTAAAATTCTACTGGCAGGAAGAAGGGTGAGAAAACTACTTCGCTGCAAACTTGTGCTACCTTCCGTGAAAAAAGGAAGGAAGATCCAGAAGATGGAACCAAGAATCCAGAGGACACAGCTGAGAGCCACAGAGAATTACTCCCAGATCTTGAGACTTAATCAAGGAACTTCCAACATTTGTCTGGATTTCATAATTACTATGGACTCATGGTTCCAGCCTCTTCTTATTCATATCTTTTTGTAATTCCCTCCCACAATTGTACCAGAATTGATCTGTATGACCAGTAGCATACAGTAGAAGTGATGGTATGTCATTTCCAAGATTAGATTATAAAGGGCTGCAGCTTCCATTATCAGCTCTCTGTCTCTCTCTCTCATTCTCTTATCATTCGCTTTCACTAAATATGTTGACATTTGCCTATATGATACCCTTTCAGAACATCTGGAGGAATGCTTTAATAGGATTACTATATATTATAGTTTGCAAGGGGTAGTGCTGGATTATGCCTGTTGTCCTAGAATAATTAAAATTTCCCCTTAACTCCCCAAATGTCCCAGATTGTATGATAAATTATATGATCACAATTATTATTAACATCACTATCATCCTACACATCCAGCCATATATCCATTTCCATTTTGTTAAACTGTACTATTATAGGGTGTGTGTGTGTGTGTTTGTGTGTGTGTGTGAGAGAGAGAGAGAGAGAGAGAGCAAGAATAGAGAAATATTCTTTGCAAGAAATATTTTTGCTAAGATGAAGAAAGCTGTGTTGGTATCCACAAGGCATTTCTCCTTTTGTTCGTATCGTTTACTATTCTCTCTACCTTCTTGACCAAAAAGTAAGTAAGTGGGGTGATAAAATTCAGATTCCATGATAAGGTGGCTACTAATGGTAGAATTCCCATGTTCTTATTTGGAACCTTAACCTTTTTTTTTTTTTTTTTTAAGAACCTTTACCTTTTAAGAGTCAGCATACCCCGGTCTTAGAAAAGCCAACTTTTACATAGATGTTTCAAATGCATTTTGAATAATTTTTTTTCATCTGTTTTCTTTTATGCAGGATTCAAAATTTGAAGGGGAAGGACTCAGTGAATACCTTCCTATGTCATGTTTGAAGACTGACAAAACATTTAAGAAGTACGTTCCCTTAGTGGTACATTGAATGCATTTTATTTTTTTGTTTGTTTTGTGATGGATTAAATATGGGCTAATTATAGGTGACAGGCACCCCTTAGTTTGGTTCACCCGGAAGGTTCAGGTTTGTGAGACCCATGACCCCATTTCCTCCTGGGATTTATCTGTGCCTTTTCATTTATATAGGATAGTTTGCAGATGGGGCTTTATATCTCTCAGAGAATATCCAAATCCTTGATCCGGTGTAGGAACTTCTACGACTGGGATGTGGCAGTTTCTGCCCCTCCATCGCAGTACAGGAGATGCGGGAGTGGTGGGTGTAGGTTCAGAGGAGATTCTCAAGCTGGATGGTCTCACTTTGAATCTTGGGCTTCGCCCTGTTTGACTATGTGACCTAGAACAAGATGTTCAACTTCACTCAGCATCAGCTTTTCATCAGTGAAGCAGGAATAATAATACCTTGGTGGATTATTTTAAGGGTTAAATGAGATGATAAATATAATGTATTTCAAAGAGTGCTTTGAGCATGCTAAGCACTAAATAAATATGAGTTAATACTGTACATCAGTGGTTCACAGCAGGGATCAATTTTGCCCCCAGGGGACATTTAGCAATGACTGGAGACAGTTTTGATTGTCGTGACTGGACCTAGGGAGGAGGCTGTTAATGGCATCTAGTGGGCAGAGGCCAGGGATCTTGCTAAACATTCTATTCTGCACCGGGCAGCCCCCAGAACAAAGAATTACATGGTTCAAAATGTCAACAGTGCAGAGGTTGAGAAACCTCGTTATACATCAGTGCTGCTTATTCATCGCCATTCTACTTAACTGCTAATCCTACTAGCAGTGAAAATAAAGTATCATCTGGAGTGAGACCTGTCTGTGAATGCTGTTCAGTACCTGGGAAAATACGCTGTGTGGGCAGGACTATATGTTGCTGAGGTGTCCTTTCAATGCTTGATAAGGTATAGACTAACATGTCTCCCACACCCAGCATTTCTTTTTTTTCTTTTTTTACATCTTTACTGGAGCATAATTGCTTTACAATGGTGTGTTAGTTTCTGCTCTATAACAAAGTGAATCAGCTATACATATACATATATCCTCATATCCCCTCCCTCTTGCATCTCCCTCCCACCCTCCCTATCCCACCCCTCTAGGTGGTCACAAAGCACCGAGCTGATCTCCCTGTGCTATGCGGCTGCTTCCAACTAGCTATCTATTTTACCTTTGGTAGTGTATATATGTCCATGCCACTCTCTCACTTCGTCCCAGTTTACCCTTCCCCCTCCCTGTGTCCTCAAGTCCATTCTCTATGTCTGCATCTTTATTCCTGTCCTGCCCCTAGGTTCTTCAGAACTTTTTTTTTTTTGGATTCCATATATATGTATTAGCATATGGTATTTGTTTTTCTCTTTCTGACTTACTTCACTCTGTATGACAGTCTCTAAGTCCATCCACCGCACTACAAATCACTCAATTTCGTTTCTTCTTATGGCTGAGTAATATTCCATTGTATATATGTGCCACATCTTCTTTATCCATTCATCTGTCGATGGACACTTAGGTTGCTTCCATGTCCTGGCTATTGTCCAACATTTCTAGTGATAGGACTTTATCCCATAATGACCAGGGAGGTTGATGTCACATTATACGTGAGAGAGAGTTAATTATAGGCTAACTTACAGTCGTGAAAATTGGAACTAACCTAAATATCCAACAACAAGGGATTATTTCAATAAGTTATGGTAGACACTTAAAATTAAATACTAAGACATTGCTAAAAATTTGTACTTAGAAAAAGAGTAATCTCATGGAAAATATGTATAATACACAAAGTGGAAAATACAGGTTACAAAATACTTACAGCATCAGTCTCATTTTGTAAGGGAAAAAAAAAATGTGTCTAGCTACCCAGCTGTGAAGAATAGACCTCAGTATTTTACCACCGTTTATCTCTGGGATGTGGACTAATGGGTGACTTTGGTGGGGGGATTTTTATAAAATTAGATTTTATATAGTGCACAAACATACACATATATTAATATAATTACAAAATTAATAAGTGCCGTATACAAGGAGAAAAAAGCATACTATGCCACAAGTCCTAATTCAAAAGTGAGCTGATGTCTAGTTTGGCTCCTGGTCTAGAGCATGATGGCTCCAAGGGGACGCAAATCACTAGACTTATCTCTAGGTACCTGGTATCATGTTGAAGCTGTGTATTAACCTTTTGATGTGCATTGCATTCCTTTTTAACTAGGGAAGGTATTTTTAGAAAACCTCTAATTACAAAGAACTGGAATTACAAATGAGAAGGTCTGTTTTTTTTTTTTCCCCCTCGTAGGATGATTATCATGAATTCAGCATCTGATTATTTAGATTAAGTCTTTAGGATATTTCATGAGTGCCTTACATTTTTTGCCAAGGGAACAAAGAAAGAAACTGAGGAAAACATCTCACTGTGGTTTACATAACATGTTTGAGGTTTACTAATGAAATCGGTTTACCTTCATAACGGTATAATAGGGCCATTACAGACAATAGATACAGTAGTTTAAAAGTAATAAAATTTACAACAAAGTGTATTTAAGTTGAGATTGAATTGCCAGCAAATGTGTGTCCTAATGAACTCTTGTGTCAGTGTAGCTCTAACTAAATTAAGGAGAATCATTTCTATCCCAGGAAACTAAATCAGCTGTGAGATCCAAAAAGGCCATTCCTCTGGTGGGGGGACTGTCATTGTCACAGATGGCCCTGCTGCTGGAACTAGGCTTAAGTCAGGAGAAGTGAAATACAAGATCCTTCTTAATTCGAATGAATTTGGAAAAGCAGGGGAATGCTGGCTGTTAAGACTTGTGAAGCTAAGGGAAAAAAAAAAAAAAAAGAGAAGAAAGAAAAAAGAGTTGATAAAGAAGAACCTCAGATCAAGTTAGTAAATGTTAATAGGAGGAAAAAGCCTGGGGAACTTTCTGAGGGTAGAAATAGATCTTGATCTCTGGACATTGCATTAAAAAAAAAAAAGAAAATGATTATGTCATATCAGCTATTCATCTATTTAAATAATTTTCCCCATAGTTTCTCCAACAAGTTATAAGATTGAAAGGGCAGTGGTAGAAAATGAAGTGGTAACATATTTTATCCAATTTCTGATTTCTGAAACAAGCCATATTTTAATTGTTGGGACATCAGTAGCTCATATAGTGAGTCATACTTTATAGGGTCTCATTTCAAAAACTACTCACCTCCCGACTTGAATCCACTGCAGCATCTGTGATGTGTTTCTCTAACTCCCAGTTATTCTGAGAAAACATTTAAGGGAAACATCAGATTGTGCAGTGGTACCAAAGGCAAACCTTTTTATTATCCTGCATTGTCAATTTCTCTTCCTTATATCTCCCCTCTTCCTATACCTGCTGCAGAGCTCCAAGTCAACCAGTAATTGCAGACCTAAATGTTTGTAAAGAAGGCAGCGTAGCCAAGCTTGATATCCTCACAGAAGTAACCCACCAATCAAAGGGAGCAGCATGGCCTTGGCTGTGCTGGAAGGTGAGGCTCTTGAGACTTTTTTCCTCTGATGTAATAAGTTAAGTCTAAGATCAATTTCATCGACTCACTTTCCTGTTGTGCTTTTCTTCCCATAGGACCCTTTAGAGAAACAGAGTTCTATCAGGTCTTAGTAACTAATTTTGAGAATTCTAGGCTAAAATTGAACAGCTAAAACGCTCCAGTGTGAAGCCACTGGAATTCCTCAAAACGGTGTCCATGGAACCAGGCTGGGTTCTCACTAGACAATGGGGCAGACTTGACACCATGCAAATGAGACAAGGCTTGAGATTTGATGAATCTTCTATCTCCTTTCCCTACTTGGCTGACACTTGCTCTGAGGAAGGTTGTAAATGCAGGAGAGATTGTGGTATAATTCCTCAGACTGGCCTTTCTGCCCCCTAGTCACCATTCGATTATCTTCCAAATTGCTGTGTTTCAGAGAGATAAAGATTTTTTATGGCTTGCTGACTGGAAACAATGACAAGAGCCTGCAAAGAGATGGCTGAGGGGCCATGCATTCCATTGGTAAATGACAAAACCTTTGTTTGTATGACATTTCCAAAATTACTGCAGAAGATGAATCTAAAATACAAAATGTCACATTTGGCATGCAAAACTGTCACAGTATATCTCAGTATAAAATTCATAGAGGCATTTAATTTAGAATGTGTTTAATAACTCAGTCTGCCTGCATCAGTAATCCTGCCTTGAGGTTTAAAGAGATTGTCTTGTTTATTCACATGGTGTTAAGTTTTAAAATATTTTTGGAAATCAAAATACTAAGGTTAAGTCTCTATTGTTAATTAAGATTTTCTAATTAAACCAAAAAATAATTGTTATTCTGATTAATGTTTAAGTCTGCGTTGTATGAAGAAACAAAAGAAGTTTAGCAACTTTCACTGTTGGTTTAACTGTGATTTGATCCTAGAAGCATACTGTCTATATCGAAATATATATTATCTCTCACAAAGTAAAGTCTAGGCAGGATTAAAAAGGGCTTACTGTTAACTGCAGATTAATGGGTGGTGCTACCAACACAGGTAGTTAGGAGAGTAACCTGATTCCAAAAATGACATTAATTTTGTTTAAAGCATGATGTAATAGAGAATTTTTCAAGGTCAAATTATTCTGAAGACTATTAGGGTAGAAAACATGACTTTCTGACATTTGAGTTATTAATAATCCCAGTTTAATTTTTGTGTATTCTGAAATAATATTCTACTAAAAACCTTATCAATTTGTACCTACTTTTCAACATTTACCAAAAATGAATGGCCTATTTGTCCCAGCTGAAGGTAAGCAAAGAAATTCAAATGTCCTGTAAAATATTCTTCAATCATATACTTCAGTTACATGCAATTTATGCCAAGTTTTAGGTTAAAGCACATAGAAATGCTCTTCTTTCTTTATTTTTTGAATCTCACTTGAAGCCTGTGGGGCAAGGTGACCTCATGTTCAAATTAAATACAAGTATTTGATCAGGTGAGGTGTTAGTCTGACCTGTTTTGCACATCACTAGTCAATGGGGTCCATGGTCTGTGATTAGTATGAGAGGTAAGGGCTGTCACTTTTCAAGCCTACTGCCCACGTTCACCCATCCCAGGTATCTTAAGAGGCCCACTGTGTGGTTTTTAGAAGTGTTGGTTTCCTGTTCATTCTATCTTATTATAATAGATGAATGGTTTCTGATGTCACAGATCATTAACATACCACACTTAAAAACTGGCTCAACTTTCCCTCGCATAATCGGTAGGCTTGCCTTTTGACCCCCTAATTACATGTCGTGTGTCCTCCTCTGTTATCACGGCTAATACCTGACAATTACAGGTTGAGTAAAAATAATTGTCTATTTTTCCCTCCCTGAGAAGCACACTGTGGCTAATTGTGTGGTTTTCCCCAGTTCCTGCATCATTCAAGAAATTCAAGAAACCTGTCTTTTCTTTGGGTTGAGCAGAGTCGGTCACCTCAGCCTCTTCAAATACAGATGAAATGCATAAGGGGTCTCAAGAACAAGGCTCCCCAAGGCTCCTACTTCCTCAAAGTGTCCCTGCTTGGTCGACCAGGTGGCCGTGTCTTGCCGTGGTGCCTGACGGAGCAGCTGAAGACCAGAACACACCCAGTGAGGCATGATGGAAATTTTTATGATGTGGGGCTGTATTTCCACGAAAGCCTTTATGTGGTAAGCTGGTCTTTTTGCACACGTACCACTATCTGCTCCTATCTGTCCAGCTTTTCACCTCTAGAGATGGTTTTAGGTACTCAGCTTTGTGTAGTAAACAGAAAGGATTTCATTCATTCATTCAGCAAATACCCAATAAGCACTCAGTGTGAGCCAAGCACTGTGTTGTGGCCGGTACACGGACACCCTTAGTCCTGGGTAAAATGGAATGCCATCCTTCTGTATCAAGATCATTACTGTGGATCCTTGGTATAATTCTTCACCTTTTCAGGATTTACATGACAAGAGGTCACTAACGTGTGTATTTTATGTGCGGTATGTATATACATTTGTAGGCAGCCAGGGACACTGATTTTAGGTGAGAACCCAGATTTAGGTAAGAAGAAATGTTGGAGGTTGTTAAGAGAATAGATTATGGATATAGGGGTATGTGTTTACCAAGCAAAGAGAATCTGGAGGAGACAGTGCTGGGCGAGAGAGGAAGGGGGAGGTAAAATTAGAGAGTGTTCCTGGATGCAGGGATGAGAAGAGGGGGTCCAAGATCTTCAAGTCACCTTTGGAAGGAGAGAGGATAAGCTTAGCTTTCTCTGGGGCATCAGCACCAGACTGATGAAGACAGGGAACTCCAGCCCAAGGAGAAGAAAGGAAGGGGCTGGGTTAGTCCCAGAACCCTTACTGTGTGCTGGTGCATTAGATGCCAGACATGAGGATGGACTGTTTGAAAATATAGAATTGCTTTTTACACTATTAATTTGAAGGAATAAGACAAACATTGTAAGAATCAGTGTATGTAGCACAAGGCTCCCAAGCTGACAAGACTCACTGAGGAACCGAGCCTCAGTTGGCTCATCTGTGAAATGGGAATAAAAATATCTGCCTATCAGAAGCATTACAAAAAATGACTGAGATGATTGTGGAAATACACACTGTCAATACATAGTAAGAATTCAGAAGCTTCTGTGGTTATTATTGTTATAATTATTCTGTCTCTTTGATGGAGAAGCCCATAAATGCTTACCAGGGGACTTTCATTTTAATATATATGATGAATGCTTATATCTTGAACAACTTTTGAATTAACCTTTGCTTGAGAACAATGGTGGTTAACAATTTCTTCTCTAACAAATGATCCCAAAAGCCTTGTTAAGATGTGTGAGATACATGTGAGAGGCGTTAGTCAGGGGTGGGTATGGAGAGGACTTACCCCCTGGGGGAGCCCACTGTCCCCATAGAACCAGACTTTGAGGACAAGTGACACGGGGGCAGCAGATGTAATTCAGCCCCTGACATGATATCTTGGTTTTCACTACTTATATCAGAGAAATTTCAGGAATGTGGTGCTAGCTAAGATTTTAGTTAATAATTTTAAAAAAGGTCTAATCTGTATTTAATGGGCAACTACATTCTTTTGGTATATTTTAATTAAGCACCTACCATTTTAAATCTTGGAGCTAGGCTACCAAATATAGCATTCGAAGAGCTTGCTATCTAGAGCCATCTGCATAAATAGCTCTTTTACATTGAAAAGCACTATAAAATGTTCTTTTTATTGTTATTATTGGTTTAGATGCCCATCCCCAGCTCCCCCCATAGAGGCGTGAACTCTGAGTGCAGAAGCCACGTATATTGCTATGTTAGCTTTGAGCATATTCCATGCATGTTGATGAGTAATCTTAACAGAGAGTACTACAGGTTGAATGTCAGGAGGGATTAGAGGATGAAGAGCTGCATCAAGAATGTCTTCAGGGGCTTCCCTGGCGGCGCAGTGGTTGAGAGTCTGCCTGCCGATGCAGGGGACATGGGTTCGTGCCCTGGTCCGGGAGGATCCCACATGCAGCGGAGCGGCTGGGCCCGTGAGCCATGGCCGCTGAGCCTGCGCGTCCAGAGCCTGTGCTCAGCAGCGGGAGAGGCCACAGCAGTGAGAGGCCCACGTACCGCAAAAAAACTTAATAAATTAAAAATAAAAGTAAAAAGAATGTCTTCAGGGACAGGGAGCAAAACCACTAAGAGACGGATGTTGCCCAAAACTGTTCACAGCGTTGAAAAGCGCATCAAGTCCGTAGGAGAAAGCAGAGGCCGGTTGTTCCTCAAACACTGAAATGCATTTTCCCCTTCCTGCCAAACAGAACAAAAAGTATCTTGGAATAGGTGAAATAACAACCCCAAATTTTCTTTCCCTGTGTCAGAAGCAAACAAACCAAAATAATTACTTCCCGCCACAGCCAAGGAAAATTTATTCTCTAAGAGCCTGACAAAATGTCACTGAATTATATCCATCCCTTGGTATCACCTAGCAAAATCCTGGATCCCCAGAGAAATCTACTAGGGTGTTCCACATTCAGTGTATGTAAGAAAAGTACAGAAAATTCAGGACAAAAACAAAAACAAGAAAAGCACTCTAGAACTTGACAGGAAAGAGAAGTCATCTGATGCTGTTTGATTTCAGAATGAAAATGCTGTTGCTCAAAGTTCTGTTCATTCCACTGGGTTCTGGCAACTTTTTCCACTAACCACACAATTCTGCCTGCCAGCCACTCTGCTAGCAGTCTGTGGGAGACTGACAGGTACAGCAGCAAGGTTTAAAGAAATGTCATTTTCCAATAGGAATAGGAATACACACACAAAAACACACAGATGTGCTTGTGTATGTAACTGATATAGGGGCATCTAAGATATTTACATCATTTCTTTTCATGTACAAGCCTAAGACAGGGTCATTTCTCCGTGAACAGGAGAAGCTGGCTTCATATGGTTGTTTGAGAGTGCAGGACATCTTACCAATGTTAACCGAGGAGAGATGTCAGCTATTCCTACACAGACAGGAAGGACAGAGAAGGTATTGCCCAAATGAAAGGGCAAGTCTTCGTTACAGGAGAAACACTGAGTCTGCTGAGGAAATGTCTGCATTATACGTCTGTAAGGTTACATTCTTAATGGAGCTTGGAATGAGGGTACAATGTTATAGCATCAAAGGTGGCTTCTCTTTGGTATCAAGCTGGACCAGGAGGCAAACAATTGAAGGTTAAGTGAAAAGTTTGCTTATAGGGTTTGATAAACCTCAAAGTGAGGCAGCAGATATATCGATTGGTAAGCCCAAGGTAATAGCCCTCCAAACACCCACGGTCCTACTTCTGATACTATCATTTGGACTTTGTTCCAAACATTTCCACACTTTAACATCCATTTTCCTGTATTGTAAGATGGAGATGTGCAAATATGATGATTTTTGATATTTCTCCAGATGATTTTTGATACTTTCAAGTGAAAAATAGCTGTATTGGCCTTTCTGATTACAGAAGACAACTTAAGCTCTTTGTTAAGAAAATCAGAGAATTAAAAAGACTACAAGTAAAAGTATAGTTTCTCAACAAGCATGTGCTCCTGTTCTGGGACCACATTAACTGAGTTCACACTTACCTTCACTTTATTAGTCATAGCTGTCTAACTATGCAAAGGAGAAGTGGAGTTGATAAATAAATACATAATCACTTCAAACTTAGGAAAAAAATACAGGTAATAGAAGAGTGGTACCAAGTGGCCTCAGCCAGTGCCCTACGGAGCAGATGAGCTACTCTGCTGACTCATCTCTGATTTTCTGATCTGCGTGATGGGGAGATACAGAAAAATGTTGTTTCAAGTCACTGAATTTTGGAGTAGTTTGTTATGCAGCAATAGATAACTGAAGAACTTATTTAGCCCCTTCTGTGACCAAGCACTACATCGAGAGTTGGAGAAATAAAGTCAGGGCTGTCTTTTTAAATTGCTTGGGTAGCTTCTGCAAATACAACCTCGTGTGCTTAAGGAAAAAGAATCATTATGTGTCTAAATTCAGAGTTGGTTCACCCAAAAGGCATTTGAGTCCTGTGTGCAATGTCTTGTCCTTTAGTTATGCTGCGTGTATGCGAAAAAGGAGATGTGGGAGATGGAAGTGGATAAATAGGGGGGCTGTTATGGACTGAACTGTGTTCCCCCCAAATTCATAGGCTGAGGCCCTAAATCCCAGTACCTCAGAATGTGACTAAGTTTGGAGACAGGGTCTTTAAAGAGGTAAGGTTAAAATGAGGACATTGGGGTGGGCCCTAATCTAATCTGACTTGTGTCCTTAAAGAAGAGGAGATTGACACAGACACACACAGAGGGAAGATCATGTGGGGACACAGGGAGACAAACCAAGGAGAGAGGCCTCAGAAGAAACCAATCCTGCCGACACCTTGATCTTGGATGTCCAGTTCCAGAACTGTGAGAAAATAAATTCTTATTGTTAAAGTCATCCAGTTAGTAGTACTTTGCTATGGTGGTCCTGAAAAAGTAATAGAGGGGCTCATGAAGGACTGGTGACAATGAATTGTCCTTTTATTCAGTGGGAAAGAAGAAGCAACAATTTGCTTCAACCTTTTAGAATTCAATACGTAAATTTGGCATCATTGAGATAAGGACTAGGGGACTTCCCTGGCAATCCAGTGGTTAAGACTCTGCGCTTCCAATGCAGGGGACGCGGGTTCGATCCCTGGTTGGGGAACCAAGATCCCACATGCTGTACAGCACAGCCAAAAAGAAAAAAAGAAATAAGGCTTCCCTACTGTAGTGGGTTTTGGCTAATTGAATGGCACATATAGGCACCTCAGAAGCTCCAGAGAAAACCTGACTTAAACTCACTGTGTTATCGGACTCTTTCATGGTTCTATAGAATTTTAAGAAGTATATCAACCAGTTACTATTTATACATCAGTGTGGCAAGGTATCATTATTATAGTAGTAGATGGGCACCATTTTTGTTTTACTGGAGGGAAATCCAATATGAATAAAATAGCAACTTTTCAAACATGACATTTAATCCATGCAGGTAAATCAGACTGAGAATCTATTATTCATTATTACAAGGGTGGCATATTTTTATTACACTGAGAATGAAACACAAATACTGTGAAAAATTTAGTGCCTTTTCTTGAACTTTTAAGACACTTATCATGCAGTCATCTAGCTGGTACTGGCACCCATTTTAAAATATAGCCATGAAATTAATAAGTTTGAAGTTTTATGCCTGACAAAAGGATGCTCAATTTCAGCGAAATAGGCAAATTTATTTTTTATTTAAAGCTTCCTAAATACTTAAGATGGTGAAGTACTTCAGTAATGTTCTGATTCCAAGATGTATATGAAGAATATAGTTCATATTCTTGTCATTATTAGTCACGGCCCCAGTGTTCTTCCCTGAAGTGCTTTCTGAAAACTGCATATATCAGAAACTGATTAAAATGACCTAAAGTATTCATTCTTAAAATATGATGAACCCAACATTTTGCAAGAGGTTATTTTCTGTGTGACATTTAATATCAAAGAATTGAAATGATTTTAATAACTCCTTGGAAGGAGTGGTCTTAGGAAAACTAGAGCTTGATTGCTTTTATTGATTATTACCATTCATAGTGAATAGCCCTGTAGTATATTATATCATGTGGCTTTAAAAAGTTTGCCATTATGTCAGTGGAGGAAGCCCTTTTGGTCAGTATTTGAAATGGTCACTTCCGCTGGTCAAGGATTCCCCCAGACTTGCGAGTGTCCTGATTGTAAATGGCTTCTCCTGAGTGGTGTGAGTGGTCCCTGGGCATATGCTGTTTTTAACAGTGGTCTGCTTCTGCTACTTACTTTGCATTCATCACTTTAGGAAAATTACCTAATCTCCCTCGCCTCAGTTCCTTCATTTGTAGAATGGGAATCTGTTACCTTATTCATAGAGACTTTCTGAGCATTAAATAATGTGATGTATAGATTGCTTAGCATAGCGGGTTGCATGTAGGAAATAACTGGTGGCTATAATTAGTTTTTCATTATAATAATAATTCTCCATGTAGCATGTTCTCTTCTTTTCCCTCTCTCTGTTAGATTTCTCCAGCCCTCCAAAACATGCCTTCAAGAAGTATCAGTTAATCCATTCTTGATTTCTCCCTCTAAGAAAACTCAGTTTCCATTAAATTTATTGGATGCTTTTTTGCCTCTACTTCTTGTTACTGAGTGATGTGAGGGGTTTCAGGGCCATCAGTGCAAAAAGTCATGCTCTCATTGTCTCATAGTCTCTGGCAGAGAGGAAGAATAATGTGTATTGAGTGCCTGAACTGTGCCAGTTTCATCACTATGTGTTTAATACACACGATCAGTGCAAATTTCACACAGAGCAATCTATTGTTAATCCCATTTTGCAGATTAGAGAAACTGAGGTTTTAGAGATGAGAACTTGACCAGAAGTTTGAAGCTGAGATTGGAGCCCACAGTCCAAACACCAAGGTTCACAAACTACCCTACAGAAAATGGCAAGAACTGATATGTTGGTTTTTCAAATCTGTAAACTACTCATCGATTCCTGTAATTTTTCTTTGTATTTTTACCAGGTTTATTTCCATTTCTAAAGCCAAATCCCTCGCTCTTTCTGTCTCTTCTTCTGTCCTTTGTGTCGGTTTTCTACATCTGTTCACATCTGATTTACTCAGAGTTGAGTGCCCTAGTTACAAATTAGTAGTTGTCGTTCACTCTGCATTCAATTCAATAATCAAGTCATTTTTACCAGTCTCATTTGGGAATGAGGCTGCCGTATTACATAATATTGACAGGTGGTCCCTCAAACATATTTGCCAACACTAAAATGTAAGCTGCTTGAGCGCAAGAACTGGGGTCTATTTTGTTCACTGCTGAATCTCTGGCACCTAGAACTGTGGCTGTCTTAATAAATATTTTTAAATGAATGAATAGATCTAAAAATTCAAAAGACTCACATTTCAGACTTCAAATAGACAACTGATTTCTACTTTATAGTTGAAAAATGTTTTAACTTTTTAAAACTTTTGGTGTTTTATGCAGATTAACATTCTTTATTTTATTGGAACTGCTTTCAAAATGCCGTAAATCCAACTTTGTCCTTTGTGTCTGTTCTCTACATCTGTTCACATCTGATTTATTCAGGGTTAAGAATGCCCTAGTTACAAAATAGTCGTTCTTGTTCACTTTGCATGCAATTCAACAATCAAATCATTTTGAATTCTCTAAAGAGGAGGAACTTGCTTCTATATTTGAACTCACTCACATTCAGAGGGAATAGGTTTTAATATTTCAACATCTATACAAAATGCTTTACAATGACTTTTAAGGCACTAATTCTCCCATGAACGTCGAGTGAAGTCGCAAAGGGCTGACTAGGGTAAAGAATTTCTCCAAGGTCACATGGCCTGGTAATTGCAAAGAACAGGGCTGGCTATCTTTTCCTATCCATCTGCCTCATAGGTGTACCAAGCAGTACTCAATGACTTTGAACTGACGGGGCTCTCAAAGCTTATAGTGGTGGCAGGAAAAGAATTCGGGTTCAAACAAACAAAAAATCACTAAACTCAAGGACCAATAAAGGTCAATCTAGTAAACTGCCAATCAGAGCATGTCAAGCCTCTGCTTAAGCTCTCCTAGTAGCTCTCCATTACATTTAGAATAAAATCCAAATTCCTTACCTGAGCCTCCAAGCCCTACGTGATCGGGCCTCTATCCCCCTTTCTAATTTATTTCATGTGACTTTTCTGCTTTTGTATTTCATTTGAGACTCACTTTCTGTTCTTTGAACAGACCAAGCTCATTCTTATTACAAGGCTGCGTTAGTTGTGGCTTCCTGCCTAGTGGGGTTCCTCCTCAAACCTTGACACTGCTGGTCCCAGGTTAAGTGTCCCTTCCCGAGACAACATTTTCTTAACAGAATAGCTCCTCCTCTGGTCATTTTCTAGTACGTCTCTAATTTATTTTTATTGTTTCGATATCACTAGTGATAAATTAGAGCATTTATCACTATTGATATTGTCTTATTTGTTTATTGCTTATCCCCTCCACTACCAGATTGTAGCTCAAGAAGAAGAGCTGATTTAATTTTTTTTTATCCTTAGTGCCAAAAATGGTGCTTAAGTACAAATGGACATTTAATAAAGGTGTGTGAATGAATGACTGACTGAATGAATGAATGAACAGAGGGAAGTCCTGAAGTTGGATATGGCTTTTGACATAGTCAAATCGATAATTTAGTAGCTGGGAAAACATGAACAAATCATTACTTTTTAAAAGCTTGTTTTCAATCACCTGTAAAATGGGCTAATATTAACTACATTGACACGCAGATCAAATGTTATATTGTGCATATAAGAGCTTTGTAAAATGTAAAACGCTGCACAGGCGTTAATACATTGCCAGATATCTTTGGTACAATGTGGGTTTCCCAAAGGGAAAGTGTTGATTAGCAATTATTGCCAAAAGTTTTATCCTTTCCAAATGATGTATTTGCCTGTTCCTTGTAAAACCATTTGTGGTTAATTTGTTGGTCTTTGATCTAATCATGCTGCAGATGTTCAGAAATGCCATCTTTTTGTGCATTGAGGCTCAGTCACTGGGGTTTGTAAAAGTAATGGGCTGTGCCCAATTTTTCCCCAGTGTCTTCAACTCTCAGGGACAAAGAAGGGAAAAATCTATCTTTTGCCTAACAAGGAAAAACTGAAAATTCAACTTTTGTTTTCACTTCAAAAAAAGAAAAAAAAGGGGGGGGGGGTAGGGGGAGAAATCCCAGAACTGAATTTTCTAAATTAAAATATTCAATTAGATTTTGCCATTTCCCTAGAGTGAAATATTCTTAGTTGAACATTTGAGTAGCATGTGAAGAGATGAGTTATGACACATTGAGGTTGAGGTCAGGTAATGGAATTGCGATGTAATGAGATGCCATGCCATATATTTCCTCTTGATTTCAGTCATGTTGGATGGAAAATGGTGGAAAGGCCATATTTTTTAGCCAGTAATTATTCAGGTATGAATCAGTTTGATTTTAGACAGAAATGTGGCTGCCCTAAGCTATGAAGTCAATTAGACATGTGATCAAGGACACACAAACCTGTCTTGTCTTGGCATCCATACTGGACGATGATTCTCAAAGTGTGGTCTGAAGGGCCACGTGAATCACCATTACCTTGACATGCCTGTAGAAATTCAAATTCCTGAGCTTCACCCCAGACTTACTGACTAAAGGATGAGAATGGGCCTAGAAATCTGCATTTTTAATAAACTCCTTTGGGTAAAATTCTTACACAAATCAAATTTGGGTGACTGCTAGATGACGTCCTTGAGGACATCATCGTATGATTGTAGAGGTTTCTTAAATAATTAAATTCTTTGTTGAGAAATCACAAAATTCAATTCAGGGACTAAGTTTGAGAGATCATAGACTTGTGCCCTCATTTTAGGAAGATTTTTATTCAGATTTACTAATTTGTAAGCTATCTGATGAATCTAGCCCTCAGAAAGATTCATTTTTTAAAAATTTATTTTACTTTTTATTAAAGTATAGTTGACTTACAATGTTGTGTTAGTTTTAGGTGTACAGCAATGTGATTCGGTTTTATGCATATATATGTGTATATAGTCAGAGAGATTCATTCTTTAAGGATGCTGGATGATGGAGTTTTTCGGGATGCTAATGATGGAGTTTTGTTGGAGACGTTTTCTCTTGGTAAGTTCTGTGTCTACTTTTGATGCCTGAACTCAGTGGGAGCAATTAAAGGAGAGAACAGGCTGAATACAGAGAAACGTGGGAAGGAGCCCAGCTCCTCAGCCTGTGTAAGGAGAAGCAGGAAATAGGGTGTAGAGGGATGGTCTTAAGCTTCTTCATCAGGAATCCAAGGTAGGCTGTCTGATGTTCACCTCCAACATTTCGGAAGCATGGCATGAATGGCTCTGGAGCACATGGCCAGGAATCAAATCCCAGCTCTACCCTCTACACCTATTTTCTGTGTGACCTTGGGCCAGCTCTCTTTGCCTCAGTTGTGTCATTGGTCAAATGGAGCTATAATAGAATCAACTTCATAGGATTACTGTGGTGATTGTGTTCATAAGGATAAAGTGATTTAAAAAGTACCTTGCATTTAGTAAGCTTTTGATACATGTTAATGGTTGATGCTCTACTGTTAGGTTTAAGGAACTCAAAAAATTAATTTCTAAAACAGGGAACTGGAACTGTTACATTTGCACATGAGAACACTGGTTTTCCAATGGCGTAGGTGTAAGGTTTTCTCTCGTCTTCTATTCAGAAGCTATGATAGTTATAGCTGTTACCACCCTCTGTCCTTGATCCCTAGACCAAGATAAGTTTCCAAGAATAATTACTTTCTTTCATCCCGCAGCAGAAAGACTGGGAATTAGAGCTAATATGTCTGTTTATTTATCTTGGCTAAGGGAATGGAAAGGAAAATAATGGTATTATTAAACTCTCACTGGATAACCTAGATTACACTGTGCTGTGGCTTCAATTCCCAGTCATCTGTCCAGAGTTGTTTGCTTCAGAAAGAACACTTTGCTATTTTCTAATGCAAATTAAGTATATTTATTTAATTCCTTAACTATGCTTATTCCCTACAGAATATTAGTCCCAGAAGACACCATTTTGTTCATTTCCCATTCTCCCAAATTGCCACCTTCCCTTCATCACCACTGTCTTTCCTTTCCCACCCCTTCCACCTCCACCACCAGCACTTCATAAATGGTGAAACAAAGATCCGTCCCAAAATGATAGGTTACTTACTGGAGTGTTACATTGGGATTTGATCTTAACATTTGTCTGATGCCAAAGCCCATGCTTTTAACCCATGAGGACATACAGCTTCCCTTTTAAATCAGAGAAGCAATTAAACACGGCAGGATTGAACAATTAGGACTGAGGTAAACTATATATAAAGTCAAAAGCATTTAAGATACATTTATAGGAATTCCAACCAAAGAATATCCAAGCAGCGTCACTGTAGTCTTACCACAAACAACTGAAGCATTGTTGGGTATTCTGTTTATCCACTGTAGTGCAGATTACGTGAGTATTTGCGTTTTCCTCTACAGTTGGTTTTATCATGATGCTGGCAAAGAACCGCTAGGTTTTCGACTTTATATCCAATGACTTAGAATATGGCTCTGAAGCTATTGTGGTATAATAATCATGTTTATAGAACAGCTAAGACTGGATGTGAGCCAATACAAAGCAGGAGCAGTCAGTCAATATTATCTTGGTTATTTTATGGTAACAAAACCCCCCAGTATTTCAGTGGCTTAATTCAACAGAAGCTTATTTTTCACCCAAGCTATATGTCTACTTCAGGACAGCTAGGGGCTCTGCTTTACCCATTCTCATTCTAAGTCAAAGACTGGTCACTGGTCAATGTAGCAAAGGAGAAAAATGAAAGAAAACTCTGGAGAATCTAGAACCAATAATAAGTGCCCTGGCCTAGAAGTGACACATATTCTGTCCACTCAGAGGTCCTTGTCCAGAACTAGTCAAAGGACCCAGCCAACCACAACGGGGCTTGGACATGCAATCCTACTATACGCTTAGAAGGTGAAGAGCTGGAAATATTTGATGAACAGCACTTATGACACCATAACTGCTGAGGAGGGAGTGCAGCTTTCTAATAAATAGCTGTTCACAAGGAATTGGTTTACCTTATGAATTGGCAAACATTCCTATCAGTGTAGGGTTCAGATAGAGACTGAACTATCCCCTGTAGTACAGAAAAGATTTCTAACTGAGCAAGGGACTGAATATAACAGTGCTTCTTAAATTATGTGGCCTATGTACAATCAGTATTTTAATTAGATAGTCTGTACTCCTCAACAAAATTTTTAAAATGCCCTTTTCTGAGGTCACTGAGTCTTTTGTTAATACTGTTATTATTTTAAGTTTTAAGAACTTCAAAAAGCTTAGAATATCTTAGTAATTGTTATGAAAACATTTAAGTCTCCAAATTCATGTCTGGGCCTCACCAGTATCTCTGCCTGTACTTCTGTTTGAAAGCCTGGAGATTAGAAATTATGCCCTAAAAGATATTGTCCAGACTGAAGACACGAGATTCTTTGGTTATAATGAGCAAAACTTGGGGGAGGAAGAGGTATGTCCTGATGAAGAGGCTGTCATGAGAAAATAGTAGACTCTGTGTGTGTGTGTGTGTGTGAGAGACAGAGAGAGAGAGAGAGAGAGAGAGAGAGGCAGACAGATATATTGTCAATAAATTTGACCATATTTAATTTGCATGTTTATGTATTACATATTTTAACATATATTTATATGTTTAACAGAAAATAAAACTAGAAAGTTAGATTGTAGTGAGGTAGCATTAGGGTCTTTAATGCAATGCTGAAGAATTATAAGTTTTATGATAAATATAAAGTGACAATATGATGTCAGGCAAGAAACAGCCTACCAAGGAGCAAAAAGTAGAGCTTATACTGAACCAAAGTTTCTGGTAACATTTTGTTCACTGCCAGAGATAAAAGTAACTTTTTATGATCAGAGTTGCAGGGCAAAAAAGCTGGACAAAAAAAGGAAGTAGAATTTTCCATATGATAGATAATATTTTTATATTAATTCTGGATTTCATGATAAGGAAAGTATGACCCTTTGACATTCAATAATGAACTTTTCTGTTAAATATCATAGGTAACCCTTTATTTTTAAGGTTTTATCTTTGATTTTATTGGTTTGACTATGATATGCCCAGGTTTCCTTTTTCCTTTTTCTTTTTGGGATTTTTCTGAATTCCCTGGTTTCATGGGTTGATGTCTTTCATCAGTTTTGGAAAATTCTCAGCCGCTATCTCTTCACATGTTTTTCTGCACCATTGTCTTTCTCTTTTCCTTTTAGGACTCCAATTACATGTGTTTAGATTGTTTATTACTGTCCCACACATCTTACATGCTCTGATCAGCTGGGGGTTTTTTTCCCCCCTTTTTTCATTATTTTTCCCTTTGTGCTTCAGTTGGGACTTTCCTACTAGCCTCTGCTAGAGGTCATCTATCCTTTTCTGCCATGTCCATTTCTACTGTTAAGCCCATTCAATGAATTTTTCATTTCAAGTACCCTAAACATTTTTAAAGTTCACTCTTGAAATTTTCTTCCCTCCCCCGGTTATTTCCATCTTTCTCCTTGTTTCTTTATCCTAATTATAATGATTGTTTAAAGTATTTGTTTGTTAAGTCTAACATCTGAGTCATCCGTGGGTCAGTTTCCATTGACTGTTCTCTTTTATCTGTGCATCACATTTCCCTTCTTCTATGGATGTCTCATAGTTGTGTATTGTATGCCAGATATTGTGTATAAATGAATTGTAAAGACTGAAGTAGAAAATATTTACCCTGCACAAAAAAAGCAGCCTCTGTCAGGCAGCTAGAGTGATCTTTCTGATTAGAGTTAAGCTAAGTTGGGGTTAGGTTGTGGCTTTGATTAGTTTTAATTCACCACTGGTTTTAAAAGTTTTCAGGTGTGAAAGATCCCTCCTTCCAGCTGGGCTTGGTATCCAAGCAACACATAACCACTCTGCTCCCTAGCCCTGCCTTGAGATTTCTGTGCCATGGAAGGTCTCTTTTTGACTTTCAGCCTGAACCCAATTGCTCACATGCTGGTGAATAAGAGTCCTAAAATTGAGAATTTGTAAATAGTAAGGACTCATTCGGTGTCTGGGGCTTGTGTATTCGACCTTCCACATTAGTCCAAGACTGTTAAAATTTTAGGCAGTTTCTCCTTTTACCTACAAAGTCTCTCACCCAATGACAGATTTACTCCTTCACCCGTTCCCTGAGAGTAAAGCTACCTCTAGAGGCTTCCGGGAAGATGGCGGAAGAGTAAGACGCGGAGATCACCTTCCTCCCCACAGATACACCAGAAATACATCTACACGTGGAACAACTCCTACAGAACACCTACTGAACGCTGGCAGAAGACCTCAGACCTCCCAAAAGGCAAGAAACTCCCCACGTACCTGGGTAGGGCAAAAGAAAAAAGAAAAAACAGAGACAAAAGGATAGGGACGGGACCTGCACCAGTGGGGGGAGCTGTGAAGGAGGAAAGGTGTCCACACGCTAGGAAGCCCCTTCTCAGGTGGAGACTGCGGGTGGCGGAGGCGGGGGGAAGCTTCGGAGCCGCGGAGGAGAGCGTAGCAACAGGGGTGCGGAGGGCAAAGCGGAGAGATTCCTGCACAGAGGATCGGGGCCGACCGGCACTCACCAGCCCGAGAGGCTTGTCTGCTCACCCGCCGGGGCGGGCGGGGCTGCGAGCTGAGGCTCGGGCTTCAGTCGGAGTCGGAGCACAGGGAGAGGACTGGCGGCGTGAACACAGCCTGAAGGGGGTTAGTGCACCACGGCTGGCCGGGAGGGAGTCCGGGGAAAAGTCTAGAGCTGCTGAAGAGTCAAGAGACTTTTTCTTCCCTCTGTTTCCTGGTGCGCGAGGAGAGGGGATTCAGAGTGCTGCTTAAAGGAGCTCCAGAGACGGGCGTGAGCTGCGGCTAAAAGCGCGCACCCCAGAGACGGGCAGGAGACGCTAAGGCTGCTGCTGCTGCCACCAAGAAGCCTGTGTGCGAGCACAGGTCACTCTCCACACCCCACTTCGGAGAACCTGTGCAGCCCGCCACTGCCAGGGTCCCAGGATCCAGGGACAACTCCCCCAGGAGAACGCACGGCGCGCCTCAGGCTGGTGCAATGTCATGCTGGCCTCTGCCGCCGCAGGCCCGCCCCGCACGCCGTGCCACTCCCTCCCCCCGGCCTGAGTGAGCCAGACCCCCGAATCAGCGGCTCCTTTAACCCCGTCCTGTCTGAGCAAAGAACAGACGCCCTCCGGTGACCTACATGCAGAGGCGTGGCTAGATCCAAAGCTGAACACCGGGAGCTGTGAGAACAAAGAGGAGAAGGGGAAATCTCTCCCAGCAGCCTCAGAAGCAGCGGATTAAAGTTCCACAATCAACTTGATGTACCTGCATCTGTGGAATACATGAATAGACAACGAATCATCCCAAAATGAGGAGGTGGACTTTGAGAACAAGATTTATGATTTTTTCCCCTTTTCCTCTTTTTAGCCGTGTGGACGAAAGGCTCTTGTTGCTGCAGCCAGGAGTCAGTGCTGTGTCTCTGAGGTGGGAGAGCCAACTTCAGGACACTGGTCCACAAGAGACCTCCCAGCTCCTCATAATATCAAACAGCGAAAATCTCCCAGAGATCTCCATCTCAACACCAGCACCCAGCTTCACTCAACGACCAGCAAGCTACAGTGCTGGACATCCTATGCCAAACAACTAGCAAGACAGGAACACAACCCCACCCATTAGCAGAGAGGCTGCCTAAAATCATAATAAGTCCACAGACACCCCAAAACACACCACATGGACCCGTCCACCAGAAAGACAAGATCCAGCTTCATCCACCAGAACACAGGCACTAGTCCCCTCCACCAGGAAGCCTACACAACCCACTGAACCAACCCTAGCCACTGGGGACAGACACCAAAAACAATGGGAACTACGAACCTGCAGCCTGCAAAAAGACACCCCAAACACAATAAGATAAGCAAAATGAAAAGACAGAAAAACACACAGTAGATGAAGGAACAAGATAAATACCCACCAGACCTAACAAATGAAGAGGAAATAGGCAGTCTACGTGAAAAAGAATTCAGAATAATGATAGTAAAGATGATCCAAAATCTTGGAAATAGAATAGACAAAATGCAAGAAACATTTGACAAGGACCTAGAAGAACTAAAGATGAAACAAACAACGATGAACAACACAATAAATGAAATTAAAAATACTCTAGATGGGATCAATAGCAGAATAACTGAGGCAGAAGAATGGATAAGTGACCTGGAAGATAAAATAGTGGAAATAACTACTGCAGAGCAGAATAAAGAAAAAAGAATGAAAAGAACTGAGGACAGTCTCAGAGACCTCTGGGACAACATTAAACGCACCAACATTCAAATTATAGGGCTTCCAGAAGAAGAAGAGGGAAAGAAAGGGACTGGAAAAATATTTGAAGAGATTATAGTTGAAAACTTACCTCATATGGAAAAGGAAATAGTTAATCAAGTCCAGGAAGCACAGAGAGTCCCATACAGGATAAATCCAAGGAGAAATACGCCAAGACACATATTATTCAAACTGTCAAAAATTAAATACAAAGAAAACATATTAAAAGCAGCAAGGGAAAAACAACAAATAACACACAAGGGAATCCCCATAAGGTTAACAGCTGATCTTTCAGCAGAAACTGTGCAAGCCAGAAGGGACTGGCAAGACATATTTAAAGTGATGAAGGAGGAAAACCTGCCACCAAGATTACTCTACCTAGCAAGGATCTCATTCAGATTTGATGGAGAAATTAAAATCTTTACAGACAAGCAAAAGCTGAGAGAGATCAGCACCACCAAACCAGCTCTACAACAACTGCTAAAGGAACTTCTCTAGGCAAGAAACACAAGAGAAGGAAAAGACCTACAATAATGAACCCAAAACAATTAAGAAAATGGGAATAGGAACATACATATTGATAATTACCTTAAATGTAAATGGACTAAATGCTCCCACCAAAAGACACAGATTGGCTGAATGGATACAAAAACAAGACCCATATATTTGCTGTCTACAAGAGACCCACTTCAGACCTAGAGACACATACAGACTGAAAGTAAGGGGATGGAAAAAGATATTTCATGCAAATGGAAACCAAAAGAAAGCTGGAGTAGCAATTTTCATATCAGACAAAATAGACTTTAAAATAAAGACTATTAGAAGAGACAAAGAAGGACACTGCATAATGGTCAAGGGATCAATCCAAGAAGAAGATGTAACAATTGTTAATATTTATGCACCCAGCATAGGAGCACCTCAATACATAAGGCAAATACTAACAGCCATAAAAGGGGAAATCGACAGTAACACATTCATAGTAGGGGACTTTAATACCCCACTTAAACCAATGGACAGATCATCCAAAATGAAAATAAATAAGGAAACACAAGCTTTAAATGATGCATTAAACAAGATGGACTTAATTGATATTTATAGGACATTCCATCCAAAAACAACAGAATACACATTTTTCTCAAGTGCTCATGGAACATTCTCCAGGATAGATCATATCTTGGTTCACAAATCAAGGCTTGGTAAATTTAAGAAAATTGAAATTGTATCAAGTATCTTTTCTGATCACAACACTATGAGACTAGATATCAATTACAGGAAAAAAATCTGTAAAAAATACAAACACATGGAAGCGAAACAATACACTACTTAATAACGAAGTGATCACTGATGAAATCAAAGAGGAAATAAAAAAATACCTGGAAACAAATGACAATGGAGACACGATGACCCCAAATCTATGGGATGCAGGAAAAGCAGTTCTAAGAGGGATGTTTATAGAAATACAATTCTACCTTATGAAACAGGAAACATCTCGAATAAACAACCTAACCTTGCACCTAAAGCAATTAGAGAAAGAAGAACAAAAAAGCCCCAAAGTTAGCAGAAGGAAAGAAATCATAAAAATCAGATCAGAAATAATGAAAAAGAAATGAAGGAAACGATAGCAAAGATCAATAAAACTAAAAGCTGGTTCTTTGAGAAGATAAACAAAATTGATAAACCATTAGCCAGACTCATCAAGAAAAAAAGGGAGAAGACTCAAATCAATAGAATTAGAAATGAAAAAGGAGAAGTAACAACTGACCCTGCAGAAATACAAAAGATCATGAGAGATTACTACAAGCAACTCTATGCTAATAAAATGGACAACCTGGAAGAAATGGACAAATTCTTAGAAATGCACAACCTGCCAAGACTGAATCAGGAAGAAATAGAAAATATGAACAGACCAATCACAAGCACTGAAATTGAAACTGTGATTAAAAATCTTCCAACAAACAAAAGCCCAGGACCAGATGGCTTCACAGGCAAATTTTATCAAACATTTAGAGAAGAGCTATCACCTATCCTTCTCAAACTCTTCCAAAATATAGCAGAGGGAGGAACACTCCCAAACTCATCCTATGAGGCCACCATCACCCTGATACGAAAACCAGACAAGGATGTCGCAAAGAAAGAAAACTACAGGCCAATATCACTGATGAACATAGATGCAAAAGTCCTCAACAAAATACTAGCAAACAGAACCCAAAAGCACATTAAACGGATCATACACCATAATCAAGTCGGGTTTATTCCAGGAATGCAAGGATTCTTCAATATATGCAAATCAATCAACGTGATACACCATATTAACAAATTGAAGGAGAAAAACCATATGATCATCTCAATAGATGCAGAGAAAGCTTTCGACAAAATTCAACACCCATTTATGATAAAAACCCTCCAGAAAGTAGGCATAGAGGGAACTTTCCTCAACATAATAAAGGCCGTATATGACAAACCCACAGCCAACATTGTCCTCAATGGTGAAAAACTGAAAGCATTTCCACTAAGATCAGGAAGAAGACAAGGTTGCCCACTCTCGCCACTCTTATTCAACATAGTTTTGGAAGTTTTAGCCACAGCAATCAGAGAAGAAAAAGAAATAAAAGGAATCCAAATTGGAAAAGAAGAAGTAAAGCTGTCACTGTTTGCAGATGACATGATACTATACATAGAGAATCCTAAAGATGCTACCAGAAAACTACTGGAGCTAATCAATGAATTTGGTAAAGTAGCAGGATACAAAATTAATGCACAGAAATCTCTGGCATTCCTATACACTAATGATGAAAAATCTGAAAATGAAATCAAGAAAACACTCCCATTTACCATTGCAACAAAAAGCATAAAATACCTAGGAATAAACCTACCTAAGGAGACAAAAGACCTGTATGCAGAAAATTATAAGACACTGATGAAAGAAATTAAAGATGATACAAATAGATGGAGAGATATACCATGTTCTTGGATTGACAGAATCAACATTGTGAAAATGACTCTACTACCCAAAGCAATCTACAGATTCAATGCAATCCCTATCAAACTACCACTGGCATTTTTCACAGAACTAGAACAAAAAATTTCGCAATTTGTATGGAAACACAAAAGACCCCGAATAGCCAAAGCAGTCTTTAGAATGAAAAACGGAGCTGGAGGAATCAGGCTCCCTGACTTCAGACTATACTACAAAGCTACAGTAATCAAGACAGTGTGATACTGGCACAAAAACAGAAAGATAGATCAATGGAACAGGATAGAAAGCCCAGAGATAAACCCATGCACATATGGTCACCTTATCTTTGACAAAGGAGGCAGGGATGTACAGTGGAGAAAGGACAGCTTCTTCAATAAGTGGTTCTGGGAAAACTGGACAGGTACATACAAAAGTATGAGATTAGATCACTCCCTAACACCATACACAAAAGTAAGCTCAAAATGGATTAAAGACCTAAATGTAAGGCCAGCAACTATCAAACTCTTAGAGGAAAACATAGGCAGAACAGTCTATGACCTAAATCACAGCAAGATCCTTTTTGACCCACCTCCTAAAGAAATGGAAATAAAAACAAAAATAAACAAATGGGACCTAGTGAAACTTCGAAGCTTTTGCACAGCAAAGGAAACCATAAACAAGGTCAAAAGACAGCCCTCAGAATGGGAGAAAATATTTGCAAATGAAGCAACTGACAAGGGAGTAATCTCCAAAATTTACAAGCAGCCCATGCAGCTCAGTAACAAAAAAACAAACAACCCAATCCAAAAATGGGCAGAAGACCTAAATAGACATTTCTCCAAAGAAGATATGCAGACTGCCAACAAACACATGAAAGAATGCTCAACATCATTAATCATTAGAGAAATGCAAATCAAAAGTACAATGAGATATCATCTCACACCAGTCAGAATGACCATCATCAAAAAATTTAGAAACAATAAATATTGGAGAGGGTGTGGAGAAAAGGGAACCCTCTTGCACTGCTGGTGGGAATGTGAATTGGTACAGCCACTATGGAGAACAGTATGGAGGTTCCTTAAAAAACTAAAAATAGAGCTACCATACGACCCAGCAATCCCACTGCTGGGCATATACCCTGAGAAAACCATAATTCAAAAAGAGTCATGTACCCCAATGTTCATTGCAGCTCTATTTACAATAGCCTGGAGATGGAAACAATCTAAGTGTCCATCATCAGATGAATGGATAAAGAAGATGTGGCACATATATACAATGGAATATTACTCAGCCATAAAAAGAAATGAAATTGAGCTATTTGTAATGAGGTGGATAGACCTAGAGTCTGTCATACAGAGGGAAGTAAGCCAGAAAGAGAAAGACAAGTACCATATGCTAACACATATATATGGAATTTAAGAAAAAAAATGTCATGAAGAACCTAGGGGTAAGACAGGAATAAAGACAGAGACCTACTAGAGAATGGACTTGAGGATATGGGGGGGGAAGGGTAAGCTGTGACAAAGCGAGAGAGAGGCATGGACATATATACACTACCAAACGTAAGGTAGATAGCTAGTGGGAAGTAGCCGCATAGCACAGGGAGATCAGCTCGGTGCTCTGTGACTGCCTGGAGGGGTGGGATAGGGAGGGTGAGAGGGAGGGAGATGCAAGAGGGAAGAGATATGGGAATATATGTGTATGTATAACTGATTCACTTTGTTATAAAGCAGAAACTAACACACCATGGTAAAGCAATTATACTCCAATAAAGATAAAAAAAAAAAAGCTACCTCTAGTCTTAACTCATATATGAAGGGGTTATGCTCTCTGAGATTTAGTTTCCCCTAAGCTTCATGTCCTCAGCTTCCCAAGGTGTTTAAAATATACGTAATTTTGTAATTTACCTGTAGTTTTTTCCTTGTTACTGTAAGAATTATGGTTATTTATGACCATCTCCATCATAAGGAGAAGCAGAACTTTGAAAGCCTTCTGTTTTTGAAATTACTTTGTCAACTTTTTTTCTGAGTATGAAAACAATAATCTTTCCAAATATTTCAGAAAATCCAGACAATTGAAAAATACTTCGTCAATACGCATTTTCATCATTTTGTAAGACTTCCTTAATCCTTTCTGAGTTGCTTCAATTTAAAAGTATTTGCTGTCCAAGTGGAAGGAATTTTGCTTTCTCTTCCAATCCTCCGTACAGACCTCAGCCTTCAAAATTCTTGTTTGTTTCTTTTCTGCTTGTTCTCCACTCTCCTTTCACATTCACCTTCTTTGATATGGAAGATCAAACGCATTACCCTTATGTTATGCAATGAAGTTCAGCTCTCTAATGTCTCTTCCTTCAAAAAAGAATGCCCTTCATGGCACTCAGAAAATAAAGCTACTCCGAAGAAATTATGACCTCCAGTTACCAGGACTTTGATGATGAGATAGCATTGGTAGTTGGGAGGAGACTGATCCATTTATTTCCTTTATTATATAGCATTCAATTACAAAGCTACAGAAAACTATGGAAACATCACATCATAGGAGAGCTATGGAAATACTGAGGTTTGCGGAAAGCTTCCTCTGGGAGGTACAATGAAACTTAGTGATCCTTTCTTGCCAGAGAGGAAAAAAATGAGTCCCAACCTACACATTACAGGGCAAAAGATCTCTCCTACAACATACAGCAAGGGAAAGGCACTAAAAGAATAAATAAGACAAGTGTTGTCAGATAAATTCCTCAGTTTGATAACATATGGCTCTTACCCTCCTTTTCAATCAATATCAGTGACTAGGTTTTATCTTGTTCAAATACTTATTTTTTGGGGGGGCTGTCAGGGTAATTGCATGTGACACCTCTATCTTGTGAAATAGGCTGAAGTTCATGAAGATCCTTTTGTGCCTAAAGACTGGCTTCTAATTTACATTGTTCCAGGTGACACAATGCTGCCTGGTGTTACTGGGTTATGTTTGGTAGCCTTGAACTGTTTCTCATGCACAAAATGGTACTAGTGTTTTACGTATTTAAAGATGATCTTCAACCTTAAAGTGTTCTTTTCTTCTTTATTAAAATAAACTATAAGCTAAGGCATAGAAATAGTTGGGGTAAAGTCATAAGATTAATAATAATAATATTTACGTACATTTTAATGAACATTTTAATATTTGTTATCCAAATTGATAATTGCATCAACTCTGTGAGGAAGATGCTTATATTCTTTATTTCATGGATGAGGAAATTTGAATGCATGGAAACTTAGATACAAAAAGAGAAGTGACTTGCCTAAGACCACAGGAAACTTAATGATAGAATTGGGTCAGTACTGGTCAACTTCTTACTTAATCTATTAATATTTTGAACATATCACTGAGTAAGATCAGGTTAGTATAAGAGGGACATTAGTTTTCACTTCTAAATGCAGAGACAAAAATTGATGAAATGACTGTAATAGCAGCAGTTCAGCTTTATTTTTAAACGATGGTCAGAAACAGGTTTCTGACCCCATTTTTCCTCCTCCTTCTCATTTAGCTTTTATTCTCTTATCACGAGGGTTACTCACAGCCATCTAACCAAATGAAAAGTATGGCTTGATTAAGAATCTCTTTTGTCTGTAATTTGTGCATAATGTTTTTAGCTCTCCCATGGGCTGTTGTAGAAAATGGTAAATCTGGTTTAAATGAAACCTGATCCTGTTAATGGTTTAGTAGCGGCTGCCACAGGGTTATGGCATTTTTCAACAGATGCTTCTGCTTCATTTTAAACATAAACTAAGTCTTGGAGTATTTATATAAATCATATAAAATATGCCTACATAATTTTGGTTAAATGTATTGTTATAAAATAATCTTAGGCAGGTCCCTATCTTTGTCCATTTATAATTATTCACACAGAATTAAAAAAAATGAAGGCTATACTCTATTTTAAAAAAAGATTATTCATGTCTTGCACTTGCCTAAAAATTTTTTTAAAGGCTGGAGAATAGCCTCCATCTCTAGTCTGGGGATGTGAACAATGGCTTGGTCAATCTGATCATTCTATTCATCTTTATGCCTAACACTATTTACTTAGCACTGACAAATTGCTTATACAGTGATGTGCATTATAGTGTCAACTGAAATATACAGAGTAGTCACAAAATTAAATGGGACACTATATTTCTTTGAAGAGGTAGACCTTGTAATAGTTAATTCAGACTATCATTATGCCCAGGATTAGCTTCTCTGGAGTGTGATAGTTTGTCCAACCATTTTTTTTTTTTTTTTAAGAAAAGCATTTCTTCTGTTCAAAGCACTTGTGCTGGTTACCTGAATGCTACAAAGATGAATGACAGCAAGTAAAGCAATAAAACAAAAGATAGAAATAGTTATACAAAGAAGTACCAGCTCAAGCAACAATACAGTATACCACTTTAGTTAACATATTACAAGTTTGAGTCCTAAAGCTCATAAAGGGCAGAATCTTGAACTGGCAGGGTCAAATTTATCTTGTTTTTTGGGGTCATATTTTCACGGTGGTATGTTTGCTCAATTACCTTGCGCTGGAACATTTATTTACGTGAGTGCACCCAATGGTGAGTTTTTAAGAGCAAACAGTAAAAGTACAAACCAACTCTTAAACTCTAAATTATCTGTGGGCATCACTGACTGTGATGTGTTTCTAAATACAAGCATCGTGATCTTCCCCTGTCCTAATGTCTGTCCTAGGTACTCCCGTCTAAGAAGGATGTGAAACCTGGTGCCGCTTTCTTGTTTGAACTCATTCTCCTTCGTGGGAAATATGCTCGTCTCCACCAAGTTGTGGGCTGGACAACTTTCCCTTTGTATGATAGCAATTTGGATGTAGTGGAGGGAAAATTCAAGTGTCCACTTCTCCGAGGACATTATGACCAGAAACTCGACAACTTCAGGAAAATTGAAGATTTGATTTGCTTGGACCTGGACCACTGGCTGTGCAATCTCTACTTTCAGGTTTGCAATATGATTTTGTGAATGGGAAAAAGAATTAAAAAAATTTCCAAAGCTGCTGCTTTTTAGCCTTTAGCTTCCTTTCATGATATTGAACATTCCAGTATCAAAACCTATAAAAGTAATTACATCTTAATACTGATTTCTCATAATGCAGATTAAATTTATGTCTACAAACAAGGGGTAAAATTCTAGAGTTAGAAATCTTAAGGATAATTTAATCCAGACGTCTATGTTATAAATAAGTCCGGACAGCCATCCAAGTCCCCTGATTTCTCAGTTTACAATCTGTTGCTACTGGAGCAGACTGCTCTCACCGACATGGGACGGGGGATATATTTCTTTATTGAAAGTTCTTATTGAGCTTCTGTTGTGTGTTGAGCACTGCTTGTTCCAGGGATGTGAAGAGATAGATGTGGTCTCTGCCTTCTGCATGCTTGACATTTATTTGATGAGACCAACAACAGATACCCAATGACCCACATTTCCACAGGATGAAAGTGGCCATCAGAAAGCTCTCTTTGCCATACACATGGCTTCAATGTAAGCTGCCTAGTTTACATAAAAAATTTAAAAAAAAAAACCACTTGGTCACACATCATTTATTGGTATAGGTTTGGCATTCTATTTTCTAACCAAGTCTTTTAGCAGAAATGCTGTTGTGTAAATTCATTTTAGGCCACCACCTTGGAGGATCCAAAAAAGAAAACGACAGCATACGTGAAATATAAAGCATTCCAAAAAATTTTAGTCAAATTATTCTACCAAATTTGTTCTACCTGTTTATGTTATTTTTCTGGGGTGCTTGTATCATAAAAGGCTGTGATTTATTTTCTTCGTTACCTGTATGTTTGATTTTTTTTTCAGTCTGTCTGACTTTTATCCATTATAAATGGACATAATTGTACACTAGCTTTCTTATTTGATAGACAATAACAGAAGTTTTCTCCCTGTGTACATTCCATAAGGAGTTGGGGAGGGGTAGTGAGTCCTACTAATGAGAATAGTACTATTATTCAAGATGTATGATTTTCTGATTGTAAGGAAGAATAAGTACGAATGTAGATGCTTCTCTTTCACAAGGATGAAAATAAAAATTTTTGTCTTGAAACCCTATTTTCCTCCTTGTGCAATTGTGAAATACGTGGATTTTTCTGATGTGAGTTTTCTCAAATGCAATCATTTCTGAACAAGTTAATTTTGAGTAGTCCTTTTAGGAGAAGAATAACTTGAGGTTGGGAAGAGAAGAGAAAGATAAAGTAGATAAAGTAGATAAAGTAGATATTGGAACAGAAAAGTGGTTTTGCAATGCAGACTTAGAGATTAGAGGAAACAAGTAAAGTCCTGATCATTTCCCTCCCGTGTCTGTTGGAGGAAGGAAACTGCCACAGTCAGAGGGGCTGGCAGAGCCAGGGTGTGTGCCTCAGCCATGACCTCATGTGTTACTAGGGGTAGAACTCAGGCTAATAACCCTGAGCTTTAAGGAGGAGACTGGAAGTTGTTCTGATTCAACCCCCAGAGTGGGTGTGAAAGAATGTAAGACGGAAAATTATGCAAGGAAGGTAGCCTTTAACTTTTTCCTAGAAAACCTTTTCTATCAATCCCTCACTCTCCTGAATACTTCATTTCCTGTGTCATTGATTATTTCTACCAAGCATTTTATTATTAACATTTTAGGCATAGAGAAAAGTTGAAAAAATTGCATATTGAGCACCCTTATATTCACCACTAGATTCTACCATCTGATCATTTATTTTTGAACTTAAAATATTGTTTCTTGAAGATAGTAAATACTTGCTAGTAAATAAATATTTGCTAATTTTATTCCAGCATGAATATTAGACACACAGTGTTATTTGGAAGAAAAATATAAAGAAATGATAAGATAAAACAAAGAAACTAATAAATATATAGAGCAATGACATTGTATGTAAACCTGTTAATACAAAAAATGCATTTTTTTGTAATGAAACCAAACAAAAACAAATAGAAGTTTTAGAAAAATTGAATTCATCGTTGACCTTTTGGATTTTGCAAATTATATCCTTGTTCTAGAGAAATAATTAGCTGTGTGTGTAATATTTTCAACAGTTTCAATAACAGATCTATCTTTTAATAGGTAATTAAACTTCCTCTACATTTGGATGATCAAGAAAACCATGAAAGGTGTATTCAGCTTCCCCCTGAATTTCCAGTTTGTTTAATGGCTGAAGCAGAGAAAGCAGAATCAGGTGTCGATAACACAGCTGGCCTTTCAGAGAAAGAAACAGAGAAAAACATTTGTGCCTCAAGGGGTGATGAAGCTAAATCCTCATCACTCTCATCTCAAGGTTAGTTCTCATTATCAGCATTCTATTACTAATATTTCAAGTTTTGTTATATTATATAAAACTGGAAAAGAAGTAGTATTAGTGTGTTTCTTTCTATACCTTGCCATTTAAAGAGAATGTAATCATAGACAAGCATACTAGTTTTCATATTGGGTAATTATAAATTACATAGTAAAATAGAAAATTCCTTGAAACACATTACTTGTTGCTCTAAAATTCTTTCTTGCCTGCTCAATGAAAGATAATTGTTTTCAGAATAAAGTTCTCAAATAATATAATTTATTTTATAAGACTTTGTTTTCAAAGACTGGTTTAATCAAGCACTAAATAAGCAAATAACATTGAAATATTCAACGTACAAAAGTTTCAGTTTACAGAAGAGATACATTAGAGATTATTATTTTTTAAAAACCTTTTATTTTCACT
The DNA here is from genome assembly GCF_003676395.1 of Aethalodelphis obliquidens. Lineage (NCBI taxonomy): Eukaryota > Metazoa > Chordata > Mammalia > Artiodactyla > Delphinidae > Aethalodelphis > Aethalodelphis obliquidens. The sequence continues at coordinate 7,132,691 of NW_020837978.1, read as the reverse complement.
TAAGGATTAGTTTTTTTTTTTTTTTTTCCCTTGCGGTACGTGGGCCTCTCACCGCTGCGGCCTCTCCCGTTGCGGAGCACAGGCTCCGGACGCGCAGGCCCAGCGGCCATGGCTCACGGGCCCAGCCGCTCCGCGGCATGTGGGATCTTCCCGGACCGGGGCACGAACCTGTGTCCCCTGCATTGGCAGGCAGACTCTCAACCATTGCGCCACCAGGGAAGCCCCAGAGATTATTATTTTTTGTAAAGAATGATTCCCTTTACCCAAAGGGAATAATTCCCTTTCCTAGGTATGTATGTAATTATAAACAATATAGAATGTATTTTCTATGTTTATAAAGTTTATATAAATATATCATACCTTATGTCTACTTTTGGAACTTTATTTTTTCTCAATATTATCTTTGATTTACATACACATACAAACACACACAAACACATATATGTATTTCTGGTTCATTGATTTTATTTCTGTATAGAATTTCTCTACATGATTGTAACAAAATTTGTTAATTCTTATTGTTTATGTTGTTATCAGTTTCACTCTATTGCAAACGAGGCTATAGTGATTATTCTTGGACATGTCCTCCTGTGCTCACAGGTGTGACTTTCACTACAGTGTATCTACAGGGAAAGGAATCACTGAGTCAGGGCACACACATCCAAAGTTTACAGCATAGTGACACACTGCCATCCAGCTGTATCAATTTCTAACCCAATAGCTGTGTAGCAGAGTCTCTTTGACTCACATCTTATCAATCCTTGTTATTGTCAGTTTTTGTCAATTCAGTTGGAATGAAATGATATTTCTGTGTTTTCATTAGAATTTCCTTGAATACAAGAAAGGTTTTCATATATTTCTGTTGACCATTTGGATTTTATCTTCTGTGACAATTACCTGTTCCTATATTTGGTCCACTTTTTCTTTGGGTTATTTACTTATTTTTCTTATTGATCTGTAGGAGTTCTGGTGCCTTTTTTTTTTTTAGGTGTGGTGAATGGTAGGAAAGTCATGATTTCTGATACAATTTTTGATTTTTAATGATTATTCAATCACTTTATTATTAATTTAATTCTAATTGGATTAACTTAGTCTAAAACTGATGGGATTAGCATTGTCATATTATTGTATTACCTTTTAAAATGCATTCCCTTCTGTTACAGTTTTGTTGGATAGGCAATACATTCAAATTGTTCGAAATAAAATCTGTCTCCCCTTGCTGCCCTCCCAGCAAACAGTTGTTCTCCTTGGAGGAATCAGTGCTTTTCATGTATTATTCGAGAGATATTTTACATGTCTATAAGAAAATATATAAGAATACTATCATAATTTTAAAATAACACTAAATCTATAGTTATATTCTTCTTTTCATTCCTAATATTAAGACATATGTTTTTATTCATTTTTTAAAATATACAATTGCTCATTTGCCTCCATTAAGACTCTTGATTGATTTTTTGTTTACTCTACGTTTATATTCTTAGCCTTATTATTTGTTTACTCATTTTCTTCAGATTTTCTTCGGGGTTACTTTTAAAATCTTCTTGATTTGAAAGCTTAACACATTTATCTTCAGTTTTTATTTATCTGATGTGTGAAATCTCCAGTTATGACTGGATCTGTCCATTTCTCCCTGTAATTCTGCCAGATATTGCTTTATGTATTTTAAATCTGTTTTAAGTGCATTCAAGTTTATGATTGTTACAGTTTTTATGATGTTCTCATTTCTTTTATATAGATGTAGTCTCTCTGTATGTCTATTAATGCTTTTGGATTTACAATCTAGTTCTTCTGATATTAATTCTACCATCTGATTTTTTGATAAATATTTTCACAGCATATATTATATTTTTACACTTTATTTTAAAAATTTAAAATTCACCTGTGGTGCCCTTTTGGATATATCTGTTTTAGCAGTATAAATCTGAATTTTATTTTTGTACTCGAGACAAGTAGGTATGTGTCTTTTAATAGGTAAGTTTAGGCTTTTTGGTAATTATTCTTATTACTGTTCTATTTGTACTTGATAACATTTTATTTTGCATTTTATGTTTACCATCCTATTTCTTTGCCTTTAAAGAATACTTTCTTTTTTGAATTTCTCTTTAACTCAAAATAATTATTTTTCCTATACTTTTTTTTTATTCATTTATTTATTTTTCGGCTGCATTGGGTCTTCGTTGCTGCACACGGGCGTTCTCTAGTTGCGGCAAGCGGGGGTTACTCGTCGTTGCAGTGTATGGGCTTCTCATTGTGGTGGCTTCTCTTATTGCAGAACATGGGCTCTAGGTGCGTGGGCTGCAGTAGTTGTGGCACACGGGCTCAGTAGTTGTGGCTCACAGTCTAGAAAGCAGGCTCAGTAGTTGTGGTGTACAGGCTTAGTTGCTCCACGGCATGTGGGATCTTCCCAGACCAGGGCTCGAACCCATGTCCCCTGTATTGGCAGGCAGATTCTTAACCACTGCGCCACCTGGAAAGTCCCTCCTGTACTGTTTTTAATCTATAAATTTTATTGTTATTTTAGCTATTATCCTTAATTTTCTTATCTACATATTTAAGTATAAATTATCTTTAAAACTCTAACTTTATTCAGTACTTTGTTTCTATTCTGAGTGTGGCAAGGACTCTTAGCGTGCTTTAGCTACTCCTTAAACACCTCTGTGTACTTTTATGTTATTGTTGCCTGTGCCTTCGGTTTCACTTTTTTGTTAAACAGAGAATCTAGGGTTTTTGTTTTTTTTTTAACTTTCAATATAAAATTAATTTACTGACACATTTGACAGTATCTGTGCTTTATAATATTTTAATGTAACATGTCTTCAGTCTGGTTCCATTTTTCTTCTTGTTGAAATAAATCTTTAGTAATTCATTTAGAGTTTGGATCTGTGAGTGGTAAACCCTCTTAGTCATTGCATGTCTGCAAAAGTCTATTTTTCCTTACTTTTGGCAGATCATTTTTCCATGTATAAAATTCTAGGATGCTAATAATGTTCCCTCACTGTTTTCCTCACTGTCTTCTTGGGTCTAGTGTGGCTGATGAGAAATCAGCATTAAATGGATAGCCACGGATGGATCTTAGGAAGGCGAGTGATGTATTTCACTTTCTATTCTGGGCAGGTCCCTCTGGTAATTTTTAGGAGGGTTTATTTGAGAAAGGCATGACTAGAAACAGATCAGTTAGGAAAAGTTTAGAGCAGTCCAGGCAACAGATAAGGGTCTGAATTAGGGCAGAGATAGTAAAGTTGGAGAAGAGAGTACACATTTTTAAAGTATTAAAGAGGTGGAATAGAATGACCATAAGACTAAGAATAAGAATGTTCCTGTTAATTGGATATGGATGGCACAGGAGAATTAGGGATGATTCCTAATTTTTTACCATGAGTTGATATGGATATCAACCAGCAAATAACAGGAAATAAAGGGGGAAGGACAAGATTAGAAGAAAAACCATGAGCCTGATTTTGGACCTACTGAGTTTGAGATTCCTATATTATACCCAAGTAGAAACGTTCAGGTGATCTTTGGAAAAATGCATGTGAAGCTCAGGAGAGAGGTGGAAGTTGGGAAGGAGAATATGTCCATTGGAGAGGCATAAATACCTAGACTCTAGCTGAGACTGGTATGTGGTAGATTTCAACCTGGGAGAGTATGTAGAATGATGAAAGTGTTGGAATGAGGGCATAGCTCACGGAAACAGCCATGTTTCAGAAGGATGCTGGATCCCTACTGTAATCAGACCCAAAGCCTGTACTATTTGACTTCTTAGGTGACATTCATCTTCCTTGTCTCGTTCTACCTATCTGCTGGGCAGCACAGAGCATCATATTCAATTTCCAGTGATAAACGTTTCTTAAGTTGTGCCTGGAGTTTTCCAAATCCCTTGGAGAATTTTTGCCTTGTTGGGCCAAGTAAAACTCCACTGATTGCTAAGTTCAATTTCTAGACCCCCACTTCCTTCCGTAACAGACAAGTCCACCGCAAGCCCTGGGCTTCCGTATTCACACCTGTCCTGTTTCCCTGTGAGTAAAACCATTATCACCAGCCAATGATTACTGAGACACCACCATCTCCAGAGAACTCAGTGTCATTTTATAGTGTCATGTATACCTGGAAATGTTCTATTGAAATTTTATACACAGAATTCATATATGTTGAATTATGTCACTGGCTTTAAACAAATATTTGTGAAACTGAATTAGAAATGATATATATATTGGCACTAGGTAATAATTGCCAACACTATAAGGCAACTTGATTAAAGTATATTGCTTCTCACACCTGAGAACTTCGATTTGCTTTACTCATAGCCTGAGAAGGTAGGAGGTGACCGAAGTCATGGTCTAGGTTTAGAGAATAATGGGTAGAGTTTGCTGTCCTCAACATGCACACCTTTGAGCTGACTGTAAGCATTCTATGTTGGGTTTTAATAGGTTTAAGGCTTTGGCTTTTATATTTTAAATGCAAATATCCCAGGTGGCTAACAATGGGTATGCCGTTGTCGATATTCTCCGTGTGGATATGGGGAAGATTGGGGGGCGGATCTAAGGCACTGGCAACCTAAGAAACAGTAGAGAGTGCCATAAAAGGGCAGAGAAGGAAACAGAGAAGTGAAGGGCAGATTTAGCCTCATTCCAAAACGCTTAGTGAAGCTGCTCTGTCGAGGACATTCGTGGACATTGTGATTAAGTCTTACTCAGTCCTGTCTTCAGAAGAAAGACTTTTACCCACCTCTTGTCTACATCAAATCAGATTAGTCAGGCCTTCCAACAGGAGGGCTTGGGATGCCCTCATTCTATGAAAATAAATTAATTTAACAATAGCACATAATCTGTGTAACCTGGGAATCTGAGATGTAGAAGGAGAAGAAAAAGTCCAGATCTTTTCTGGTGGTTGATGATCACCTTCCTGAGATAGAATTAATAAGTCAAGACATATAAAAGAAATGATTATAAAAAAGATAGAAAACTGCAGTTAATTTTTTGTTTAAATATCAAGTTCAAATATCCAGTCAACTCTGAAAGCCACTATTTGGGACACTAAAAAAAGTGCATTTGTAATGTGGGTTTCTTTCTTTGCTTCCTTCCTCCCTCCCTCCCTCCCTCCATCTCTTCCTTCCTTCCTTCTTTCCTTCCTTCCTTCCTTCCTTCCTTCCTTCCTTCCTTCTTTCCTTCCTTCCTTCCTTCCTTCCTTCCTTCCTTCCTTCCTTCCTTC
>NW_020837978.1:7094179-7127470 GCF_003676395.1 Aethalodelphis obliquidens | reverse complement strand
TTCCTTCCTTCCTTCCTTCCTTCCTTCCTTCCTTCCTTCCTTCCTTCCTTCCTTCCTTCCTTCCTTCCTTCCCCCCCCCTAATGTTTTAGGATTAAATATGAAGCTAAAAATCTTATTTTAGAATTTTTAACTTTTGAGAAAGCAGGTTCTGGTTTAACAGTAATAATATTTCGGTGATACTGACATTTTAACCTAGTTTTAGGATCCTGAGCAGAAGATTAGAAGCAATTACTCTTAGACCATTTTTCACTAGATCATTTTTGCTTTCCAGTATTTCCTCAGGGTACTGTGCCTATATTTTCCATATCTACTGCCCTGTGCTCTGGACTTGGCAAAAAGTCTGCCCCCAGTTCCCTTAAAAGGAGGACAGGTGGTACTCCAAGAAACATGAATACTGACACACTCGATATGGGAACACTGTATACCAGGAGAGGAAGAATCTTTTATGCTTTAGGAAAAGGCTTTGGAAAAGGCTGATTATCATTTGCTGTGCTCTGAGCTCAGAGACCAATATGAGCCTCACATTTCAAAGACTACACAGGGAGCTTCTGCCCTTGCTCTGAATAGATGAGTTTAAAAAAACATAAAAATCTCTGCAAATGCCTGTCTCTGCTACATTGCATATATTTATTTATTTTTCTTGGAGGCTTCCTAGACATAGTATTAGCAGTTAATATCCCCCATGGGTTTGTTTTCTAATATATCAGCGCTGTGATACAGTATGCTGTTTCTGCCACTGATATGTTGCTCAGAGATTTAATAATGGATAAACAAACACAACATGTGGTAATTCATTTCAAATTAAAAGTTTATTAAACTCTGGCTTGTTGGCTTTCTGGCTATTTACAAATAAAGGAGTGAACCTTAGGGAAGGGGTGAGCACGTGGTGTGTTCACGGCTGCAAAGTTTCTATCTGAAAAATATATTTATGATATCCACAAGCTGTCCCGCATTAATAGGCTCCATATGTAACCTGATGAATCCACTAGAGTCCCCAAATCATGACAAAGTGACTTTAATGTTCACTTACCAGCACATGTATGCATGCATGGGCATGCACACATGCACACACACACACACATTAAGATGATTCTGAATTTAATCCCATGGTTGATGTTTTAATCCCATGGTTGCAAATAGATGAATGCCTGAGGCCAGAAAATATTATTTATGAAAAATGAAAGGCCGGAATAAAAAGACCCATGATGTAACTTTGGGGTTATCACTATCTTTTAGGCTGTTTTAGTTTTTAGGGGGCAGACTAGGGAAATATTTGTTCTGCTTGACAATTTTGTTTTGTATGTGCCTACATTGCGTGAACAATGGTCTCTGGCAAGGTCTATAAGTGTTTTGTGATGCAGAATTCAATTCAGGAGAGTTTTATTGTGTAACCACCGTCAGCAAAACACACTGCTAAATGCTGTGCAATTGTAAACCAAAGAAACATGCAATCCTCAACCTCCAGGGGCTCATGGGAGCACAGGCCTACTCCACCACTAAGATAATGTATATGTATCCAGGTTGACTAGATGGTGGGAGAGCCTGCCAGCACTCTATTTACCTGCAGGACCAGCAAGTCTTCTGGGAGACTTCACACTTGGAGAAGTGAAGCAGATGCAATTGGCTGAATAATGAAGATTTTGTTGTTAGGGGAGAGGCGCAATGGTGGGAAATGTATGCTCTCTGTCGATCAGATTTGTTCCCCATCTCAGTCATCTCAGGGTGAGATTCCCAGGGAGAGGGGAACTGCATGGAAACACTTGCCAACCTGCTAAAAGAACTTTTTCACTGAAATTCAGCAAGAACTGGAAGTATATATATTTGGAAGTATATATATATATTATGGTACATACTATCCCATGAGAAAATGAGGCATACTGTGTACATGTACTGTGTTCTATATACTACCGTTCTGTAATTCAAGGTGTTACAGAGGCCACTGTGGGATGAGATAGGTGAGGAGATCATGAGCTCAGGTGAGCTTATAGGCATCTGGAAACAAATGGGTAAGCTTTTGAGGGCAGTTGCAATTTGCCTGAACTCCTTTTTAATACAACCCCATTTAAACCTTGTATTGGTATAATTCGGGGAAATATGTGTTAACCTCGTATTTCTTTGAGGTAAAAGAAAAGACATGAGAAAAATTAAGAGGTCAGAATGGTACAAAGTATATTTGAAGAACTGTAAGGAACCACTGGATTTCAGCAAACGCATGGGGATTGTTTTCACAGTTGCTGTAGGTTTTGGCTCGAGGACAAAATAAGGATGCAGAAATAAGGCTCTGTGACCTGGAAAGGCTGAGCCACCCAAGTGTAGACAAGCACCTACTCTGAGAAAGCACAAGACAATTCCGGCGCTCATTTCTTATCTAACATTATTTTAAAAAATTGGGACCAAGTTTTATTGTTTGCATATGGGTCAGTGATAATAGAGGTCAAGTATATGCTCTCTGGGACTCCTGTAAGACTAGTACCATGTATCCAGGAAGTCCAATTCAAAGGACCTTTAAAATAACATACTTCAACTCTGGTATCTGATGATCTCCTGCTTCAGGCTGTGATCCTGTGTGGGTGCTCTACACTAGCCACGTTTCTTTGTCTTTAGGTCACTCATCCATCTTTGGAAGTGTAGATAGTGGATGAGGCAATGGCCTCCTTTTTACTAGAGCTTTCCCATCAATGCTTCTGAAGAGTCACTATAGCTTATTGCATCATGTGTCACATGTGTTGAAACCAATGCATATTATGTGAGCTTTTCCGTACAAAAATAGACCACCCAAACCTAACTGACTTAAAAAAAAGTTAAGTCCCACTCAAAATCAACCAAAATGTTAATAAATTCTAAAAGAAGTCTATTCATACTTAAATATAGTTTTGCCTATATCTGTGATTCGACAAACCTGGTAAAACAATGCTTCTTAACTTTGCCTGTACATTGACTCTTCTGTAGAGTTTTGAACAAATACTCATGTCTGGGCTCTGCCCCAGAACAAACGTATCAAATTATCTGGGGTGAAAGCCTGGACATCATTATTCTTTTTTTTTTGAAGGGGTGCATAGAAGTTTATTGTCTTCAGTTTCTTACACCATATGTAAAATGGTATAATATAATCTGAAGGTAGTCTGTGACATATTAAAGGTATATATTGTAGATTCTAGAACAATTATCAAAAGTTGAAAGAAAGTGGTGTAGTTAAATAATCCAGCAGGGTACATAAAATATCGTTTTAGAAATTTTCGATTAACAACAACAACAGCTGCAGCAGCAGGAAAGGGGTGAAAATCAGATGGAACAAATGGTAAACAAATAGCAAGATAGATTTAGACATAACTATATTGACAATTACACTAAATGCATATAATCTAAATACTAAGTAAAAGGCAGAGATGTAAGATTGGATAAACGAAGCAATTTACTTTAGAGACACAAATAGGTTAAAAGGAAAAGGATGAAAAACTGTAGTGTCCAACAAATAAGCAAAACAAACTTGGAGTGGCTATATTAGTATCAAATTGTAGAATGAGGACTATTACTAAGGATAAAGAGAGACACGATATAATGATATGTAGTTCAATTTCTCAAGAGAATATAACAACCTTAGATATGTAGGCACCCAATAACAAGGTCATAATATATGAATACAGATAGACCTGAAAAGAAAATAATGGCAAATCGACCATTACGGTTGGAGATATGCACATGCTATTCCAGAACTGAATAGAGAAAATACACAGTAAATCAGCAAAGATATAGAGAACTTGAACAACACTATAAAGCAACTTGACAGTTACAGAACATTCCACCCACAACAGCAGAAAACACGTTTCCTCTGAGGTACACATGAAACATTACCAAGAGAGGCTATGTTCGGGGCCATAATAATGTTTCAATAAAGTTAAAAAGATTGAAATCATACAAAGTATAAGCTGAGATAAAATAGTATTACATTAGAAGCCAATAACAGAAAATTATCTGAAAAAGCCCCAAATATTTGGAAATTAAAAAAAAAATCCTTGCCAAAGAAGACATTAAAAAGGAAATTCAATACATTTCAAATGAGAAGCCATCAAGAAAATGAAAAGGCAACCTATAGAATGGGAGAAAATTTTTGAAAATCATGTATCTAATACGAGGTTACTATCCAAAATACAAAGAGCTCATATAACTCAATAGCAAAAATCAAACAATCTGATTTAAAATTGAGCATAGGAACTGAATAGAATTTTTTCCCAAAGAAGACATACAAAGGACCAACAAACAAATTCAAACAACTGAGAAAAAAATAAGTAAGTGAATAGTCTTATATCTATTAAATAAATTGAATTCATAGTCAAAAACCTTCCCATAGGAAGGAAACTTTAGGCCCAGATATATTCTTTTGTTAATTCTACCAAACATCTAAGAAGAAATAATACCAGTTCCACTTATATTCTTCCAGAAAATTGAAGAGGAAGGAATCGAAGAGGAACATTACAAATCATTTTTGATGTCAGCATTACCCTGAGAGTAAAACCAGAAAGACTTTAAAAAAAAACACCAGAGCAATATCCCTCAGTAACATAGATTAAAATATCTTAACAGAACTTCAGCAAATTATACCCAGCAATGTATCAAAATTGTAACACACCATGATCAGGTGGGGATTATCCCAGGAATACAAGATTGGTTTGACAATCAATGCAATAGACTGTATTTTATAAGATTTAAGAAGAAAAGCCTATGATAATATCAAAAAATGCAGAAAAAGAATTTCACAAAATTCACAATGCTTTCTGATTTAAACTCTCAAGAAACTATAAATAGTAGGGAATTTCCTCACACTAAGACACATCTGTGTAAACCTCCAGCTAATATCATATTTATTGGTGAAAGACTGAATAGTTCCTCCAATATCAGAAATAATGCAATATGTCTTGTCTGTAACATCCTTTTAATGAACATTGCACTAGATGTTCTAGTCAGTTCAATAAGACAAGAAAAAGAAATAAAGGTATATGGATTGGAAAGAAGAGGCAAAGCTGTTCTTATTTGCACACGACATGATTAACTACTAGGAAATCCTAAGAGACTTATAGAAAAATAGATTATAATTAATACAGTAATATTGACAATGTCACAGGTTATAAAGTCGGTATATCACATATAATTTATAAATATATTTTTTCTAAATGATCGTGTATTGTGTACAGACATTATATGAAATCATGTAAGCTGGATTATTAATATAAGTTATCTGAGGTCACATATGGTTTGATGTTAGGGGGAAAGTGATCCAATTTTTTTAAAGGAAAGGGAAAAATGACTACAGAAAAACACTGGCAACAACCATAAAAACAACTAAAAAAAACTAACATGTATAAAAATATTCATTCATGTAATGAAATTATATAGTTGTGTATATGTAAAAAGCTGTCTATGTTCAGAAATTGAAATCTTATAATCTTTAAAAGAGTGACCTTAGTCTAGAGAATCTAGCAACAAATCTGGGCACATATGGAAATGTAGCATACATGAATGGGTGGCATTTGGCTACAAGTAAAATACCTAACAATGGCTTAGACAGCAAGGACACATTATTTCATATTACAAGATACCAGAAGCCCATTAAGAAAATCCAGTGCTAGGCTCTGGCCAACTTCTTGAGCTTTTCTGGAATTACCTCTCATTGTCACTGCAGCTCTGAGCATCCTTATCACGCATAGATGTTAAGGTAGTCCTCACTGGGAAGGTCAGAGAGCCAGCCAAGCAGATATCCCAGGAAAACAAAATAGCAGGTGCTATTTGACCCTAAAGGAAGTGTGGCCGGCATGTTCTGAGGAACATAAGAGGCTAATGTGCCTGTGACAGAGTGAGCCAGGGTGGGGCTGTAGAGGACAGGGTCAGACAGGCTCGGGGTTTGGGGTGGCCTCCAGAGCACTGTGTCAGCTGTGTTCCCCACCCTACTCCCTAACCTCTACTTGGAGTGAGATGCTAAGCCTTAGGATGGTTTTGAACAGAGAAGGGACTTTATTTGACTTCAGGTTAACAGATGGATTAATTGACACCAATCGGGCTACTACTGCAGGAATCCTACTGAATGATAACAGTGCTTGAACTGGGGTGATAGCAAAAGAATATAAAGTCTGGGGTATTTTTAAGATAAGGGTTTGTCGACAGAACCAAAGGACACCTTTATTCTTTTTTTTTTTTTTTTTCTTGCGGTACGCGGGCCTCTCACTGTTGTGGCCTCTCCCGCTGCGGAGCACAGGCTCCGGACGCGCAGGCTCAGCGGCCATGGCTCACGGGCCCAGCCGCTCAGCGGCATGTGGGATCTTCCCGGATCGGGGCACGAACCCGTGTCCCCTGCATCGGCAGGCGGACTCTCCACCACTGCCCCACCAGGGAAGCGCGACACCTTTATTCTTAATAAACTTCTCCTGGTGACTCTAACATGCAGCCAACGTCGAGAAACACTGATGTGCAGCTGCAGATTGCTCTAATTTTCTTCAATTCCTTGAAATACAGCAATTTCCACCGAGGATGTTCCTTCATGCTGTTTCTTCTATCTGAAAGAGGCATTAACTGCGACTAACTTTTCATCCTTCATAATCTAGCTTAAAACTTCCTTCTCAAGGAGGCCCTATCCAATGACTCCATGACTTTCTCCAATGTTCTTTCCCTTTATACCAGTTTTGCATTCATTTGTATGCCTGCCCATCTGGATTACAAGCCTCGTGAAGGTAAGAACCAAGTCTGCTTGTGCCACCACTGGCACAGAGCAATTTCTCAGTAAAGATTTGTTGAGTAAATAAGTGTGAATTAATGCACTCCTTAGGCAACTGTGGATTAGCCAAGCGAAGAAATACAAAGGAATTATTTTCAGTTGACCGTTGCACTATGGTAGAGGGAAAAGCAGTATGGTCTTGACGACAGAACACCAGCGTGCATCACAAGTTTACTACTTAATATTTGAAACCTCTGTGAGATGCTTTCATCATGTGTGTAAAATAAGAATCGTAATAGCTGTATCTTCTACTTCCAGGCTTGTGGAGAGAATCAAATGAGATAATAAATGTTAAAGTGATGTCATTAATCTTTTAATTTGGTCTGATTATATTGTGTTACCTGAAACTTCTGTCTGTCACAAAGCAGGAATGCTGGAGTTCTGTCTAGTTTTGGTGTCTGAAGGTAAGAAAGGGGCAAGAGGTGGCCTAATTATGGTATAAGCTGTAGTCTTGCTGTAGATGGTACACTCTCATTAGGGACCTTGAAACAGCTGTACACTTCCTTTAACTCTGGAGGTGAAGCCTAGAGATAAAGAGCCTAGAGATGCAGGGGTGCTTCTGAAGGTACCAGCTCTGTCCTTACCTCAGTGCCCCATTTACTTGGTTGAGTCTTAGAAATTTATCATCAAGAGGTGTGGCTGGACTACAGACTCCAGGAAGGCAGGGATCCTTGCTTTGCCTAGTCATGTACCCAGTGCTTACAAAAACATTTGACACACCGCAGGCTCTCAGTGAATATTTGCTGAATGAATAAATGGAGATGGATCTGAGTGCTGTCTGGGCTTACAGCTCCTTTCTGTGGAAATAAGTCAAGCAAACAGTTTATTTTATTTTTTAAACTAAAATACGTGAAATTGACTTTCTTAGGGTGTTCAGTTCTGTGTAATTTAGCACATACGTAGATGTATGTAAACACCACGACAGTCGGGATAAAGGACCATTCCATTACCCAAACAACCTCCTTTGTGCTATCTGTTTGCTGTAGGCACACCCCTACTCACTCCCAGCCGACAGCCCTAAGCCCTGATACCCAGTGATCTCTTTCCATCATTATGGAAAAAAAAGAGATTTTTTGTTTTTTTCAAGCTGTCATACAGTATGTAGTCTTTTGTTGACACTGCCTTCTTTTAGTTAACATAATGCCTTTGAGATTCAACTGAGTTGTTGTTTGTATCAACAGTTCATTCCTCCTTGTGGCTGAATAATGTTCCATTACATGGAAGTACCGTAGCTTATTTATCTGTTCACTCATTAAAGGACATATGGATTGTTTCTAGTTTTGACGATTATGAACAAAGTTGCTGTAAATATTCATATGCAAGTGATTGTGTGAGCACAGTATTTATATGTTCTCTAGAATATATACCTCGAAGTAAAATTGCTGGGTTGTATGGCATGTGTATAATTAATGCTATAAGAAGCTGCCTAACCATTTTACAGAGTGGCAGTGACAACTTTGCATTTCAGTTGCTCTGCAACCTCATCAGCACTTGGTGTTGTCAGTTTTTCTAAATGTCATTCTAATTTGTATTCAAACTAAATCCAAAATTGTGATTTCAATGTGTGTTTCTTTAATGGCTAACACCATTGAACATCTTCATATGCACTTATCTGACATCCATATATACTCTTTGGTGAAGGAGCTGTGCGAGTCTTTTGCCCAATTTTAAATTGGGTTTTTAACTTTTTTTGTTGTTTTTTACTGTTGAGTTTTGACAGTTCTTCATACGTTCTGGATACATATCCTTTGTGGGATATGTCGTTTGTAAATGCTTTCTCCCCATCTGCAGTTTGACTTTTAATTTTCTTAACAGTGTCTTTCACAGAGTAAAAGTTTTGAATTTTGTTTAAGGCCAAGTTATCAATTTTTTTAAATGGATCGTACATTTGATATCTCATCCATGAACTCTTTATCTAATCCTCTGTCACAAGATTTTCTCATGTTTTCTTCCGAAAGTTTTCTAGTTTTACATTTTACATTTAGAGCAATGATCCCTTGGAGGTAAACTGTTTTGTATATGAATGTTCAGTTGTTCTAACACTATTTGTTGAAAAGGCTGTTCTTTCACCACTGACTTGCCTTTGCACCTTTGTCAAAAGTCAATTGGCTATATGTGTGTGGTTCTATTTCAGTGACTTTTTAAGCAGCCTGGGGAGAGGGTTCTGCCTGGTATAGGTATATACTGTTATGCCCCACCTGCGCCGTGAAGTAGAGGCAGAATGGAGGGCAAGTTAATTAACAGCAGTGAGAGAAGAAGCACAGATGAAGAGCAGCTCAGACCCATAAAACTGGAACTCAGAACAGGGAGCCACGGACAAGCTGGTCACTAGAGCTTATTTAGTGCATTCATTCATGAAGAGACCTACTGTGTGGGAGCTCGTGGCTAGTTTTAGACAGCTCTACACAACGTGTTCCCAGAAGTCTTTAGGCCACCGTGCCCTCAAGTGTAAGGTAAGGAAAGCAAGTTTCAGGCACTATTGATTACCCCAGACCATAGTGATATAGACTTTTTTTTAGTAATTTGTAAGTCTGTTGTTAACGTGTTTCTGTGGGAAAATTAGGGATCTGTTATTTGAAACTAGTACACCTAACTCTGCTTTTGACAGAGGTGAGTTTGTGGAGAGACTGTCCCGAATCATTTCCTGCTGTGTGTAACTCTAATGATGTTCGTATAGCTTTTAAGGAATGAGTGCTTCTACAGAATATGTCCAAGCTTTTAAGAATTTGGAATGCCTACTTCAGAATCACCATTTGGTGAAATGTTGAGGCAGTTTTTAGACGTGACGTTTGTTCTCGTGGATTTCTAGATTTTCAAACAGCGTAAGTGATCTAACTTGGTTATCTAAGTGCAGAATTGAACCTCAGGGAACCATAGTATGTTTCAAAGGGATTAATCTGCATAAAAAACTAATTACCTGCAATTTTTAAAGTAAGTTTATTTACTTTATTTATTTATTTTTAGTTCCATTGGGTCTATTATTGCTGCACTTGGACTTTCTGTAGTTGCGGAGAGCGGGGGCTACTCTTCGTTGCGGTGCGCGGGCTTCTCATTGCGGTCGCTTCTCTTGTTGTGGAGAACGGGCTGTAGGTGCGCGGACTTCAGTAGGTGTGCCACGCGCTAAGTAGTTGTGGCTCGCGGGCTGTAGAACACAGGTTCAGTAGTTGTGGTGCACAGGCTTAGTTGCTCCGCGGCATGTGGGATCTTCCCGGACCAGGGCTCGAACCCGTGTCCCCTGCATTGGCAGGTGGATTCTTAACCACTGCGCCACCAGGGAAGCCCTACCTGCAATTTTAAAATGCCTTTATTTAGTGTATCATGGAAACGCATCTAAATATTTAAAATCATAGAAATGCTGGGAATTCCCTGGCGGTCCAGTGGTTAGGACTCTGCGCTTCCACTGCAGGGGCAGGGGGCACAGGTTCGATCCCTGGTCAGGATCTAAGATCACACGAAATGCTGCTCGGCCAAAACAAACAAACAAACAAAAGCTTAAAATCATAGGAATGCTGCAAAATATTTTAAAATAATTTAAATCTTTTTTTAAAAAGCATCAAACGGTCAAGGTAAATCCTTCCTTTCTTCTCCCTCCCTTCCTTCCCTCCTTCCTTCGTTTCTTCATTTGTTCCTTCTTTCCTTCCTCCCTTCCTTCTTACAGATCAATGAAGTTGTCACCTTGTAACTTTATTTACAGACTAAGACTTCCAATAGCTGCAACATTAAACTCCCCAAATTGGGGCTCAGGTGGGGAAACTCCACACAGATGTTAATTGGACGTAGAGTAAGGATTGTATTTTTTAACAGATTTCATTAAAAAATATGATAATTGTTTTAAACTTTGATTTTGTGAGCTTCTTCACCATTAGGGGTTAATTACAACAATGGTTTCTGGTTTGAACCACTTCAATCTCAAAGTCATTTCAGAAAACTGCTGGAACTGAAAAAGCTTTAAGCAGTCGTGCAGGTCTTTAATTGTAAATTAGTTTTGACAGGACTACGATGCAGAGTCCTGCTTGCTTCCAAAGTGATGCTGGCTGACAACCTCGCACTGCTCCAGGAGCAAAGGAACATGTGGAAGAAATTGTTCTTTTCCATTTCACAGCTTGTCATTTCCTCTGCGGGGCAGCCCCTGACCCCTCTGAGAGATCCTGACACCCATAAGGGAAGTGTTCCCACTGATGTAAAGGAAGTGGAGAAGCAGTTTAACGCTAAGAAAGAAGGGAGAAGGGTGTGTCAAAAGGATCTGGAGCACAGAGAGATGAGATGGGCTTAAAACGTTTCCATCAGGTTAGAATCTTTGCTGTGTTATTTCCTTTCAGGAGAGAAAACTGAAAAATAATTTAGAAGGGCTCAAAACATTATGGGCGGTTTTATGCTACCTTAAAAAAATTTTTTAAGTGGAAATGGCAATAAAAATGAATGTGTCACATGTGAATGATCAAAAAAAGGGTCTGAGGGAAAAATACAAATGTGCTGCTGCCCTGTTCCGATATGTTTCTAATTACAGAGTGTGTGTGGATTAGATCGACAACATCAGATTACAGCTTGTGTTTTCAGGACATTTTACACCCCTAACATTTTATTTGGTCTCATATATTCATCACAGTCAATTTTTCCTCTCTGCCTGTGCTATTAAACAGTGCAGTAAGGAACATAAAAAAGCAATGGGGTTGTGTTATCGTTCAAACAGGTTTATCATTCTCCCAGTCTATTGGCATAAGCCATTTCAAAACCCCTCAAATTATCAATATTTTTAGAGCTACTAACGAAGTCATTATTTTTTCTAAAGAACTTCCTTTTCTTTTTGAAACAATTGAAAATCGTTTTCAGTATACACACTTTGCTGACCATGGTCTTTAGGGCAGGGGTAATAAATACTCTTTCCTCCACACACACATCATGGTGTGTGTGTGTGTGTGTGTGTGTGTGTGTGTGTGTGTGTGCGTGCGCGCGCGCACATCTGTGCGTCTGTGTCTGTGTGTGATCTTTAATCTCTTGTGGCAAATATGTTAACAAACGCAAGTGTGCCTTGTGTTTTCAGCAATCACTCCTAAAAATGTACTGCCTATGAAAATAATTCCATTTTTCCTTGGCCAATCTCTCTCATTTAGTCTGCCGATACTCAGTGCCTCAGTATTAGGACACACGTCCTTGCAAAATGATATTGCAGAAGTGGATAGAGACAACTAATAATATCATAGTTCTTGACTGAATGTGAGACACTGAAATGGACCTAGCAGGTTAGGACAATTGGAGCATTTCTAAAAAGCTTTGGGAGCAGTGGTTTAGGAAGGAAGGGTTACAACAGACCTGTGACAAGACACACTTGTCTCTGGCCCCATTATTCAATCTGGACATTCCCAGAAGTCCCCAGAGCTGAACACACAATCTGGATAAGTTGGAAATAAAGAACTGTAGGGATAAAATGTACTTTTATTCTGTTTTTACTAACGCAAATTATGACGAAAGAAACCATGACCAACTGGGGAGGATTTGCTCCTTACACGTGACAAAGTAGCAGCCCATCCGACGTAGCTTTCCAATTGCTCCAGTTTATGATATTGATATTGGTGTTTTACTGCAGGCTCTTCCATTCTTTAAATTTTTTTTTATTGTAGTAATAACACTGTGTGCGATCTGCCCTCTTAACGAATGTTTAAGTGTACGATACAGTATCTGTAGTTGGATGTGATGTTGTACAGTAGATCTCTAGAACTTATCTTACATCATTGAGACTTTAGGCCCGTTGATTAGCATATACCCATCCTCCCCCTCCCCCAGCCCCTGGCATCTACCATGCTACTCTCTGATTCCATGAGTTTGCCAATTTTAGATGCTTCATATACGTAGAACATGGATTGGCATTTATCCAAAGAGGACACACTATAGGTACTTTCTGCAAGTCTTTAGCAGGTAGCATTTCCTTTGGCTCAGTATTATCTTCGTCAAACTCCAAATGGGAATAAAAAATAAATGACATTGTGAGACCTCATGTGAATAAATGGGTTCATTAGCTCTTTCTAAACATGAGGCTGGCTTTGAACACTTCAGTGGTCTGACTGATTTAGTTCTCTTTCTTATGAGCATGTGACTGACTTTGTTCAATGTGGAAATCATTGAAATTAAAATTGGCAGAAAGCGACAGTCTTTTTATCCACAATGATCCATTCAGTCTAATTAGATGATCCATATGGAGTAAGAAATAGGAAATATAAATTAGAAAAATAGGCTTTCGAGTGAAACAGGTAAATATTTCCTTTAGCATGAGATAGGAGGGAAAGCAATCTTTTTTGGTATTAAACTCATTTTATAAGAAAAGTCAGTCTGCTCTTGAATGTTGACACCTTGGCAATGAAGGATAGAAGGACTCGATGCTCTGTAGCACAAATACATGACACATTGAAGATTTTACATTACTAGAGGCCAGCGAGTGTGATCAACCTTTGTTTGCAAAGCCACAACTATTTTTTTTTGTTAAGATTGTAGTCTATAACTTGTTAAATGAACACAGAACTGTTTCACTAGAATCTTGTGTTTAGAATTTTGTAGATTTAAAGTTGTAGTAAAAAAGATCCTGCAGTATTTTCAACACGCATAGAAATAAGCATATACAAGGCATAATGCTAGTGTTAAAGACATTGGCTGCGGTAATGTTGTTAACAGACGTAGATTGTGAAAACATAATTCAGTGAAAAGCAATACAGAACACTAAAGGACAAATATTTCTCCTCCCATACCATTAACCCTCTCTTTCCAAACAAATTCTCATTAGTTAGTTGATCTATATTCAGGCTGGTGTATTGCTTTTATCAGCAAGTGTGTCTTCTCCAGCATTGAAATATTAACACATGTGCACACAGACACATGCATATCAAACTTTCTAAGATCAAATATTTAAAAGGTGTAAGCATTTTCTTAAAACATTGCAGCATTTTCTTCTTGAACCACAATTAATAGTATCTCCTTACACCTTCACCTAAACTTGTAATAAAACATCTTTTTTTTTTTTTTCCTTTTTCAGACTTGCAGGAATCAGGCGTCATGTGTATGAATAATTGTCATGAAATAAAGTGTGATGAACTAGTTGTCGGAGCAAAATCAGGGGTTCATCATCTTGATTTTTTGCCGGTAATACATGTCATGCTGAATAAAACCAGTAGTTGTTGGATATGGACTTGGCAAATACTTTCTCTCAGTCTACAGCTTGCCTTTTCATCTTCTTAACAGGGTATTTCATAGAGTAAAGATTTTGAATTTTAATGAAGTCCAATTTATCAATCTCCTTTTATGGATCAGGCTTTGGTGTCAAGTCTAAGAACTCATTGCCTGAAGTTCCTGAATATTTTCTCCTGTTTTTGTTTTTTTTTCAAAAAGCAAATCCATTTTGAATTATTTTTAACATAAGGAATGAAGTTTAGGTTAATTTATTTTATTTTACTATTATTATTTTTTGCCAGTTGCTCCAACACCATTTGTCATAAAGGCTGTTTTTCCTCCATTGACATGGTTTTGCACCTTTCTTAAAAATCAGCCACTTAGCATATTTTTCTAAACTTTTTTTCTGGCTTCTCTATTCTCTTCCATTGACTTACATGTCTGTCCCGACACCACACAGCTTTGATTACTGTAGCCATATATTCAAACTGTATAATTCTTTTCATACATTGTTAGATTCAATTTGCTAATATTTTCTTGAGAATTTTCCAAGTTTCTGAGAGATATTGGTCTGTAGTTTTGTTTTTTAGTGTACTGTCTTTGTCTGGCTTTGGTGTCAGTATTGTTATAATGGTCTCATAAAATGAGTTAGGAAGTGTTTCTCCTGTGTTTTCTAGAGGAGATTATGTAAAATTGGTCAATATACATTTTTTTCAAGCGCCCATGAATCATTTACAAATATATCCTGGGACAATAAAAGAAACCTCATAAAATTGAAAAGAATTGAAATCATACAAAATGTTTTCTGTAATCATAATAAAATCAAACCAGAAATAATTAACATAAAACCAAAAGGAAACTTTTAAAACCTTAGAAATTAAACACACTTTTAAATAATCTGTGGAGCAAAACAACAAAGTCTCAAAAAAGTTTGAACTGAATAAAAATGAAAATACAACGTATCTATCCTGTCATTGGATTAGAAGTGCATTTTTTTTGTAAATAGCATATAATTAGGTCATATTTTAAAATTCACTCTGCCAATATTTGCCTTTTACTTGGTATAGTTAGACCATTTACATATAGGGTAACTTTGGGTATGTTAGGACTAAGTCTGCCATTTTAGTATTTGTTTTCTCATTATTTCCTCTGTTTTTCGTTCCTCTGTTCCTCTTTACTTGCCTTCCTGTGCATTACTTGAACCCTCTTTAGGATTCCATCCTGATTTGATGATAATTTTTGAACAAATCTCTTGTGTACTTTTCATAGTAGTCGCTCTGGGTATGGCATTATACTTATGTTGATTTATCTCAGTTTCCTGGTGTCAATATTTTACACTTTGGGTCAAGTGTAAGTACTTTACTTACATTTCAGTCCCTTTACCTTCCCCACTTTTTTTTTTTTTTTTTTGCAGTACGCCGGCCTCTCACTGTTGTGGCCTCTCCCGTTGCGGAGCACAGGCTCCGGACGCGCAGGCTCAGCGGCCATGGCTCACGGGCCCAGCCGCTCTGCGGCATGCGGTATCTTCCCGGACCGGGACCCGAACCCGCGTCCCCTGCATCGGCAGGTGGACTCTCAACCACTGCGCCACCAGGGAAGCCCTACCTTCCCCACTTTTAAATATCATTGTCTTCGGTACCACACAGTGTTACGGTTTTTGTTCCAGTCATCAAGTGTGATTTTTAAAACCCATGAGGGTAAAAAGAGTGTATTATATATACTCATCTTTGATGCTTTTTCTGATGTTTTCTTTTTTTCCCTTTCAGATGCTCTAAGATTTCTTCTTTTATAATTTCCTTTCTGTTTGAAGAACTTTCTTTAGCCATTATTTTAGGGAAGGTCTAGCAACAAATTCTTTTTGTTTCCTTTCATTTGAGAATGTATTTTGCCTTCATTCCTGAAGGATAATCACTGGATATAGAATTTGTAGTTGACAAATCTTTCTTTCAGCAATTGGAAAATGTGCTATTTTGGTCTGCGTGATTCAGCTTGTATATCTGGGGCACACCCACTGGACCCTGCTGGTGACGTCTGGGAAGACAGAAGGAGCTTCTCCAGGCCTGGCCACCTGCTGCCTTTAGGTGGGGAAGGGAGTCTCCAGCCTCAGGATGTTAAGAAACTTTCTGGTCTAGGAATTAATTGTGGTGGGATTCCCCTGCTGGTACCACTTGGCCACCTGTTTGTCGTCTCTTGGTGGGAGGAAGGCTGTTTCAAGCTGCAGGGAAGGAGAGGGCACCACCTGGATGCTTATTTCAGTAGGTTCTGGTCTATCCTGCTCTCCAGTGCTGCTGGACTCACCTGACGTTGGTGGGACTTCCTTTCTAAGGGTAGATAGGGTCCTACCTGGACCACTATTTGCTAATAGGACAGAGTTGGAGATGCTCGTTCTGGATTACTTTCTTCTGTTGGGTGGCGTGGGAGGGAGCATGGGCTGCCCTGTCCTATATTGTTGCTCTAGGCCTGGGGTCTATAATCATCTCTCCATCCTCTTTATAACTTTCAGAACTTCCTTTGGCTACATCCTACATTATTTCCAGGCTTTTTAGTTATGCTTAGAGAGGAGAAGAAGGGAGAAACAAGTGTATACCATTTGGTCCCAACCAGAAGTCCCCTCAGTTTTTTGTTTTGTTTTGGGGGCACTACAGCATTTTAAAAGTTTATTGGCATTTCATTTAGGGCTTGAGGAATATGGAGGTAAAACATGTTTTAATTGTGGCAAAATATAGATAATATGAAATTTACCATTTTAACTATTTTTAATTGTACCGTTCGGTGGCACTAAGTACATTAACAATGTTGTACACCCATCACTTCCATCCATCTCCAGAATTTCTTCATCTTCTCCAACTTAAACTCTCCATTAAATAATAACTTCCCGTTTTACCCTTCTTCCAGTCCCTAGCAATCATCATTTCTACTTTCTGTCTCTCTGAATTTGACCGTTCTAGGTCCCTCATATAAGTGGAACCATACAATATTTGTCTTTCTGTGACTAGCAAACTTTACTTAGCATAATATCCTCAGGGAAGGAGGTAAAATTTGAATTGGTAACATCTATTACTCATTGAAGTGTTTTAAAACAGTTTTGAGGATAAGAGTTTAAAATTAGTAACTAACTTGGGACATTGAAATCTATAAAGCCTGGTATGTAGTATGAACTCAACAATGTTAGCTATTACCATTATTTTCTTCAAGATATTACTATTCCTCTTCTCCCTAGTATGAATAGCTAAAAGTCAACAGTTAGGGTGTTGAGTCAACGTTCTGTTTTTATTTCTTTTTGTGACAACTAGCCCTGATCTCTGTCTACCTACTGGAAATGTGCAAGAAAGAAATTGAAAGAGAATGCAGACCTGTGCACGTTTCATGGAAGAAATGGAATGTGGATATAGGAGGCAGGGAGGCTTACATTCACACCCTGACTCTTACCTTTTAATGTAGTTTATCATGTTCCTTAATCTGTGAACATTTGCTTCTTTACCTATAAAGGGAGGATAACAGGCCTTACTTGAGGATTAGTAGTAGTTTATGTAGAGTGCAATACATGCAGTAGGTGCTCACTAAATCACCTTTGTGTTATTGTATTAGTTACTATAATGAGAAAAATGCACTTGGCTATGTCCATATCCTGCTTAATTTCAGTACTGGGCAGTGATTCCCTCTGTCCTTACCCGTAATTTTCTCTTAACAATAAGGACTTACTAGTGGGTAAAATAATTTATTATTCTAAGTAGCTTTGGGTGTTCTAAGTTCAATGAAATTGTCAGTGATGATAACCAAGGAAAGCTCATGAGCAGCATATTAAATTTTCTGAATTCTTTCATTGTGCTTAAGATGGAGAGTTTAATATTTTTAAGAATAAGGGAAAAAGAAGCTAACTTTCATAAAAGGATGCAATCTTTTTAAGGATGGCAGAAATGGGTGATGTTTAAAAATTATTCTTGGAAAGAATAACCACGTATATTCCTGCTCTTACATTACAATAATATTTTATTAGGCAAGACATGCATGTATGAGTCTATTTTTCATCCTGAAAATGCAAAATATTCAGAGATCACTACTGGTTGATATGATGGCAGAAATATTTACGGTTCTGTGCTGGCTATAAAGGTAAACAAAATAACTTGAATTAAATAAGTAACATATGTAAATCTGCTTTAATAAACTGAAAAATACTGCATAAAATATAATGTATTATTATCAATCAACTAACTGTTGATATTCATAAGTGGTACCAAAGTGCCACATGGGTTGAGGTCTATGTGGACAGATTATGCCTTAGAGGTTTAGGCAGAAGTGAAATTGGGAATAGTTTTGTTGCATTCCTGATGTCACTAATATTAAAACATTCCCAAGTAGGAAACCATTAAGCTTCTTAACACTTCTAAGAAAGCAGTTCATAAAATAGTAGGAGCACTTTACCTTTTACTAAATATTTGAGGCTTTAGGGGAACTAATCCTGGCCAAGCCTGAACCCCAATTCTATGGTACTTGCCCTTTGTCAAGAGTCTCATTTTTGAAGATCAGTTTGTTCATTTGTTCTTCCCATGAAGAAAAGATAGAATTTGTTCCTTGACATTATGACTAACATTTATCTATTTATGTTGACAGCATCCAAGAAGTTAGTTTATAGGTTCAATCTATGCTGCTAGCAGAGAATGTTATCAAGTCATTACCTACATTTATGTAATTTCTAGTTCATTCACTGTTAATATCCTCAAATAGATATTCAACCCTTATTTTGAAAGTGGTTAAAACATTTTTACTTTCTTAACTAGAAACTAGATATAAACAACCAGATTTCAAAAATTTTAAGCATCTGTTTCTGCCGTAGATAAACAATGCTGAGACTTTGGTCTGTGGTTGCAGCCATGGTTATGGCAACGTGTCGTTGAGAATTCGTACTTTGGTATTTATTTTGGCCTATAACCTATTCATTTGTACTGTGAACTAGATCATGTGCTTTAACTGTCAGTAAGCTGAATGCATTTCAAGTCAATTTACTAAAATAGTTACTGTTAAGTGGTATATTTGGACAGAGTTGACACCTTAGACATTTTCTACAATGGCAAAAATAACTGTATTTAAGGGAATGATTTATGAATGTTGGGTGCCTACAGAGCTTCCATTTGATTATGGTTTTTACTTTAGCTGCTGAAACTCTTTCCGCAAATTGCTGAAAGGACAGCTAATTAGTGCTGTGTGATCAGATATTTAACACGGATAAACAGCACACAGAAATGCACAAAAACATAATATCAATCTAAAACCTATGATCTTCTTGTTGCTCCTTAGCATTGTTTTCGTCTAACAACAGGAGAATAGTTGAGATCACAGCAGAGACAGGGAAAATAAGGAAGAGAGAGTAAGATTGATAGTATAGAACTGCCTTTATGAAACACACATTATTTGGTATAAATAAGGAAAGCAACTTGCAATGATTAAAAAGTATTTTGAATCCTGAGTTGTCTTCTAGATTGCTGGCCTCTATTAAAAACTTCTTAAAATAATAGATAGCTTTAATTCTTCAAGCAAAAGAAAAATTATATCATCTCAGATTTTCCATGTTTATTATATAGATGTGATTTGACTATGGGAAAAAAAAGAGAACAAAATCTCTTGTATTGCAGGTTTTAAATGTACCAGGCTAAGGTTTACTTAATTAGAACCTCCAGGCAATAAAGGAGCCCTTTTTAAAATTCTGTGATTCTTAATATGCTAAATAATGCAAAGCTTCGACTCTTCAAGCATGAGACACACATCTGGCAGTTTAACATTTAAATTACAGGAGGAAGAAATTCCTCACTTCAGTAGTAATTTTCTCAAAGAAAAGAATAGGAAATGTATTACAACTGCATTTAATTTCTTTTTAGATTTCCATCCTGTCTAACTGCAGATATTTTTCTAGGTTTTCTGTATTTGTATTTTTTACACATATTTTCTGTACATTTTACTCATCTTTAATTTGAGATGCTCTTCACTATTAGAGCTCTTGAAAAACTGCGGTGTATTTTACTTAGATTGTTTTGAGAAATCCATCTGATCTCTAAGAACAAAGACAGTGGTTTAGAAAATAAAGGGAAAATAAAATTTCAGAGACCCACGAAAATATTACTAACAAAAAGGCAACATTTTTCAGTTAGTTCCGGTTTCAGGCTTTAGTTTTTTTCAGTATTAATGTTTTCTCTGTTTTGTCATTTTCTGGCTGTTCTTCGTGCAAAAGTTACTGTAAGCAGTATTCTTTCTTTGCATTTCTCCAAAGGACAGTGTCAGATCCTTGATTAATTTTACAAAGGTCATTTGGAAAAAACCATTAAAAATATGCCAAGTAAAAAAGATTAGCCCAACACAGGGAAAACACACTTTTATAAACATGTGCATTTATATATAGATAGGGTACTGAAACATCATACAGTTTTGACAAGTGTTTTCCTTGTGCACCTCATGTATTATTAAAAATATGACTGTTCCATTTATTTTTTCTGGGTGATCCCAGATGACACATTCCAAAGGCATCAACAGGTTACAGTTATTTGTAAATATTTCATCTTGTTCTCAATATAAGATGATCTGATAATTAAATTGAGTAGTGGTTCCATAAAATAAAGTGGACTTTCAAAGTAATTAACCTATATTTGTATTACTGACACGTAAACATGGGTGCTAGTTAGCCTGTGACCAATTTATGTATCCATTCCTACTTTTAATTAAAAAATAAACAACACTGCAACTTCCAGTTTTAGCTAGGGCAGAGTAGCTGGTACCAGACTAGCTCTTCTTTTACAATCAGCCATTAAACTGGAGAGAACATATGAAGCATGTTAATGTTTTCATTGTCATGGAGCATTGGCCATCAGAAAGCACAAGACTTGCTGATCCCAGAGAGAAGAGAAACTTTTGAGGAAAACCCTGGCTGTCTACCTGGCAAAAATTCCGCCTCTAAAGCAGTGAAGCAAAATCCAAGCAGAGAAAGTCCCACTGAGCTGAGACAAAGTAGCTAGAATCTGCAGAGTGAGAAAGAGCAGGGAGCTGTGCAGAGAGGAGCCCAGAAATCAGGACAGGGACCACTCCCCAGCCATGAGTCCTTAGCTGAGGGTAATGCTGTACATGACCACAGGGAGAACAACGGAGGTTTGCTAAGTGACGACTATGGACCTGAGAGAAGAACAGCGATAACTAGAGTTGGAACAGAGGTAGCATTCAAGTCAGGAGAGTCATGTTAATACCTCATTTTCAGTTTGACAGCAAACTGAGATGCCAAAAGTCTGCATATTAGGAATAAAGACCATGCTCTAGAGAGGCTTATTTTAAGCCTAAAACAAAGCTCTGACAGTAATGGTAGAAGAGTTAGAGACCTGAAGATGAGTTCTGGTAAGTTAGAGTGGCTTGGAAACTCTTAGTTTTTCACAGAAATGCTAAAACAAAATGTAAACTTAGGGACTTCCCTGGTGGTGCAGTGGTTAAGAATCTGCCTGCCAATACAGGGGACACAGGTTCGAGCCCTGGTCCGGGAGGATCCCACATGCCGTGGAGCAACTAAGCCTGTGCACCACAACTACTGAGCCTGCACTCTAGAGCCCACGAGCCACAACAACTGAAGCCTGTGAACCACAACTACCAAGCCTGTGCTCTAGCGTCTATGTGCCACAAGTACGGAAGCCCACACACCCTAGAGCCTGCGTGCCCCAACTACTGAAACCCACATGCCTAGAGCCCATGCTCCACAACAAGAGAAGCCACTGCAATGAGAAGCCTGAGCACCTCAACGACGAGCAGCCCCTGCTCAACGCAACTGGAGAAAGCCTGCACACAACAACGAAGACCCAATGCAGAAAAAAAAAAAAAAAAAAAAAAGAAAGAAAGAAAAAATGTAAATTTAAGCCTACGCAAGTTTAATAAAATTAGCCAGTAATTGAACTGTGTACTAGGAAAAAAATATGAATATCTTTCCAAGGAAGATAACAGAATCCAGAGTCTCCTACAGTTCTACAGTGTCCATTATATAATCTATAATTATTAGACATGCAAAGAAACAGGAGAATATAAACCTTAGACAGGGAAAACAGTGAATAAAAATAACTGTAAGATGATTCAGATATTAAATTTAGCAGGAAAAACCATTAAAACATCCATTATAAACATGTTCATAATTTTTTGAAAAGCACTTTCAAATGATTAAAGGATAGTATGGTTTTAATGAATGGTCAGGTCATCTCAGCAGAGATATGGACACTATAAAATTGTAACCAAATGGAAGTTTCAGAACTGAAGAATCCAAGAATTAAAAGAAATTAACGAATTTGAAATACAGAAAAGAAAAAGCTGGGAGAAAAACGGAGAGAGACTCAGAGACCCATGGGGCTGTATCACATAGTTTTACATACATACAATGGGAATCTTAGGTAAGAAAAGATGGTCATAAAATGGAAGAAAATATGTATTAAAAAAGTGATGATTGGAAATCCCCCAAATTTGATGGAATATATTGACTCATAGATTGAATACTCTCAGTGAACCCCGAAAGAATAAATACAAGGGAAGCTACATTTTAAAATACCATAATGAAACTGCTGAACACAGTTAAACAAAGTTAAAGCAAAAATCTTGAAAGTAGACAGAAGGAAAAAAACCCACATTACAAAAAGGGGAACAGTGATCTGAGAAATGATGGACATTATCATCTGAAACAATGGAGACCCGAAGTCAATGTAATGACATATGTAAAATGCTAAAAATTGTCAATTCAGAAATCTGTATCCAGCAAAAAATCCTTCATGAATTGAGGTTGATATAAAGACATTTTCAGATGAAGCAAAGGTAAAAGAATTTTTCTTCAGCGACCAGCACTATAAAAAACTTAGAGAATGTTCATGAGGCTGGCTGGGTCATCTTTAGGGAGGAAAAGTTTTCCAAAGCATGCAGACAGGGAGACCATGTCCTCAACATTTTACACGCTGGAAAGCTCATTTAAAAACATACACAAAGGCAATTCCAAAGGGCTGAGGATGGCAGCCTTTAATCCCTAGAGGGAGAGAAGAGGACAGGCAGCAAGGCTGTGACTGCTCATGGTATATGATGCATGTGTACTTTTTAAAAAAAAGATTTTGGGTCAACCTCTTGGTAAGAGCTGTGGCTCTGTTAAGGTACTCCAATCTCTAGCAGCTTCTGGGCCAGGGTATTTGTCACAAGATGCTGGGGATAGGCCTTAGCACACGGGCTCATTGAAGTGAGAGGTCAAGCCAATGGATTGACAGTCGTAAAGGTAAAGATATACCTGCTTATGTACTATCTTTCTTTGTTTATAATTTAAGAAACATTTGTTGAGGAGGCATTCCATTTCAGGCACTGTGCTGGACATAATAGGAGAAGGATGAGCAAAACACATTATCTGCAAGGGATGTTTGATCTAGAGCAGTAGTTCTCAACTGGGGATGTTTTGCTCCAAAGGACATTTGGCAATGTCTGGAGACATTTTTAATTGTCTCCAACTAGGGGAGGGCTGGGGAGGTAAAGGGTGCCTTTGGCATCTAGTAGGTAGAGGCCAGAGTTGCTGCTAAACATCCTACAAAACACTGGACAGCCCCCAAACAAAGAGTTAACCAATCTAAAATGTCGCTCGTGCTGAAGTTGAGAAACCCTGATATAAAACAAGTCTTGCAAAAGATGATAAAGGTAGCTCAGGTGAGAAGTGTTGGGTACACACAGATAACAGAACTGTCTAGTCTCAAGGTTTTATAATGGAATACTGGTGTGAGGCACAGAGAAATTTCTTTGAAAACTTGATCACAGAAACATAGCTGAGGATAAAGAATCCTACCCGGAAAGCAGATCAGACACAGCTGCTGCTTGTAAATTACATCCCCGTGGTGTGGCCAATGGTAAAGTTCTACTTGAAGTTCATGCATTGACTGAATTAAAACTGGGAGCATAGAACAACTCAGAGCCTCCAGAGAATTCCTTCTTTTACCCCCATTTGTCAGGCTTTATATAAACTCTTAGATTTCAGCAGTGTAAGCTTACATATCCTCTGAAGTACAAATCTATAATATTTTTTTCCACCTTTTGTTTTTAACCCTAGGAAGCATTTCTAATAAAATTGGTCCCTGCCCTATGGACCGTGATCTCAGTCTCTCAAAAGAAGACCTTGAATTACACAATAAGGTAAGATGAAGGCTATAGAAGTTGGTTTTGACCATGAAAACGACAGTCCTGATTATTAACTATGTTTTCTTAAAATATATTTCCAGGTAGAAAGTAATTTGGTCATCAAAGCAGGTTTTGAAGTGCAGGGCATAGTAAAGCAGCTAACGTTTGTGAAATCAGTAATGCTAATAATTTTTTATTACATCCGAATCAGACTTCTTTAAGCAGTTGAAGTCTTTAGTTAAATTAACCAGTCTACAAGACTCTTTCCATCTTGGGCAGGGTGATTAGAAAATGTGCTGATTGTACTGTATTTATTTGGCATGATCCTGGCTGCCATGAAATCAATCCAGAAACTATCCTGATGAATTTATATAAATTACATAGCCTGGGTTTCCAAACGTTGGTTAAATTAATTTTACTCGTGTTACTGGATCCCGTTTTTTGATATTTAACCATTTCCAAAATCTTTATCTATATAGACCAAATGACTTCGAGTTTTAAGTATTCAGAAAATTTAGCCTGGCTAGAAAATCAAAGTAAAAGGATTTCTCTCCAACCCTGCCCTTTCTCATACAAATTATCTGAATTATTATCTTTATACTCCAGTATGCTGACTAAACTAATACAGGTCTATAGAGCCAACTTTCATGCCATTCTCTAAAGACTGATCTTAAAGTAAACCTTGTTTCCACCTCTAAATAGTGGACAACCATCTAATCAAATAAATGTTTTTTTTTTTAAAGTACACTTTTTTTTTTTTAGGAAGATGTTGGGGCTAGGAGTTTATTAATTAATTTATTTATTTTTGCTGTGTTGGGTCTTCGTTTCTGTGCGAGGGCTTTCTCTAGTTGTGGCAAGTGGGGGCACTCTTCATCACGGGGCGCGGGCCTCTCACTATCTCGGCCTCTCTTGTTGTGGAGCACAGGCTCCAGATGCACAGGCTCAGTAGTTGTGGCTCACGGGCCTAGTTGCTCCGCGGCATGTGGGATCCTCCCAGACCAGGGCTCGAACCCGTGTCCCCTGCATTAGCAGGCAGACTCTCAACCACTGCGCCACCCCAAATAAATGGGTTTTTAATGTCTAGATGACTACTTAACAGCGTTTACAATTACAGTTGTTTTTGTATTGCAGAAGAAGAAAGTTTAGAAATCAAAAGTTTAGTGAAATGTGTAACAGTGAAAGATAACATTCACTGAGTGCTAGGAAATTACTAGAGGCCAGAAAATGTTCTCAGGTCCTTCACATCAAATGACTGTCTTATTCTCACAACAAACTAATGGAATAGATACTGCTATTGACATATTTTCTATATTTAGCAGGTGAGAAAAATAAGGCATGAGAGATGGAGCAACTTAGCCAAAAAAAAAAAACATTGTTGACAAGTGTATAGCTGGGCTTTGAACCAGTCTGTTTCTAGAATCCATATTTGTATCCATCATGAAATAATACTTCAAAAAGTTGTTTATTTCTTTGTCCTTTCAGCCAGGTGTATGTTTTCTACTTCTTGGGTCTTATAACCTTAATTTAAAGAATAGGCTATGGAAACCAAGGACAATTTGCTACAAAGGAAAAAAACTTACATCCTTTATACATCTTATGTATTAGGCACTTTTATGTATATTTTTTTGGAGGCTAAAGGAAGGATACATCTGTGAGATTTCTAGGATATTGTGGACCTAATATTAGCATTTTAAATATTTTTGTAAAATTTTCATGTCATTTGTTGATCATAAATTTTGAGATTAGAAGAAAGACTGAATTAAGTAAGATGAGAAAGAATGCAATCACTCAGAAAACCTAAAATTCTTCCCTATGTTTTCTGAGTTCACCGCTCAATTCAGGAGTTCTCTTTTTCATTTTATTTTTAATGTTATACTCCCCAAATTGCTAGTCGATTGTTTGGAGGAGTAAGCTCTTCCCTGAGGGTCAGGCACTTTGAGAAGGTGTCTTAACTCTGAACTGCTTTAGGAAGCAGCTTTGTGCCTGCTGGTAATACGTCTTTGTAACATCAGTGCTGTGGGAAGACAGAGCCAGAAATACACCCAAGTTGCAAGTGACTGAGTACAAGGGAGGTTATACCATCTACTAAATCTAAATCTGAGACCCTCTATGCCAATTTAAGTGTGTTTTTTTTTTCCCCTCATCTTCTCATAGTAATAGGAATTAATTTGAATCTTCAACTGCTGTTAAAGACTCTAACCCAGGCAATTGATAGGGTGGCTGTGGGGAAACTGAGGTTAATATTGAACTCCACACGTGAGGCATTCATTTTTCAAATAACACGGAGCCAGAAAACAATCAAAATATGTGGTCCAAAGTGGTCAGAGATGTTAGTTGTCATCCAGAGGGCGGAAACAGAAACCCAAGGGGTTAGTTACCCGAGAGGTCTCTCTGGGTAAATCCTGAGCTACCAAGCCAGGAAGGAGCACCTTGCTTCTCCCTGGATACTGCTGATAGAAAGCCTGTCCTGAAAAATTCTCTGGAACACACATCAGAAATGAATTAAAGAAAGAGGAAATAGTGTTCTTGCTGGATGGTCTCAGGATTTAGGCTGGATTTGATTTGGAGCTATGGGTTTTTATTTTTTAGATGATAATAACAACACTGATGGAACTGAACATGATGTCATATTTATTTGCTTTGTTACTTCAGATGCACCTGGTGTTTGTTGTTGTTATCGATGACTTGCAGTTCTGTGATCCTATTAACACAAGCCTCTTAGCACCGTTCGTCCACCCCAAACTGTCCTCCCCTGCCTTCTTAAAAAATGGTGCTGTTCACTTCTGATCTTCCCAGGGCAGTTCAAAAGCATTCATAATCCTCAGGATTCAGCTCTTTATTCACTATTTCCTCTTTCTAAGGCTCTCTCTTTTGATGAAACAATCCCCTTGCTCTTCATCTGGCCAGATGGGCAGATGAACAGTGCTCCCCAGAGCTCTGCACAAAGACCCTGTAAAGAGTTTGGGGAAAAAATGCTGCTGCTAAGTGGAGCCTAATTGTGCCAGAGCCGCAGTGCTTTTCCACTGCACTGGTGCCACTGACCTGTGAACTGCAAGCTCTCTTTCTCTGCACAAAGACTTACCTTCTCATCGGTCCCGTCATCATCACCCTTCTTCATTAAGCAAATGGTCCGTGGAAGGAATTATTGCTAAGGGGTAACAACCTCTAAACGACAAGGTAGGAACCCTGGGCTTTGCTTTCTATCATATAACACAATTAAATGGGTCTTTCATTTCATGAGCTGGGCAACTTTTTTTTTTTTTCAAGCAATTTATTTTTGGCTGCATTGGGTCTTCGTTGCTGCATGTGGGCTTTCTCTGTTTGCGGCGAGCAGGAGCAACTTTGAGACTTAATATCTTGTCTTATACCTTAATATTATCTTAATATCTTAATATTAATAAATTAATATCTTAAGTCTTCCTATAGTATTTTCTACTAGGCAGCTTCTTAGAAATGCTGTAATAAATGCACAATAAAGGATGTTAAATGTTCCCTTGATCACCCACGCTATATATTGCACTGTACCAGATGCTACTTATATCCTTAATGTCCTAAAGCATGTTAAGTTCTATCCTTTCCATCCCCAGAAAGAATTTTATAGCTATTATATCACTTTGTCTTCATAAAAAATCCTGCGATCTATGCAAGACAAATATTATCTCCATTTTTCAGATTAAAAAACTCAAATTCATGGACTTTAAATAATTTAAGTTTCCAAAGTAGCGAGAAGACTCGAATGAGAGTCTTCTGACCGTCACTTGTTGGCCCTGTTGACTGCAACACAATACACTTTAGTTTCTGAAAATTCTATAAAACACTTCTTGGCTCTCATTTTGTGTTGTGTTTGAAAGAGTGCATGTGTATTGCTTCCTCATTGATGCTGTATTTGAATGGCCATCCTCACAGACCACATTTTTAGCTCGTGAACTTGAAAATCGTATTCTGAATTCTAGCAATTTATATTTACATATTTGCTAGTGGTTTCTGCGATCGGTCAGACTC
Source organism: Aethalodelphis obliquidens (assembly GCF_003676395.1). Taxonomy (NCBI): domain Eukaryota; kingdom Metazoa; phylum Chordata; class Mammalia; order Artiodactyla; family Delphinidae; genus Aethalodelphis; species Aethalodelphis obliquidens. Next base: position 7,099,403 of record NW_020837978.1, on the reverse strand, counting down.
TGAGTAGCCATACAGATGATATGTGAAATGCGCCATTCCAGAACAAATTTGCACCACCAATTTCTCCTTTAAAGTATAGATATTCATCTTTCTAAAGACAATGCTGTTGGAAGACTTTATTATTATTATTTTTTAATAACGATGTTCTTTGGCTTCAGGGACTTAAAGTTGTCATGGACCAGAGGATTTATTTTCTGTCTTTAAATGTTGATGATATCCTATTTAATGTATTAGTTGTTGGGCATAGATTCAAGATAAGAATTTGTGCTTGGTCGATCAGATTGTTGAGTGTATTCATGTGAACATTCATTCAGGCTCACACACTCCGGTACTCACTCACCTGGGAATTTTGCTGTACATATTTATATCTTTTTGGGTTTAAAACTCTTATTTTCTTTGGGTTTTTGTTCCTCTTTGGGTTCATTTCTTTGGAGATGAACAAGTGTCTGTGACTTTATGTCTTCCAAAACACCCATTTGAAGGAATTTTTAGCACGTTACGTTAAACATTCTTTAAAGGAAATCCAAAGGTTCAGAAAACTTTTGTTATTTTTAGAGTTAACAGGTGTTTTTCTTTGTGACTTAGCAACTTGAGGTAGTCCATTGTCCTTGTAATATAAATACTTAATGAAGTGACTTCTAATAACTAATTCTTGAGTATTTACTATGTGCTTATTACCGTGTTAGGAGCTGTGAAAGATACATGGAAATATATACTACATACCATTTTTACCATGAATTTAGTTGAACAATCAAGATAGACATTAACCGATTAACCAAATAGAAAGCAGTTTAATATACTATATCATAGAACACGTATTTTTTAACAAATCAGGAGGTTTGGTGGGTAAACCACATCCTTGGTATAATTCTTGATAGCCATTTCAACTTTCTATTTAGTAAGACTGAATAAAGTATGTAAACATCTCATAAATAAAAATGCCATCTGATTTAAAGGTTAAATACCTACAAAAGCATGTTTTTAGCAGTCAGGTAAGGTGTGCAAATCAAATACGTTTGTTTAGTTGGGACAATTCAGAGCTCTCATATATTTTAAAGAATTTTGACACACTTTAACTTACTCAGGAATGGAGTAATTAAAAATACCAACAGTAAATAATCTGATTAAAAGTACCTTTATTGGCACAGGAGCTATAGAGTCTGAGAAAGATAAAAAAGACCACAACCAAAGGTACCTTCAGTTGATGGCTCTCATAAATGAATTTTGTTCTTAAGGTGATCAAATCAATCAATTTTATAATAAAAGAAATGAGCCTTGTGGAGATTTGATGACGCATCTGTTTCACCTGAGTTTCACTCCAGGGTTTTCCTGGTTACTACGACCTGTGCATCCCAAAAGCATCCTGCAATTGCAAAATATTTCAGCTACAGACTTGTGCTAAAACTTGTATGAATTGATGTCAAGGAATTTCAAGTAAGGAGCCTCTTATAAATTAGGATCAAAAACACTTGAGAAGGGTCTAAAGAAAAGGAAAGAACATTAGCACAACTATCTTATAAGTGCCAGTCCTGTCTAACTTCTTCTGTAGCTAGTGGTTTACAAATGCCTTTTTGTCAGCAGTATTTTGTAATTAAATTGTATGGGAGACTTCAATATATAAACAGATAAAAGTTTAACTGTTTTGGTGGAAGAGGGAAGAGTCTGTCTAGGTTAGATGCTCCCTCTCTCCCCACTCCTCTCCAAAGCCGGGCTCTTCAGAATCCTTGGTTGAATTATAGGGTTTAGTTTCTCCAATGAGGCAATCTGTTTTCTGGAACCATCATCCTGGGTCACATGATTTTCTCAAGTTCTCATAAATCAGCTCCACAGACATTGTATGGTCCTGAGTTTAAATTGATGTTATTGAGACTGTGGAACTCAGGAGTTTTTGGAACCAATGCTAACATGAAGCGGCCTGCTAAAACAAAGTAGAGGTAGGGTGGAAAGGAATCCTGGTGGCCTTTGATTCCTTTGCTCCCCTAGTCCAGAAATCCAGCTGACTCCTTGCCTTCGCAGTAGCCTGGCTGGTCAAACTTTTCTCCAAATTCCTTTCTGCTAAAAGCTAGTTCAAGCTGCATCTTCTTTACTTGCAGTAGTCTGGATTTAATACGAAAACCATAACCATGGTTATGATGTTGTTTTCATTCTAACAACATTTATAGAATCTGTTCCATGTGAGATAATACGAAAAGGAACATGTCACAGTCTGCCAATATAGACATGAAAATTTAGTAAGAGAATCTGGAATATAAAGCCATAATTTCAATGCAAAATCATGGCTAACTATGTTTCTGTATGACCAATGATTCCATAAGTCATTCTGGGAAAATTGTCACTGAAGCCAGGTAAACTTTCTATCTGCTCCCTGCTAAAATACTTTTTCTCCCCATTTATTTAATTTCATTTCATTCTGTGAAGGAAAAATCAACTGCTTGGAAAACTGGAGAAATTGAAGATTATTCTCAGGATACATCTTATTTGGAGGAACTGGAGAAACACAGATTTTCAGTTTGGTGAGTAACTATATCCTGTCTTTCTATTTTAAAATTTAAATCCTTTAAATTCAACAAGTCTTCACTCATTCTCTTCTTTTATTAGTCATTTATTCAACAAATATTGATCGCATGCTTATTACAAGCTATGTGATATGTGCCCTGATTTGGGAAAGCTCATAGTCCAGTGAAATATATGTATGCTTAAACATCAGAGTAATATGATAACACTTTAAAAGAGAAAAAAAAAGAATGCACACATAAACACCTGGAGAACACGATGGCTTGAATTCGCTTGAGAATGGTGAAGGATTTTTCAGAAAAAGTTTGAGCCAGATCTTGGGGAGAAGACTACAGTGGAGAAATACTGACAATTTGATGTGGGCAGTGTCCAGAGATGGAGTTGGGAGGATGGCTGGGGCTGATACACATTCCAAACCTTAGTTCACTTAAGATCTAAGCAGATCATAGTTACTGCGCTCTCTTCCTGGCGATGTGTATACAGGTATATCTGTCTATGCAAGCATACATATAACAGACATGAAAAAATACATAGAAAAGTGAGCAGTGGAGCTTCTCAGAGGTAACGATTACAGGATTTTTCAGTGGTGGGATTCATCAAGGATGAGGGAAGGAACCACAGTAAGTGGCTGTGTGACACGTGGAGTAACCTAGGAAACAGGAAGAAATGGAGTAGCCTGTCAAAGTCGTCTCCTCCAAGCCACGGCCTCTCTGCTCTTCAAGATCCATGCTCTGAATGGTTTTCCCCCTGGGAATTTATCTGCCTTATGATTTGGTTCCTGAAGATTTTTCTCTTACTCTTCCATCCTGGAACTATCATCAGGAGGAATGGTAGCAGCTCAAATTTCCTTTATCCAGAGTCACATTTTTATAAGTCCTACTGGTTTTCACTTAAATGCAAAAGTCTCAATAATTTCACCAGTGCTTTCCTGAAGCAGCTGAAGTACGGTCTTCAGGTTAACCAATGAGTTGTTCTCTTGATCAAGAGATGCAGGCTTGTGCTTAAGAAACAGGGAGATGTGCGTTTCTCTAATGATTAATGATGTTGAGCATCCTTTCATGTGTTTGTTGGCAGTCTGTATATCTTCTTTGGAGAAATGTCTGTTTAGGTCTTCTGCCCATTTTTGGATTGGGTTGTTTGTTTTTTTTGTTATTGAGCTGCATGAGCTGCTTATAAATTTTGGAGATTAATCCTTTGTCAGTTGCTTCATTTGAAAATATTTTCTCCCATTATGAGGGTTGTCTTGTTTATGGTTTCCTTTGCTGTGCAAAAGCTTTGAAGTTTCATTAGGTCCCATTTGTTTATTTTTGGTTTTATTTCCATTACTCTAGGAAGTGGGTTAGAAAGGATCTTGCTGTGATTTATGTCATAGAGTGTTCTGCGTATGTTTTCCTCTAAGAGTTTGATAGTTTCTGGCCTTACATTTAGGTCTTTAATCCATTTTGAGCTTATTTTTGTGTATGGTGTTAGGGAGTGATCTAATCTCACACTTTTGCATGTACCTGTCCGGGTACATCTCCCAGCACCACTTATTGAAGAGGCTGTCCTTTCTCCACTGTACATTCCTGCCTTGTTTATCAAAGATAAGGTTACCATATGTGTGTGGGTTTATCTCTGGGCTTTCTATCCTGTTCCATTGTGGATAAAGAAGACGTGGCACATATATACAATGGACTGTTACTCGGCCATAAAGGGAAACGAAGTTGAGCTATTTGCAATGAGGTGGATAGACCTAGAGTCTGTCATACAGAGTGAAGTAAGTCAGAAAGAGAAAGACAAATACCATATGCTAACACATATATATGGAATTTAAGAAAAAAAAATGTCATGAAGAACCTAGGGGTAAGACAGGAATAAAGACAGAGACCTACTAGAGAATGGACTTGAGAATATGGGGAGGGGGAAGGGTAAGCTGTGACAAAGCGCGAGAGAGGCATGGACATATATACACTACCAAACGTAAGGTAGATAGCTAGTGGGAAGCAGCCGCATGGCACAGGGAGATCAGCTCGGTGCTTTGTGACTGCGTGGAGGGGTGGGATAGGGAGGGTGGGAGGGAGGGAGATGCAGGAGGGAAGAGATATGGGAACGTATGTATAGGTATAACTGATTCACTTTGTTATAAAGCAGAAACTAACACACCATTGTAAAGCAAGTATACTCCAATAAAGATGTTAAAAAAAAAAAAAAGAAAGAAAGAAACGTAAGGCAGGAAGGGAAGTCAAAAAGCCCAGGAAACAAGAAATATGCATGTCTCTTCTAGGGAAAAAAAAGTAGATAAGAAATGCAACTTCCAAATAATAAAAAGACAAGCTCCCCGTCCTTAAGAAACTCTTGTTTGTGATGGTCTCTATGGGGAGGGTGACAAGTACATTAATTCAATAAAATAGCTGCCAGAGCAGAGGTACCAAGTGCTCAGTATGGTGTGCAGATAGGAGAGCTGGAGCTTCTGTTGAACCACGTGCAAAATTCTCAGTCCCTGTCTGAAGCTCTCAGGCTCCCAGCTCCCGCATTTGTCCCTGTTGCCTCTCCACGCTTTCTCTGATGACTCAGCTCTCTGTTGGGATGACTTTTCAGAGTCCAGTGTATGCAACTTCACAATGTCACTCTTACTTTACACATAAAGTATAAAAGCTTCAGAGCTTCCAAGGATCTCAGAGCTTCAGTTTCCAATAGATCTTTTTTTTTTTTTTTTTTTTTTTTTTTTTTT
>NW_020837978.1:7056901-7094079 GCF_003676395.1 Aethalodelphis obliquidens | reverse complement strand
TCGGGCCCAGCCGCTCCGCGGCATGTGGGATCTTCCCGGACCGGGGCACAAACCCGTGTCCCCTGCATCGGCAGGCGGACTCTCAACCACTGCGCCACCAGGGAAGCCCCTCCAATAGATCTTTTAAGAAGCAACTCTCAGGCGTTGCTCCTTTAGTAGGTAAACTCATTGTCTAAGTCTTGACGAGGGACTGGCAAGTATAACCACCAAGACAGATTCTGCCCTCTATCTGTTTTTGTAAATAAAGTTTAATTGGAACTCAGACACACCCCTATGGTTACATATTATCTTCGTTTTTCTCTATAATGGCAGAATTGAATAGTTGGGGCAAGGACAGTACAATCCACAAAGTTTAGAATATTTACTTCCTAGCTCTTTACCAAAAAAGTTTGTTCACCCTTCCTCTATCCTGACCTCAGTGTTTCTCTATTGTTCTCTTGTGATTAGGCAGGACACAGCCCAGGAAGCTCGTCTCTGTTCCGTGTCTGAGGCTTTAGCTGAGGCAGCTCCAATACCTGGCGTCTGGCTTGGATTCCTTAATTGAGGCTGTACGTCTGAAACCTCACTTCCTGCTCTCAGCTGAGCTTCTCATTTTTCCACTTCTCTCCCTTGATGCTTGGGCTTCCTCTCAGCTTATTAGGGTTCCAAGTAGCATCTTTCCAAGCAGAGGAGGTGGGAACTGCAGATCTCTTAAGGTCAAGCCTTCAAAGTTACACAGTGACTCCCACTGTATTCTGTTGGTCAAAACACATCACAGGGGCTTTCCTGGTGGCGCAGTGGTTGAGAGTCTGCCTGCTGATGCAGGGGACACATGCCCCGGTCCGGGAAGATCCCACATGCCGCAGAGCGGCTGGGCCCGTGAGCCATGGCCACTGAGCCTGCGCGTCCGGAGCCTGTGCTCCGCAACAGGAGAGGCCACAGTGGTAAGAGGCCCGCGTACCGCAAAAAACAAAACAAAACAAAACAAAAAAAACAATACATCACAGGGCCAGACGGGCAGAATAGACTACATCTCCTGATGCAAAATTGGGAAAGTGACATTGCAAAAGAACAAGCTAGGTTGGGAGATAGTGCGTGGCCATGTTTGGAAACAGCCTATCACATTCTGCTTCATTCATTTCTGTGTGCACAAGCAAATAAAAAGCAATGAAAGAGTGTAGGTTTTGTGGGTAGACCTGGGCATGAATTCCCTTTTTGCTGCTGCCATGTAACATTGAATCAGTTAAACTCTCTGAGGCTGTTTTCTCCTGTATCAAATTGGAATAATAATAGCTATATGGTGGGACTTTATTGTGAAAACTGAGAGATAATATATATAAGACACCCTGTATAGTCACTGGAACATTTAGTTTTTTAATAAAGGCAACTAATATTAACATTAATAATAATAAATTTTGAAGAAAATGTCTTTTCCAAAGGTTAAAATGGAGGGCATTTGTCACCTGAGGATGACACATCTGCTTTCCTTTCTGTTCTTCAAACACACCACGGTCTTTAACACATCAGAACCTTTGTACTCGATGCCTCCTTCATCTGGAATGTTCTCTCAGTTCTTAGTAGGATGGAAGGCAGTGCATACTGCAGGTCTCAGCTTAGATTTTCCCTCCTAGAGAAGCCTTTCCTGACAATCCTATATAAAGTAGTACCTGCCCCTCTCTGGTTATTTACTTTCTCATCACCTTGTTTGTCTCCTTTAAAGTACTTACCACAATATAAGTTCATCTTTTATATTTATATTTATTCCACTTATTTGCATGTTTCTGCTTCCTCTCACTAAAAAGAAGCTGTAGGCAGGCAGAAACCCTTCTTGTCTGGTCACTCCTGGGTCTCCGGCCCTAGTTCTAAAATACCTAGTTTATAATAGTCAACCAGTAAATATTTATTGGGTGAATGAATAAAAGGATAAGTGAGTGGTCACTCAGCTTGTCTCTCTCCCAACCTCCTTGGTTGTCCTACCTGTTTGTTTACTCCCAGTCTCTCCCTTCTCTTGAAATTGCTATCATTAAAAACAAAAAGTAACATGGGATAATTAACCACTCTAAACGTTTCTTTTTAAACCAGGGTTGAGGATATGGGGGCTGCTGAGACCTCTATAAACCTGTGTTTTAAGTGGTCTGAGATACAATCTGAACAATTTCCTTGATGTTTTATTAGATCTGGTAAATCATTTATTGGGGCAGCCTTTACCTAAATCCTCTCCAAATCCCCATAAAATTCATTTAACACAGAATACTCTCCTACCCAGCTTCAAAGATATATATGATATTGTGTGGGAAGTTTCTGCTGCTCTAGTGCAGTAAGTTTAAGTGTAGGTATTTTCTTTCTCTGTCTTATATGGTCTACCCTTTCCTCTTCCCCCAACCCCCCTACCATGCCTCGTTTAAACATGCTGATGTTGGTAAACTTGGTAGATTGTTAAGGTTTCAGTAAATCACAGCTTCCATTCTTTTTTTTAATGTATAAGACCTTTAGCTAGTCAGATGCAAGTTTACATTGTTTGTAGCTGCCAATCATTTTTTTAAAAGCTTCCAAAACATAATTTTAAGACTGTTAGATTTTCTCAACCAGAAAGATCACCAACTAAGTTGCCTCTGAGTGTGTAGAAGAGAGCCCCATTCCAGCACATGTCACCCCAGTGGGCCTGCTGCCCGTAGTGTCAGGTGATCACAGATGAAAGTCTTCTGGGCTGTTTCTGGTGGAGTTTGCATCACAGCCATCTTTTCTGGGCCTCAAAGCCTGCCCTTGCAGGATGTTTGTGTTTTCTCTTTGGGATATATGCTGTTGTGAGAGGATGACTCTTCTCTTCATATTTTATTTTATATTTTATTTTTTTTAAGATTTTTCTTTTGATGTGGACCATTTTTTAAGTCTTTACTGAATTTGTTACAATATTGCTTGTTTTGTTTTTGGTTTTTTTTGGCCCCAAGGCATGTGGGATCTTAGCTCCCTGACCAGAGATCGAACCTGCACCCCCTGCACTGGAAGGTGAAGTCTTAACCACTGGGCCACCAGGGAAGTCCCCTTCTCATATTTTAGATAACATGAGATATCCAAGGTATCCCTTGATACTTTTGTACTAACTGGTTTATTTCCATCATTACCCCTTTGCTGGTTGGCTCTATCTGTTACACCCTGCATATCTTCATGCCACTCAGCATGTGGTAATTAGGTGTTCAGTAAGTCCCCTCCCAGCCTAGACAGCAAGTTTAATAAGTTTCACAGGGATTGAGATCTGTCTATCGTGTTCTTCATGGCCTACTCACAACGATTGATAAATTACAAGCACTTAATAAATATTTATTGAATTAATACATAAAAAATAAGGGTAAATTAAGAATTTTGGCATTTCCAGAAGTTGTTCTGGAGAAAAGACCAATGGGACAAAATGTAGATTTTCTGGGCCAGTTTGTCTGTGGTGGCTACTGTTTCCACCTGTTCAGCATGTTTCTTCCCCAGGTTGCTTCACTCACCCTCTTTTATGATTGCAGACCCTCCCCCCTCACACACATACACATACCTACATACCCCAAGGGCGTATGAGCTGTGATGTGTATTATGTTCCTAGGACAACTATGATTGATTAAGGGATGGGCACATGACCTGAACCAGGCCACGAAAGCACTTTCGCAGGATTTTATATTTTGTTACTTGGCAATAGAAATTCTATCTTCTCTCTAAGGTTATAAGCTGGAATGATTTAACTTTGATACTCTCTGTGGCCACGGCCACCAATTTACCATCCCTACTCCCTCTACCACCTCTTATTAATATTTAGCATTTATAACCTATTTGAAACCAGTAGATGTAAGAGTCTCACTGATGCTTTGTAGGTGACGCATATTCTGTTCTAGTCAAACTAATAAAAGTGTGTCCTAGAGGCTACCTCAAGTTCACATTAATGATGGATAAAATTATATGCATACCTAAGAACATGTATTTCAGGTCAAAAAATATATTGTCCACCAGGAAGCTTTTATTTTATTTTATTTTCCTATGAGAGGAAAGACTTCAGGGAGAAAGTTTACAATGTCCACTCAGTTAATTGCATAAATAAGCACTCATTTGCTTGTGTAGGCAGAGCCATAGCACCTCACTGCCTGTGGAGTGAATTGGGTTCCCTGCTTCCTAATGCATTCCCTTCATCCCTGCACAGTGATTTCTCCCATGGAGTCAGCCGGATTATGTGTGAAGTTCCTCTGGAAGTAGTGCCAATGACTGCTTCTAGGCAGTGGATATCACTCTGGTAGTTTAAAGAAGTCAACATAGTTTTCAGAGGTACCTAACTCGTAATTGGGGAGAGGGTTCCATAACAAGACAATCTCAGAATCTTTCCATTAACACTCAAATACGACTGGGTGGGTAAGCGACCAGAGAATCACACACTTTTAGAGCAGGAAGGGATCTTGGGGAAGATTTAGTTCAGCCCTGTTGGTTTATACCAGTATAAACCTGAGACCAGTAGCAGTTAAGTGACTGGCCTTAGGTCAGTCAGCTAATAAGGAATGGAAATGGGATTAGAACCCACTTCCTTTCGATCTCAATTCAGTCCCAATTATAAAAGAAATAAATTCTTCCTAGAACTCTGCTAGTCGTTTAATAGTTTCCTGTTTCTATCAGTTGCAAGCTGCTTTGATATTTATTAATACATTGAGGAGAAAGTGCTGATTCTTAGGAAAATGCGTATAATGGATTAATGTAAATTTCCTCCTGCCAAGGGGGTGAGTAGAGGGCTCATGCCAAGATGTTTGCTAACTGCGCATGTTGCTGGCCACACAGAATGACATCTTTTTTGTGTTCTAGGCCAGGCATTTATGTGGCTGACCTACATTTGTTGCTTAGGGAAGGTATGAGTTAACTAACAGGCAAGTTATTCTTTAACAAAAGTGATACACTTTCCTTTTTATAACTCACATGTGATTTGACATTGAAATAAAATGCAGATGCTACTTTGGCGTATTCCCTATTGTGCTTTTCCAAAACACCTTCACATATGGTCTGCCTCATTCCTGAGAAATGACTTGTTGTTTATGTCATAGAAACAGAACAGATTGATTTTACAGTGAGTAAGGAGGATGATGAATTGTACGTTGGAGAGAAATCCTTGTCTCGGCAATCTAAACACTTGAAAATAAATGTTGCCTTTTGGAAACGGCTCTCATGACCCACCCATGATCCCTTCAGTGTATGCTCCCTTCCTAAGGGTTAAATAGACATACACATGCGATCTCAGCAAATAAAAGAGTAGTTACAACACCTCAAAATATAATTTTTCTTTTCACCATTTAAATATATCCTGAGACCTAACGGTTGAAAGAAATGGTGGAGTTGTCCCAAAGAACCAACCCCAAATATCTACTGCAATATTGTATCCGCACTATGACCAGAATAAAATGTTTCTCATCTTGGTAGGAGAGTAGTATTATTTCTTTATTTATCAAGTGATTTTTTTTTTAATAACTTTACTGGAGTATAATTGCTTTCCATTGTTGTGTTAGTTTCTGCTGTATAACAAAGTGAATCAGCTATACATATACATATATCCCCATAACTCCTCCCTCTTGCGTCTCCCTCCCACCCTCCCTATCCCACCCCTCTAGGTGGTCACAGAGCACCGAGCTGTTCTTCTTGTGCTATGTGGCTGCTTCCCACTAGCTATCTGTTTTACATTTGGTAGTGTATATATGTCAATGCCACTCTCTCACTTCGTCCCAGCTTCCCCTTCCCCCTCCCCGTGTCCTCAAGTCCATTCTCTACGTCTACATCTTTATTCCTGTCCTGCCCCTAGGTTCTTCAGAACCATTGTTTTTCTTTTTTAGATTCCATATATATGTGTTAGCACACGGTGTTTTAAACATAAAACTCTTAATGCTAAGACGCTTTCTTAGGCGCCTCCAACGTTTACCCCTTCAGAATTATTCTGCACAACACAGAAAAAATAATCTTGTGTGCTCACTCTTCTGACAGTAGGCTAACAACATGCACTTCTGCAGAATTTTACAGTTTTAAATCTCTTTATTTCATTCCCATACCTTTTCTTTTTCCATTTGGTATTGACAATACCCTGGTGATAGATATTCCTAACCCCATTTTACACATCATCTAACCAAAGTCCAGAGAGATTAGGTGACTTATTTTCCAACACTCAACTAGTTCATCTGTGTTCCTTTCCAGTTCTCTTTCCACCATAGCATATCACCTACCTGGCTGGCCTCAGAGTCATAAGGAGACTTTATTGTGTGCATTTAGTGGCTTTTAAAAAATAATGTTTTGAAGTATTACTGGCATATTCCACAGAGTTGGGTGGATGTGAGTGAAGAAAAGATGGCATGGAGGAGGGATGCTAACCAAGTCAGCTCTAGAATGGCACATCAGAGCAAATCCCTATGGAGGAATATTCCTGACAGTAATTTATCAAAGATCCACATGCAATTAGGTTGTTATTGACTGATGTCTCTATCTTATTACGTATGGCTAAAGCATGACCATCTAATCCTACTAAGAAAGAATACATCTTAGTGGCTAAGTATATAGGCTCTGGGGCTGTAATACCTAAACCCAAACAAATTAGCTTTACGAATTACTAGTTGAGTAAACTTAGACAAGTTTCTCAAACTCTTTGTACCTCAGTTTCTGTAAAAAAAAAAAAAAAAGTCTTTAAAATCTTTAAAATGGAGCTAGTCGTACTTGCCTTATTTTAGTGAATTCATATCTGTATGTTAAAAATAAATGGAACAGTGTAAATGCTCATAGCACATAGTAAATGCTCAATAAATGTTAGCTATTATTACTGAAGGAGGCTTCCCTCCTCTCTACTACCCTCCACAATGATCTGCTTTCCAGCCTATGTTTTCTGTTTGTTTGTTTGTTTTTGCGGTACACGGGCCTCTCACTGTTGTGGCCTCTCCCGTTGCGGAGCACAGGCTCCGGACGCACAGGCTCAGCGGCCATGGCTCACGGGCCCAGCCGCTCCGCGGCATGTGGGATCTTCCCGGACCGGGGCGCAAACCCGTGTCCCCTGCATCGGCAGGTGGACTCTCAACCACTGCGCCACCAGGGAAGCCCCAGCCTATGTTTTAACTATGAAAATAATGACCTGTTTATTTTTGAGAAACAAAGTATTTTCTAGTAAATAAAAGACCTGCATACAGTGCTATATGTCAATTATATGTCAATAAAACTGAGAGAAAAAAGTATAAAAGAAAAAAATAAATAAAAGAAGCCTTTCCCCTAAACAAACAAACAAATAAATAAAAGACTGCAGAGGGAAAATCAGATGTTAATGGTAGAAAAGAGATACCAGAGGAATGAATATAATGTGTTACTTTTCTGTCGCTGCATAAAAAATTATACACACTTAGCAGCTTAAAATGATACACATTTTTTAATCTCATGATTTCCGTGAGTCAGGGAGTCTGGGCACAGCTTAGCTGGCCCTCTGCCCGGGATCTTACAAAGCTACAATCAAGGCGTAGGCAGGGCTGCGTTTTTATCTGGAGGCTTAACAGGGGAAGAATTCCCTTCAGCTCATTCAGGTTCTTAGTAACATTTATTTCCTGCGGCTATATGATGGAGACCCTGCCTGTTGCCTGGAGGTCACCCACAGTTCCATGCAATGCGGCTCCTTTGCCATGACTATTACTTCACAAAGCCCACCTGGGGAGTCTGTCACCTCTGGGAGGTCCCCTGAAGCTTTTACCTGATTAAGTCAGGACCTCCTAGGATAAACAGGATTTGATTAACTCCAAATCCATTATTTGAGATCTAATTATTTCTACAAAACCCCTTCACTTTTGTCATGTCCTGTTGGCTAGAAGCAAGTCATTGGTCCCATGATAAGTTCTATGTCGTATCACCTTTTTCCTCATCCATGTCTGTGTAAGTAAAATAAGAGTGCAAATTTTCTTACCACTGGCATCACAGGGGAATTGAAGTCTTTGACCCTCGTGACTTCTCCTACTTATAAAAGCAGAGTTATGTGTTGTGCTGGGCACTCCAGCAGCCATCCTTCTTCTCTATATTTCTAATCAGTGATGCTGCCTCCAGTGATGGAAAATGGTAGACACTTTCCCAGTCTGTCATGCACTCTGGGTGATCATGGACCCAGTTCTGGCCAATGAGATATAAGAAGACAGCAGCTTGGGCTTTCTTCCTCTTAAAAGGGAAACAAGCAAGAAGGAAATGCTTCTTTGTCACTCTCTTCTGCCTTCCCATTTGGGCCTTTGTTGTATGGATGTGACTCTGGAAGCATCTACATGAAGAAGAAAACAGGAGAGAGACCAAGCCAGCACCCTGTTATGTCGAACTATTGCTTACGACCTCCTTCCACCTGTCTCAAGGTTTATTTTACACGAGATAATTAAATGCACTTATTGTTCAGTACTCTCGGATGAACATTCTGATGCTCATAGCTTATTCAGGATTTATCAAGTCTACATGGTGTCCTAGATTCTGGACACATAGTATTGGAATCCTTTCATACTGTCTGGGATCCACCAAAGCATAGCGTGTGACTAGTTGCTTTTTAGTTTAGTACAGTTTGGAAAATGGGCGCAGTATGGTGCAGGATGTTCTTCCCCATGGGTACCACACGATTCAGTTGGAGTGGTGGAGAATGAGGGGAGTGGAATGAATTTAGCCAACTGTCTGGAAACCTAATATGACATCAGTGACGAGTTAAATATCCATGGGTTTCAGATTATGAGTCAGTCCAGACTCAAGCTGTAAATGATGCGAGGGCAGAACTGGGCAGGAAGCAATGTAGGGATTCGCCTGATGCAAAACCACAAATGACCAGTGAAATAGATAATGTTCTGTTGTAATAGTTTGCAAACAGCATCAAGAAAACAATTGAGTGGGTGTATTTTGAGCTTCAGACATTGTAAATTCTTTCACTCTCATATACTTTATGCCTTCTTTAATAAGTTGGAGAGTCTTGGGCCAGCGTCATCGGCGACGGTGAGTGGTCATTCATTTCACAATCCACTAATTTTCATGATTATTCAGTATTTTATGTTACCTAAACTGCTTTGAATTTTCTCTTACTCAAATTGTAATATGGCAGTAGCTTATATAATTTGAGAATCATTCATTCAATTGGCATTCTCAACACATGGGTGTTGTACTCACCTCTCCAAAGACAAACAAGAATTTAATGTTCTTAAATGTGCTGATGGTATATAATTTTTTTAAAAAATATGCATCAGTGACCTGTTAACCTATTACATCTTGTTGAAAAGATTCAAAGTAGAAAATTCCTAGGAAGGAAAACGATTGACGTCAATTATGGTCTAATCCTACCTTAAAGAGACAAATGTATATTTATCTTAAGTTTGTTTCTAGCTTAAGAACTGAATTCTTACATAACATGGAACAAATAACGATAACCAGGCCATTTAATATTTTAAGGCCTTTAGTTTTTAAGTATTCTCTTTGTATGACATTTTCCAGGAATATACTACAAGGACTTCTAATACTAAGCTCCATCTCTCCACCCCTCGTTTCTACTATATTCCTCTCTACCTAAAAGTTGATGCTTCTTAACAGCTTCTTGCTGAGTTGTCATAAAATCTAAGCTAACAGTTTCAGGGAAGGACCACTTACTATATTTCAAGGCTACCCAACTCATTTTGGACATTTTGACAGTTCAAAAGTTTTTACTAACATTGAGTTAAAATCCACATCCCTGTTTTTTAAATTATTAGTACCAGTTTAATTCATTAAAATCCCAAGTCAAAAGCCAATCTATTTATTCCTCTATTTATCTCCTATCAATCAATCCATCTATCTATCTTTGCATTTATCTCAGGATTTAAAGATTTGTTAAATATCACCTAGATCAATTAGTTATCAGATTATCTCAATTTCAATATCCCTCACCATTTTCTTATCCAATCACCTCTCTATAGTAATGAGAAACGTACCACTAAGTAAACAGAGCTCTACATAGATGCTTTGGAAGAACTCAAGGATGGGTACACATGTAGCTTCCATCTCTTAGAAGCCCAAAGAATAAGAAAAGTATACTATTTTCATTTAGGGACTAAAAGAAAATGATGGTTTAGTTTATTTATGGATGTGGTAGATATTACCTTGCTCCTAGATATCTAGTTCTCTCCTTCCAGACACACAGAAGACTGCATTCTTTAGTCCCTTCGCAGGTGAGCAAATTCATTTGAACTCATATGGTCAACCAGTTAGGAACAAAATTGATGCGTGTCTGCTTGTGCAAAGCATTTAATTGCTAGGGTGAGACCTGCTCTCTTCCTTCCCTTGCATGGTGGTTATGGAGGAGGCCTTGTGTGGAGATGGCAAGGTGAACAGATCAAAGCAGCTTGGATCACAGAATTCTCATATGGAAGAAAGAACATCTGCCCTGCAGCAAACTTCATGAATAAGGAATAAACTTTTGTTGTATTAAGTCATTGAGATGTGGGAGTTGCTACCATAGCATGAGTTAGTCTACATTAATTAATCCAATGGTCAACTCTAAAGGTCTGCATTCCCTAGAAATGTACAATTTTCTTGAGAAACTGTTTGGAAATGGCTTGTGACGGGACTGAAGTACAGGAGTGAGTCTCTTAACTAGTGATGAGTGAGCCCAAGCTGCTATATCTTTACCTAGTCCATGATCTTATTTAAACCTCAAAACATCAGGATGAAGTTGTTAATATAATACCCACATTACAAATATGGAAGTGGTATAGTTTGCTGTAGAAGCATTTTTAAGTTGGAAAAAAAAATCCCAAAGGCCTCAGAACGTATTATTCAAGAGTTTTCAAGTGTACGTTGCTGTAAGAGGGAAATAATGGATATATATGATAATCACGTTCTTACATTAATCAACTGTTAGCGTCTCTACTTTTCCATCTAACATATATATTCAAAGGCCACCTCCCTCTTGTATGTTTTGGAAAAAAGGCAGTCATCTCACTTCTGTTCCTGAGTTGTCATCTATGGAGGTACTTTTCTGAGACAATCTTGTTTTCTGTGGGAGTTTCCCAGCTCCTCTTGGGTTCCGTTCACTCTGCTGCCCATCACCACCTGGCCCTTTGGGATCACTATCTTCCTAGGTTGAACTACTTCTTTGCTGGCCTCCATGGATGAGTGAAGTGGGTCAGGCCACACCCCTCTTCTCTTCACTGGCCTTTCATCAATTTCCCATAATACAATCATAGAGGCTTATAATTGATTCACTGAAAGGTTGGGGTATTTGAAGAGAATACAATACAGGAGAATCAATTAAAATCTTAATGCTAAATATAAGTGCTCTCAAAGTTCACGGGAAAAGAACCTACTTTTAAATTAAGCCATTTCCAGGATATTCCTACATGCATATTCCTCACTTCCTTTGACCTTAGTCATAAGATCTGCCCTTCCTCCTTCTTTCTGAGAAAGTTTTCATCATCAACATTTATAGTATCCATTTCCACTCTCCTTTATGAAAACCCTGCTCTTTATGTAAGGGTTTTACCCTCTGATCAGTCTCCTGTGTCCACTGGGCTAATTTATAGGCCCCATAGAGCTCAGCAGGAAGTTTCCCAAAAATGGTACTGGGGGAGTCCAGGGGAACCTTTGACCCTTCCAAGTGCCTTCCTCTCCTCAGACTCTGTCATCTTGAGGTGCAGCTTTGTTTCTTTTTGTTCCTGATATTTAGCCAGTAATTGTCTTATAACACACATGCAGAACACATTACATGCACACATCACATTCATTGCAAAGACCACTCAAAATTCTCTGAACAACTCCGTCTGTGTCCATATTAAGGAAAAAAATCATTTTCCTAACTACAGTATCATCTTCACTTATTCCCTGCCCTCAGGGGTGCTAGTAGTTAGCAGTACTGAGCCTGACAATAGCAGGTCCCAGAGACCCTTCATCTTCTCCTTTTCAATTTAAGTCCAGGATCTCCCAAATCGATCAGAGGGCCAGCCACACACTGATGTCCGCTTTGTAGCTGTATCAAAACCCAGATGTGACATTACTGCTTTTGTTTACCTGATACTCAGGAACATTCTTAGGTAGGACCTCTTTCTCACTTCCCTGGACAGACTATGGGCTGGAAATTGGGACAGGAGAACTGGGTCTTCCAAGCCCATTACAAATCTAGCACTAATTTAAAAACAATTATTAGCGTACTTCTTTCACGTAGACAGAAACTGATACGTGTGCTTCTTTGTACTTTTCCATTATTTGATGACAGTCTATAAAATTCTATAAATACATCAGTGCACATGAATTTGGTGATGGCATTAACTTTTCTGTTTGACTGTAATGAGAGGATATCCTGCCATCAATGCATTCCCCAAATAAAAATAATGTTCTTAAATCTGTCATTAAACTATCATCCTCCTTCACACGCTGTTTTGAATTGAGATGGTAACTGCCCCACCCTGACCCTGTCATCAGATCAGTTCCTAAGCTCTCTCTATTCTTTCCTTGTAACATCTCTGGCAAACATGCCCTTTCTTCATTCCTTTTTGTGATGGCTAAATTATTGTGATATTCTCTCCCCTGACTTCCAGAAGCTCCATTCAAGCCTGCATACTAGGCACTAAACAGAATGAAGGATTAAAAAAAAAAAAGAATATTTTTCATGCCTCTTCATTGATGTCAGTAATAAATAACTAACATTTATGCAATGTCCCTTCTATATGGGTACTATTCCAACTGCTTTGTGTGTATCATTTCTCAATCCCTCAACAACCCTATGATGTCAGTAATATTATTGTCCCCATTTTACAGAAGAGGAAACTGAGGCAGGGATAGGTTAGTTAATATTGCCACAGTCACACATCTGATAAGTAGTGAAGCTGGGATTCATACCCAGGCGGGATGAACTCCAAACCTGATCACCATGCCGTGCTGCTTCGAACTACAAATGGAAATAAAGGTGACTGCTTTAATAAAATTCCTCAATCTAGCAGGGAGTATGTTAGAACTGTTCAGCAGGCATTAGCTCCAGACAACGAGCACAGACCGTTGACATGGCCAGTGAGCCATGAACCTGGCGAGGAGGAAAGCCGTGCATTACGTTGAGGCTTTTAGAAGTGTGGGCTCTCCTACAAGAGCACGCGTGGAGGAATTTCTTTTCTCGTTTTTTCTTTGTACCACTTTGGGAGAGACATTTGTTGCACTCTGTGGATCTAGAACCGGAGAATCGAGCTCAATAATACTAAATCTTAAATTTATTCTTATCTCGGGTACCTTTCTGATTCTGGCTGGTAGCAGGTTGGAATCAAGGGAATAACTTAAGAACAGCAGTTCTCAGGATATTTTAAATTAAAGTTGTTTGGGGATTCATCAGGCCTCAGAATTCTCCTCTAGGTAATTCAGTTTATGGATTTGGGAATAGACTTTTATTCTTATTTTTAATTTGATTTCTGACCTGTTTCTCTCTCTCTCTTTCTGTCTTTTTCTTTCTCTCTCTCTTTGCCCCATTTCTCTCTCTTCCCCCCATTTCTCTCTCTTCCCAAATATATTAATTTGAAATTTGCTCCTCAATAGTTAAAGCAAATAATAAGGCAAAGAGTTTGAAATAGATGGCAATCCAATTGGAGTCCACTTCACCCAGTTTTATTTTTAATCCACATAGCATACCAGTTTTCTCTTTTCTGTGTACTAAAGAGTATGTCTTTTGTTTATTACATTGATGGGGAAGCTGAAGTGTGTACATTTAAATACTTTGCCTTGTGACGTAAGCAAGTCAGAGTCAGAGCTGAGATTCTCACCTAGGTTTCTGAATCTCAAAGTTTTTAAATGCTCTATACCTTCCATAGACATCCTTTCCTACACTGCAATTTCCCTGAAGGCAAATGCTGTACATCGTCATGTTTTTATGCCCCGTACCACTGAGAAGAATGATTGCTCAGTAAGTGTTTTTTGGAGTTGCTGTATTTTGTTCTAGGACTCTCTGTCCTTTTCCCCTTTGCAGATTATCATAAAAATTTGTAGAACTGGCTTTCTGTCCATTCTGTTGACAAACCCTTTCCCCAAAGTACTGCCTTTTGATTAGATTGGCCTCAGCCTCTGAATGCTGGATACCCTCCAAGGCTTGCTGGTGGAGATTTGATGCCATCATTTGATTTGGAGAGTGGCACTTTGGTGGCACTAGTGGAATAAGTCCAGTAACTGAGGGGCGCATCAATGATGGGTTCAAATCTGGGACACATTAAGGTAGTTGTGTGGACACAGCAGCTCTGGAGACGTGAATTTTCATCTCTATCTTGATGCTACATTTTTGCTACATTTGAACCGGCAAGCTTTCCAATGATGTACTCGCAAGCTTAACGAGAGCCCCTGTCTTCTTATCCAACTGTTTGGCATTGGAGTGGGTAGTATGGAGGAAATTCACTTCCAGTCTTTGGTGTTCTGCCGTGGGTGACGGTATTTGGATGCCTCTGTGATTTTTCCAGGTGTTGGCTGTATTTGACCCAACTTCCTGCCAGCTCATAGTGATGTGGCTCTAGTACGGAAACTTATCAACCCATCCCTGAACCTGTTTGCTCATGTATTTCAGCATGACCATCAGCATTTGTCTGCAGGATTGCCTGAGAGGGTTTATAGTGGTGGCTGACTGTCTAGTGGGGAAAAAAGGAGCTGTCCGTGAGAGCAGAATTTAATTTTTATGATGATGCTTTGAGCTTTGATTGTATTATTAGCGGGGGTAATGCAAAAAAAAAAAAAAAAAAAAGGAAAGAAAAAACAACAACCAGAAACAGAAAATATCAGCTCAGGTCATTAGTACTCCATTCTGCCTTGTGAGATGGAACAGAAAACCTGCACCAAAGCTGAGTTAGCTTTAGATATCAGAGTTCAACAGGGAATTAGGATCCAATGAGATGTAACGGACTGGGGAAGTCTGGAACTCTGTTTTAGGAAGAACCAAAGAATTAAGAGGAAGATTGCTTGTTGATTCTTTCGTATATGGATACAGCACACACTCACCACATTCACTTATGAACACTGACTATGGACTTGGTGCTAGGGATACAAAAATGCATCAGACCCAGCGTGTACTAGCAAAGCATTATCAGTTTACTCAGGGCCACTAAGTCCATTGTTATGGGAACTACTAACTTGCAGATGTAGTAAGTATAGGTCGAGGGAGTCAAGTAATTCATCAAAGTACACCCGTTTAGTAGCTATCAAATCTAGGCATTGGATCCAGGCTTTCTAAGTCAAGTGTGCTCCTTGTACAAAGGCGTAGCCACCCAGGTGTCAGTGACTTAATTATAAAGAAACTGAAGGTATAGATAAGGAACTTCATCCACTGGGGATGGGGCTTCAAGGGAGGATTTGAATTACTGAGGAACCAGAGGATGGAGAATTTTGTCTAGTGGGAAACAGTTACTAGAGAAGTAGGTACCAAGGACCTATGGAGCCCGTAGCCACAATTGTCTATGCCACACAAAGGGGCATTTGTCTAGAACTTTTATTATAAGTCCATTCCTGGGGATCAGGATTGATTTTTAGGGTTGGGAGTAGGGTTGGTGATGAGCTACTCTGTTGAACTTAGGGATGCTCAACTACTAAGTTTAGAAGGCTAGGTTTAGAAAGCGTGGAGCAAACTAGATGATTTAATCTAGTTTGTTTTGAATAAGTATATTTTTGAATGACTTCTTCAAAATATTTGAGTACTGATTTTACAGAATAAGTACTGTTATTAAATCAACATGCACTATTTCCTTTTCAGAACTAAAAACATCATCAAACCTCAGAGTTGAAAATGATACTTTACTAACTAAACATTTACAACCACAAGTTGAACAAAACATATTATGCTTCATATAGACCGACTATAATTATGTAAAATAAAAGGTTTAACTCACAATTGCTGTTGGTTTGAGGGGCTTTTATTCTTCTGTAATTTTGTGGGATATCCCTCTTCTATGGTCAGGCTTAAGAATCTTGGCGTCTGTGGTAGGGCCATGTGTTTTATCCTTCCACATCAACCAAGAATACCCAGCACCATGAAGCTGGCTTGGAGCTAAGGGTCTACTACTCAATTCTGCCCTGAAGATTGTTGGTCTCAAACAGGGTTAATTATTAGAGGCAGGTGAGGAAAGACTCCCCAGTTCTGTCCCAGTCCCAGTGCTGAGGGCAATCCACATGGAAGCTACATCATAGATAACCCACCAAAGAAGATAATTCATTTCCCAGTGTCTGGGGGCTCTCCTTGGTCAGTGCAATGTGGGCAAGTACACAAGCTGTTCTGTTGGGTGTTAGACTGTCTTCATGGAATGGGGTTTGGGGCTATATTGTGGGGAGACAAAGTGACTTGCACCTCTGCTGTGCATAACATAACTAGTCTTCTCTGCATCCTGTGAAGTTAAGGGATGGACCATGCACGTCCATAACATACAACAAGATAAATGAAACACTATAAAAGGCATCAATAAATCACTTTGTTGTTAGAAAGCAGAAACTAACACACCATTGTAAAGCAATTATACTCCAATAAAGATGTAAAAAAAAATCACTTTGTTCCTTTGACCTATATCAAGTTAAATATGTGTTTTGCTATCAATTTTTCTGTCTGGAGACATGAATAATTTGTTTCTCAACTTACTTAGTTTTCCAGTTGAGCCCAAGAAGACATTGCAAGGTACTGTATGTGATCATTGACTCATAGGCACACCAGTGAATAGAGTAATACAGGTATGGGACACCCCAGAAAATATTAGTATTACTTTTTAGATTTTGAGAAAGGTCTGTTTTCTCTCACCTTTTTCGGTAATAAACATTATGTATTTATTCTCTGGATAAACATTTTGTAAGTTTTCCACATGACAACTTTTTTGAGCCTCCTTTGATTATTCAAGATAATACTGTTCTGTCCTTTCTTTCTTTCTTTCTTTTTGCACAATGCCTACAAATTGAGAAATATTGTGGTTGATTCCCGTACTAATTAATCAATTTAACAAATATTTCCTGAGTATATACCATGAGTCAGGCACTATTGCTGAAACCAGGGGTACAGAAGTAAAATCTCTTAGAGATTTTAATTCCCTGAATCTGAACTGTCATAACCCTTACTCCTTACAATCCTCCATACCACATTAGGATGGTCATAGACTATTAATGCTACTTGTTGGTTGAATTAATTCATATAAGAGAAAAATCCATCTTCCTTTCCATTTTTTTTTAAATTAAAAAACAAACAAACCTAACAGAAGTTTTAATCTAATAAGTTACAAAAGTAGAAAGTTATAGCTAATCCCATCATTTACTCATCTTTGGTTTCCCCTCTTTCTATACTCAACACCAACAATCCACCATACATTCACACATATCTGGCTGCAAGTTATATTCCTAATGAGTTGGTGGAATCACCAAATACCAGCTAATGTTCTCTCCTTATGCCAATAAGAATAGAAGGACAAGCAAAGGGAATCAAGGAGTAGTACAATGCTATTCTCCAGATGCACAGGGCTTTGGTCTCAAAGTACTTGGCATTGTTCAAGCCACCATAAAAGTTTCTGAATGTATTGCCACACCAGTCAACTTTCTCTTGTTCCTTCAGGCTAAAATCTTCCTTAATGTAAAAAGTAACTGAAGACAAAATTCGCCAAATCTTTTGGCTTCCTTTTCTCCTTGAAAGACCAAGGATATGACATCCTGTGAAAGATTTCTTTTCCTGGATTTAGGAATATAAAACTATTAAGTCAAATATTGTAAATTACTTGAGGTGTGACCTTCGTTTGAACTTATCAAGGGTGTCCTGTCATATTTTTAACCATTTCAATATAAACAGGAAGTTGTTTGGGGGTGAGGGTACTGAGAAATTTGGGTTTTTTTAAAAATTTATTTTGTGAATCAAATGTCTCAGAGGTTCTTGATCAATCTTATTACTTAAGATACAGGATAAGCTATTTTTAAAGCTATTTTTAAAGTAGCTATTTTTAACTAGCTACTGATATCGTTTGTTATGCACTGTTTACCAGTTAATCTCCAATTTACTCTTATCTTTGAAGTTTTCTTTCAGTAAAGGAAGATGCTTTGACTTTACACTTCCTGTACACTACTCTTTTTTTAATGTGAATGATTGTATTATTTCTTTACTTGCCTGATAGTTTCAATCCATTTTTATTACAATGGATTGTATTTTGGATTGTATTACAATGGATTGTACAATGGATTTTATTACAATCCATTTTTATTACAATTTTACAAGGATTGAAAGCAAAATCTGTAACCCTTTCTGATATAGATTCTTGTTCTTGGTACCCTCTTTATTTCAGAAAAGACACATGTATTTTAAAAAGAGTTTAAGATAATTGGTAAGAGTTCTCTTTCTTTTCTTAATGAACAGAATGCTAGTTTATGTGACATGTTTCCATTCAGTCTCATTGATGAAGAACTTCTTGTGGGTCATTGTAAACATTACATTTGAATCTCAACAGCATATAATAAAGGTTTTTACCTGCACTGTCAATCTCTACACGCAGTTTGTAAAAAAAAAAAAAAGCAAATCACAAACCAAAATGTTAAAACAAATAATCAAGTTCTTCCTTATAAAAGCAATTTAATGTTTATTTATGACATTTATGTCTCTGAATAGTAATTATAAGAGATATATCTTGCCAGCTCACAAAACATACCCTTTATCTTGGTGAATATTTTGGCAAATGACTAAATTCAATCTATGCTCAAGGGTCCAACATTCTTCTGTTCAGCGCTCCAAGTTTTCATGTAAGCAGAAAGGGTAGGGTGGTCCCCAGAGAAAGAGAACCAGTCATGGCTTTCCTGACATAGGAGAAGCCATTTTTGGCCCAAGTCATTTTGTGATCTAAGCCTGGCCACAATGCTTGCTCTTGAACAGGTCTCAGTAATTAAGGATCTTAAGGGAGCAAAAGAACGCAGAGGGCTTTCTTGGTGGTGCAGTGGTTGAGAGTCCGCCTGCCGATGCAGGGGACGCGAGTTCGTGCCCCGGTCCGGGAAGATCCCACATGCCGTGGAGCAGCTGGGCCCGCGTACCGCAAAAAAAAAAAAAAAAAAAAAAAAGAATGCAGAAACAAAGAACTGTTATCAGGCAAGAGAAGTCACAATAGCAAAGATACTACATCAGTTGTAAAGACCCCCAGTTCTCCTTCAATGGTAAAGGTTAGCCTGAAGCACTCAACCACCAGAGCAACTGGACCCTAAGGGAGGATGAGGTTGAACTTTTCTGACCCCCATGACTTCAATTAACTAAAGCTTGGACTCTGTTGACCTCCCAAGCCCCTTCATGAATATGCATATACCCTTAGCTTAAAACTTCCCCACTTTTGCTGCTGGGGAGACACTGCTTTTTGAAAGATACCCGGGATTCTCCTTACTTGCCGCAAGTAATAATAAATCCTTCCTTCTCCCCCTCTTTGGCTTGGTTGTGTCTTTTGGCTCAACACCCACCAAGAGGCCAACCCAGTTTTGGGTAACAGTCATTCTTTTGAAGTAGACCTCTTCTGCTTTGGATGGCAGGTCAGGATGCTGTGATAAAACATCCTTAAGATTCTTAGAGACCTTTTGTCCTGTTGAAGGGATCTACTAGGCGCTGTCTTAAATCGTTTTCGGGTCTTAACAAAGGGCCTTACGGACACACTCTTGATTTATTCTTAATTCTGGAGCTTTTTTTTTTTTTTGCGGTACGCGGGCCTCTCACTGTTGTGGCCTCTCCCATTGTGGAGCACAGGCTCTGGACACGCAGGCTCAGTGGCCATGGCTCACGGGCCCAGCCGCTCCGCGGCACGTGGGATCTTCCTGGACCGGGGCACGAACCCATGTCCCCTGCATCGGCAGGCGGACTCTCAACCACTGCGCTACCAGGGAAGACCCTGGAACTATTTTTTACTGAGAGACTCGTTTGCTGGATGAAGAGACAGAAGATGAGCAACAGTTTTATTTATCAACCCAGCAAATCTTGGCCCTCTATATTAACAAGCTGAAAAGTCCTTTCTGGAGCTCCTATCTCTCTTGAAGTGCTTTGCTATACATGGCTAGAAGCACTAAACTTGTAAATTCAAAATTCTGTCTAAAGTTTTCCTTAGCCTGATCTGTAAGGTCTTCATGCATATTTTCTACCATCATACCAAGTGATAGTTCTGCAAATTTTTCAACCTCCATATACTCTGAGGGACAAGGGTCCTCCAGCAGTTCCTCACTGCTTTTCCCTCTACTAACAGTTTCCCTGCTACTTTTCCAGCCTTCCCCCATCAGCCCATCTCCTACCAAAGCCAGTGCCATGGGTTTTAAATTTTTGTTATGTTAGCACATTTTTAGTACCAATTTTTAAAATCAGATTTCCACTGCTGAATTAAAAAAAAAAAAACACAAAACAGCAACAACAACAACAAACTCCATCAATTATTTGCTCTGCAGGGGAGCACTTTGAGCTAGGTTTATTGGGCAGTTTTTCTGTTAGTCTTGCCTAGGATCACTCATATGCTGGCATTTGGACTTCCAGTCTCCAGAATTGTGAGAAAACAAATTTCTGTTGTTTAAGCCACACAACCTGTGGTATTTTGTGATTAATTTTTTTTTTTTTTTTTTTTTTTTTGCGGTACGCAGGCCTCTCACTGTTGTGGCCTCTCCTATTGCGGAGCACAGGCTCCAGACGCGCAGGCTCAGCGGCCATGGCTCACGGGCCCAGCCGCTCCGTGGCATGTGGGATCTTCCCGAACCGGGACACGAACCCACGACCCCTGCATCGGCAGGCGGACTCTCAACCACTGCGCCACCAGGGAAGCCCTGTGATTAATTTGCAAACTAATAAGGGGCACACATTTTCATTTTGCATCGGTTCCTGCAAATTATATAGTTAGTTCTGACTTTTTAAAGGATAAGTTGATCTTGCTTTTAGGTGATTCTAACCCAACACTGTATATGAAAGGCAATTCTAGGAAATGTAGCTCCAAGTTTATCTAAGTTGTCAACTCAGCACAGGAGAGCATGAAGATCCCTAAAAAAAGCAAATACATGCTCCTGCATGCAGTGGTCACAGTATTTGTGGAATATCAACTGCATATTTAATACCTCCCTGGACCCAGAGATGTGGAGATGGGTAGACATGTTATGGACCCTGGTACTGCTGAAATGAATTTCCATTTACCTGAACCTGTTCAAGGTGTAGAATTTTGCAGAGAACCTGAACGCTTCTACAAGTGTCTTTAAAATTGTCTTTTAATTGAAATTGCATTTTGAAATTTCCAGTTTGAGTCTTACTTCCATTTTTTATTATTTTTTAACATCTTTATTGGAGTATAAGTGTTTTACAATGGTGTGTTGGTTTCTGCTTTATAACAAAGGGAATCAGCTATACATATTCATATATCCCCATATCTCCTCCCTCTAGCCTCTCCCTCCCACACTCACTATCCCATCCCTCTAGGATCTATATTTCTGTTTTTGTGCCAGTACCATACTGTCCTGATTTCTGTAGCTCTGTAGTATAGTCTGAAGTCAGGGAGCCTGATTCCTCCAGCTGTTTTTCTTTCTCGACATTGCTTTGGCTATTCGGGGTCTTTTGTGTTTCCATACAAATTGTGAAATTTTTTTGTTCTAGTTCTGTGAAAAATGCCATTGGTAGTATGATAGATACTGCATTGAATCTGTAGATTCCTTAGGGTAGTATAGTCATTTTCACAGTGTTGATTCTCCCAATCCAAGAAGATGGTATATCTCTCCATCTGTTTGTATCATCTTTAATTTCTTTCATCAGTGTCTTATAGTTTTCTGCATACAGGTTTTTGTCTCCTTAGGTAGGTTTATTCCTAGGTATTTTATTCTTTTTGTTGCAATGGTAAATGGGAGTGTTTCCTTAATTTCTCTTTCAGATTTTTCATCATTAGTGTATAGGAATGCAAGAGATTTCTGTGCAATTTTGCATCCTGCTACTTTACCAAATTCATTGATTAGCTCTGGTAGTTTTCAGCATCTTTAGGATTCTCTATGTATAGTATCATGTCATCTGCAAACAGTGACAGCTTTACTTCTTCTTTTCCTATATGGATTCCTTTTATTTATTTTTCTTCTCTGATTGGTGTGGCTAAAACTCAAAACTATGTCAAATAATAGTTGTGAGAGTGGACAACCTTGTCTTGTTCCTGATCTTAGTGGAAATGGTTTCAGTTTTTCACCATTGAGAACGATGTTGTCTGTGGGTTTGTCATATGTGGCCTTTATTATGTTTAGGTAAGTTCCGTTGTGCCTACTTTCTGGAGGGTTTTTATCATAAATGCGTGTTGAATTTTGTTGAAAGCTTTTTCTGCATCTATTGAAATGATCATATGGTTTTTAGGCTTCAGTTTCTTAATATGGTGTATCACATTGATTGATTTGCATATATTGAATAATCCTTGCATTCCTGGGATAAACCCCATTTGATCATGGTGAATAATTCTTTTAATGTGTTGTTGGATTCTGTTTGCTAGTATTTGTTGAGGATTTTTGCATCTATGTTCATCAGTGATATTGGCCTGTAGTTTTCTTTTTTTGTGACATCTTTGTCTGGTTTTGGTATCAGGGTGATGGTGGCCTCGTAGAATGAGTTAGGGAGTGTTCCTCCCTCTGCTATATTTTGGAAGAGTTTGAGAAGGATAGGTGATAGCTCTTCTCTAAATGTTTGATAAAATTTGCCTGTGAAGCCATCTGGTCCTGGGCTTTTGTTTGTTGGAAGATTTTTAATCACAGTCTCAATTTCAGTGCTTGTGATTGGTTTCTTTATATTTTCTATTTCTTCCTGTTTCAGTCTGGGAAGGTTATGCTTTTCTAAGAATTTGTCCATTTCTTCCAGGTTGTCCATTATATTCGCATATAGTTGCTTGTAGTAATCTCTCATGATCCTTTGTATTTCTCCTTTTTCATTTCTAATTCTATTGATTTGAGTCTTCTCCCTTTCTTTCTTGGTGAGTCTGGCTAATGGTTTATCAATTTTGTTTGTCTTCTCAAAGAACCAGCTTTTAGTTTTATTGATCTTTGCTATTATTTCCTTCATTTCTCTTTCATTTATTTCTGATCTGATCTTTATGATTTCTTTCCTCTGCTAACTTAGGGCTTTTTTGTTCTTCTTTCTCTAATTGCTTTAGGTGTAAGGTTAGGTTGTTTATTTGACATGTTTCTTGTTTCTTAAGGTAGGATTGTATTGCTATAAACTTCCCTGTTAGAACTGCTTTTGCTGCATCCCATAGGTTTTGGGTCGTCGTGTTTTCATTGTCATTTGTTACTAGGCATTTTTTAATTTCCTCTTTGATTTCTTCAGTGATCTCTTGGTTATTTAGTACTGTATTTTTTAGCCTCCATGTGTTTGTACTTTTACAGATTTTTTTCCTCTAATTGATATCTAGTCTCATAGCATTGTGTTCGGAAAAGATACTTGATACGATTTCAATTTCCTTAAATTTACCAAGGCTTGCTTTGTGAACCAGGATATGATCTATCCTGGAGAATGTTCCATGAGCACTTGAGAAGAAAGTGTATTCTGTTGTTTTTGAATGGAATGTCCTATAAATATCAGTCAAGTCCATCTTGTTTAATGTATCATTTAAAGCTTGTGCTTCCTTATTTATTTTCATTTTGGATGATCTGTCCATTGGTGAAAGTGGGGTGTTAAAGTCCCATTTTAACAATATGGTTTAACAATAAATTTAATTGGTTTAACAATAAACCAATAAAGTTGTATTACTGTCGATTTCCCCTTTTATGGCTGTTAGCATTTGCCTTATGTATTGAGGTGCTCCTATGTTGGGTGCATAAATATTTACAATTGTTATATCTTCTTCTTGGATTGACCCCTTGACCATTATGTAGTGTCCTTCTTTGTCTCTTGTAATAGTCTTTATTATAAAGTCTATTTTGTCTGATATGAGAATTGCTACTCCAGCTTCCTTTTGATTTACATTTGCATGGAATATCTTTTTCCATCCCCTCACTTTCAGTCTGTATGTGTCCCTAAGTCTGAAGTGGGTCTCTTGTAGACAGCATATATACAGGTCTTCTTTTATGTTTTGTTTTTTTAAAGAAGATGTTGGGGGTAGGAGTTTATTAATTAATTTATTTATTTTTGCTGTGTTGAGTCTTTGTTTCTGTGCGAGGGCTTTCTCTAGTTGTGGCAAGAGGGGGCCACTCTTCATTGCGGTGCACGGGCCTCTCACTATCGTGGCCTCTCTTGTTGTGGAGCACAGGCTCCAGACACGCAGGCTCAGCAGTTGTGGCTCATGGGCCCAGTTGCTCCGTGGCATATGGGATCCTCCCAGACCAGGGCTCGACCCATGTCCCCTGCATTAGCAGGCAGATTCTCAACCACTGTGCCGTCAGGGAAGCCCCAGGTCTTGTTTTTGTATCCATTCAGCCGGTATATGTCTTTTGGTTGGAGCATTTAATCCACTTACATTTAAGGTAGTTATCGATATGTATGTTCCTATTACCATTTTCTTAATTGTTTTGGGTTTGTTATTGTAGGTCTTTTCCTTCTCTTGTATTTCCTGCCTAGAGAAGTTCCTTTAGCATTTTTTGTAAAGCTGGTTTGGTGGTGCTGAATTCTCTTAGCCTTTGCTTGCTGTGAAGATTTTAATTTCTCTGTTGAATCTGAATGAGATCCTTGCTGCATAGAGTAATGTTGCTTGTAGGTTTTTCCCTTTCTTCATTTTAAATATGTCCTGCCACTCCCTTCTGGCTCTCAGAGTTTCTGCTGAAAGATCAGCTGTTAACCTTATGGGGATTCCCTTGTATGTTATTTGTTGTTTTTCCCTTGCTGCTTTTAATATTTTTTCTTTGTATTTAATTTTTGATAGTTTCATTAATGTGTGTCTTGGTGTGTTTCTCCTTGGATTTATCCTGTACGGGACTCTCTGCGCTTCATGGTCTTGATTGACTATTTCCTTTCCCATATTAGGGAAGTTTTCAACTATAATCACTTAAATATTTTCTCAGTCCCTTTGTTTTTCTCTTCTTTTTCTAGGACCCCTATAATTTGAATGTTGGTGCAGTTAATGTTGTCCCAGAGGTCTCTGAGACTGTCCTCAATTCTTTTCATTCTTTTTTCTTTTTTCTGCTCTGTGGTGGTTATTTCCACTATTTTATCTTCCAGGTCACTTATCCGTTCTTCTGCGTCAGTTATTCTGCTACTGATTCCTTCTAGAGAATTTTTAATTTCATTTATTGTGTTGTGCATCATTGTTTGTTTGCTCTTTGGTTCTTCTAGGTCCTTGTTAAACGTTTCTTGTATTTTCTCCATTTTATTTCCAAGACTTTGGATCATCTTTACTCTCATTAATCTGAATTCTTTTCCAGGTAGACTGCCTATTTCTCTTCATTTGTTTGGTCTGGTGGGTTTTTACCTTGCTCCTTTATCTGCTGTGTGTTTCTCTGTATTCTCATTTTGCTTATCTTACTGTGTTTGGGGTCTCCTTTTTGCAGGCTGCAGGTTCATAGTTCCCGTTGTTTTTGATGTCTGTCCCCAGTGGCTGAGGTTGGTTCAGTGGGTTGTGTAGGCTTCCTGGTGGAGGAGACTAGTGCCTGTGTTCTGGTGGATGAGGCTGGATCTTGTCTTTCTGGCAGGCAGGACCATGTCTGGTGGTGTGTTTTGGTGTGTCTGTGACCTTATTATGATTTTAGGCAGCCTCTCTGCTAACGGGTGGGGTTTTCTTCCTGTCTTGCTAGTTGTTTGGCATAGGGTGTCTGGCACTGTAGCTTGCTGGTCGTTGAGTGCAGCTGGGTCTTAGTGTTGAGATGGAGGTCTCTGGGAGACATTTTACTGTTTGATATTACATGGAGCCAGGAGGACTCTGGTGGACCAATGTCCTGAACTCGGCTCTCCCTCCTCAGAGGCACAGACCTGACACCCAGCCATAGTACAAAGACCTGTCTGCCACACGGATGAGAAGAAAAGGTAGAAAAAAAGAAAGAAACAAAGAAAAATTAAAAAATAAAGTTATTAAAATAAAAAATATTAAAAATAAATTAAAAAGTAATTTTAAAAAAAGAAGGAAAGAAGAGAGCAACCAAACCGAAAAACAAATCCACCAATGATAACAAGTGCTAAAAAACTATACTAAAGGGCTTCCCTGGTGGTGCGGTGGTTGAGAGTCTGCCTGCTGATGCAGGGGACACGGGTTCATGCCCTGGTCTGGGAAGATCCCACATGCCGTGGAGCGGCTGGGCCCGTGAGCCATGGCCACTGAGCCTGTGCATCCGGAACCTGTGCTCCGCAACAGGAGAGGCCACAATGGTGAGAGGCCCGCATACCACACACACACAAAAAAAACTATACTAAAAGAAACCAAAACCAAAAAACAGACAGGCAGAACCCTAGGACAAATGGTAAAAGCAAAGCTATACAGACAAAATCACACAAAGAAGCATACACATACACAAAAGAGAAAAAGGAAAGAAAAATATATCTATATATAAAAAAAAGGAAGAGAGCAACCAAATCAGTAAACAAATCTACCAGTGATAATAAACTCTAAATGCTAAACTAAGATAAACATAAGACCAGAAACAAATTAGATGCAGAAAGCAAACCCTAAGTCTACAGTTGCTCCCAAAGTCCACCGCCTCAATTTTGGGATGATTCGTTGTCTATTCACGTATTCCACAGATGCAGGTACATCAAGTTGATTGTGGAGATTTAATCTGCTGCTCCTGAGGCTGCTGGAGAGATTTCCATTCTCTTCTTTGTTCGCACAGCTCCAGGGGTTCAGCTTTGGATTTGGCCCTGCCTCTGCGTGTAAGTCACCTGAGGGTGTCTGTTCCCCGCCCAGAAAGGACGGGGTTAAAGGAGCAGCTGACTGGGGGGCTCTGGCTCACTCAGGCCGGAGGGAGGGAGGGAGGGGCACGGAGTGCGGGGCGGGCCTGCGGCGGCAGAGGCCGGTGTGATGTTGCACCAGCCTGAGGCGCGCCGTGCGTTCTCCAGGGAAGTTGTCCCTGGATCCCGGGATCCTGGCAGTGGTGGGCTGCACAGGCTCCCCGGAAGGGAGAGTGACCTGTTCTCACACACAGGCTTCTTGGTGGCGGCAGCAGCAGCCTTAGCGTCTCATGCCCGTCTCTGAGGTCCGCACTGTTAGCCGCGGCTCGCCCCCGTCTCTGGAGCCCCTTTAAGCGGTGCTCTGAACCCCGTCTCCTCGCGCACCAGGAAACAGAGGGAAGAAAAAGTCTCTTGCTTCTTCGGCAGGTCCAGACTTTTCCCGGGACTCCCTCCCGGCTAGTCGTGGTGCACTAACCCCCTGCAGGCTGTGTTCACGCTGCCAACCCCAGTCCTCTCCCTGTGCTCCGACTGAAGTCCGAGCCTCAGCTCGCAGCCCCGCCCGCCCCGGCGCGTGAGCAGACAAGCCTCTCGGGCTGGTGAGTGCCGGTCGGCCCTGATCCTCTGTGCGGGAATCTCTCCGCTTTGCCCTCCGCACCCCTGTTGCTGTGCTCTCCTCCGCGGCTTCGAAGCTTCCCCACTGCCGTACCCCGTCTCCACCAGTGAAGAGGCTTTTAGTGTGTGGGAACTTTTCCTCCTTCACGGCTCCCTCCCACTGGTGCAGTTCCCATCCCTATTCTTTTGTCTCTGTTTTTTCTTTTTTCTTTTGCCCTACCCAGGTACGTGGGGAGTTTCTTGCCTTTTGGGAGGTGTGAGGTCTTCTGCCAGCATTCAGTAGGTGTTCTGTAGGAGGTGTTCCACGTGTAGATGTATTTCTGGTGTATATGTTCGGAGGAAGGTGATCTCCGCGTCTTATTCCTCTGCCTTCTTGAAGGTCTCTTCGAATCTTACTTTTAAAAAGTAGGAAAATTTCCTTGCTTTAAAACCACGAACCTTCTGAACTTTTATAGGATTTGACACATTTACTCCTTGTCACCAGGGTGTATGAAGCAGCCGTGACATCCTAGCTACAAATGCATTTTCCTTCCTTCTTTTATTTTACAGTTAACCTTTGCTTCAGTGCACTCACAACAAAATTGTATGTTCTGTAGTAGGGTTTTAACAGTTTTCTAATTTCAGTTGTTGCTGGAAGCACTGTATTGGAAATTAGACGTTTTTAGTACTTCACTTATTGTTGATTTATTCATCCCTCTTGTCTATAGATACAGTGTCACTACAGTATGGTTTCCCAGTTCTGGATTCAAATGCCAAAGTTTAGCACACACTTCTTGGCAACTCACCAGCCTAGATTTGGCCGTGCCAGTGTTAGTGCCTGGTGGCATCTGGCTTCCTGTTCTTCATTAAATGGGAGAAGACCGACAAGAAGAATAATATTATGACTACATGACTGAAATGGTTTCAGAAAAAAAAATCTCTAATTCAGGTAGACCTCAGGCCTCAACTTCCCATGGGAACAGCATTGCTGTGATATTTATTTTTGATACTCTTACAGTCTTCCAGTAAATGCTAATGCCTTGTTCAAAGTTATGCAATTTCTAGGAAAAAAAAGCATTATATTACTTAAGATACTTAAAGATCTTCAAAACATTCTAAAAATACATTATTTGAAACACCATTGTTTTAAAAGTATAATCTTCATGGCTCTTTCCTTAATGTTCAGGACAGTGTCAAACAGATAAATGGTGCTGTGATATAGATATATTTTTAACATTGAGTATTGAACATAATGGAAGAATTATTCCAGGATATCCTGTTTCCCCAAACAGTTCCATTGGTCTTACTTTCTCATTACACAATAGCATTTACAAGGAATTAGATCCTAAAGTCTAAATAAAAGCATAAGTAATTCTTTCTTTCAATACTAATATTCATGGCAGTTATAATAAAACCTTCTTGGTTTGTGTTAAATTTTCCCTATTTTCTCTATTTAATAATTAAAATAGCAGGGCTCTAGAAGAGAAGGCCTCAGGAATGTTTTATACTTGCATCAGACTATTAATATTGTCGTAACCACACTTAATGTTTTCCCCCTTTCCTCATTAATTGGGTAATTATCTCATGAAATCCTTCCCATATTAGGAATTATATGAAAAATAGTGCAAAAGGGGAAGTCAGAGGCACACAGTGGGGTGTCCAGCCATCTCCCCACATTTCCCAAGGGCAGCTCACGGAGATTTTAAGGGCCTTGTTCTCTCCTTTCAGAACGTCACCTTGGAAGCAGGCTCACGTCTTTGTATCCTTTGTACGGAGAGGATGCTCCACCAGTATTTATTCAATGGATGACTAAGTAGTGATTGAATTATTTTCCTGTTATGTCAAGGTGGTTTTGAGTCAGCAGAGTCGTTCGTCTCCGAGATTTTTCCTCACCACAAGCTCTTTCAGGTGTGTACCTGATTCCTGTCCGTAATGTGGATGAAGTAGCCGTTCAGAAGCTTAATTATTCTGATGGAACTACTGCCCGGCTGGTCACTGGTTAGTTGCTTTGAAACGTAGTCCTGACTGAAGCTAAGGAAAGAGAAAAAGTTGAAAGACTTCTGAAAGGGCAACCCCATTCATCATTTGCATTTTCCTACTGTTTTGAAATCCAGCACAGATAAATTGTGGCCACATGAAATGACATTCATGCCACTGCTGCTGCGTCACATGTTTAGACTTCACCACAATCTGCAAGTCACTATTTCCAGTAAGCCCACTGATAAGCCCTGGGGTGTAAAGCGATTCTGTACCTAGTGCTCATTTCTGTGCTGCAGGAACAGTGACTCAATGTAGATACTGCCCTCTGGGTTCAGCATTCCGTATAATTGACTCCCTGACTGGTTTGTGTGTTGATTGAATCAAACTTTTCAAAGAAAGCCTTATCTTTAAAGGAGGATAGATTTTCCTTCAAGGTTGGAAGTTTGGAAGCTCTTAACAGTTAGCTCTCCCGGGTGTATACGTTCGGAGAGGAAAACCATAATAATTTGACACAATAAACATAATTTTTTAAAGCAGAAGGAATAGATTAGCTTTTTCCGCTTTATTTTTTATAAGAAGTACATAATTCAGGAAATGAACAATAAAGAGTAATTGGGTCTTTTTCAAAATTTAGTTAATACTCAAGGCCTTTTTAGGGGGAAACTATTTTCCTTCTTTGTGGAGAAAGATGGGAGGCACCTAGGTTTGTCTTGTCACCCTGCCATGACTACCTCTGGGATTCTGCTTTGATTTCGTTATAATTCTCAAACTCTTACCCCTTGGCCAACCCAAATCCTGCTAGCCCTTCAAAGTGCCCTCAAGGACCATTTTCTCAGCAGATGGTCCCTAAACATTCCTAGCTACAGTGACCTCTTATCCACCCCAAACTTAACAGAACTTTCCAATTAGACAATCAGCAATCGGTATGTGGCATGTCTTCCCTTCCCAGGGAAGAAAAGAAGAGGGACAGAGACCAGGATATTTCTGCTTGGTTGCTCTCCTAAAATAGTGTTGGTTGCACAAGAGGTGGTGAATAAAAGAATTTCCAACCTAACCAAGTAGCCTGTAGTTGGCAAAGGCAAGAACTGTCTTTTCCCACAGTTTTGATGTTAAATATAACTTCCTGCTCTGTGGTATCGCTTTCCAGGTGGCATGGATTGCAGGAAGGAAAAACTGCCACAGTTGAATTACAGAGGGCTTTATGCTTGCTCAGGGAACTTGGGGATTCAAAAGGAAATAGAAGCTATATTGGATATAAGACGAGACGTTACCAACAGTGGCAGTATAAGCAAAGGGCACTTGTTAATCCTGTACAATTAACACTGGTGTGGGGAAAATATGGTTTGCAGGACTATAATGTAATCACAACATATCCCAGGAAATCATGTAGGATTTAATGGCAGGTGTGAAATTAACCAATGCTATTTTCATAAATGCTATAATTAACCCAGATTTCCAGGAAGAAATCTTTAAGATACTGTGTAGTCCTTATGCATTTGCTTGGGAAACGGTGGGTGTGCCCCCAGACAGGTTGTGTCCATGAGTTTTTGACCTGCTCCTAATTCTAAGTAAAATGGTAAATATCAGAACCATGTTTGTTTATCCACCCTTTGTTTCCTGTGTATTAAAAATGTGTATTGCAGGTATTTGTTAATGTTTAATTTTGCTTCCACTAACAACATTCTCTGTATTTAGCTTTGTTGTATTTGCCACTTAAGAATGCAGAATTTATTATTATGTGCTCAAAGCAATCATTTAACACTGACATTTTAAGTATGACAATAATCCAAGTAATTGTCACCCATTCAGTTAACAAAATATCTTTACTTCCTGAGACAACCAATTATAATGCAGTGTTACCATCTTTACATTGTAGACATGTTTGTTTTTGTGTTTATTTTGGTTTAGGCCGTCTTCAAGGACATTCCTAGTCTCAAACTTGGCAATCTGCCCTTATTCTTTCTCTGCCACTTTCGGAAAATAAATGAAAACATTATAGCAACAATCTTAAAGGAAAACAAGAGGATTTTCATTTTTCACAAGCTTTGCTCATGACTTTAGGATTTTCGATTATAAGTTGTTTCTAAAAAACCTGATCAATTGCTATATAAATGGGGATTAATTTCCAAATGTACTCAAAGATTCTAGAAGATGAGATCAAATATCTCAGGTACTATCCTTCCACGTGGCTCTTCACCATTGTAGGAAGATAAAAGGTACTGCGGTTTTGGCTTCTTGAGACTTGGGTGCACATTCCTAGCATGGCTTTTACCCCACAAGGAGTTCTGCTATGATTTGCCTTACACAGGAATTTTGCACTGTCTCCACCTTGTGAAAATCCCTTAAATTGAGGAATCTATAATTTCCTAATTTAGTATTGGATGTTTCCATTCAGAGCTAATTTAGAGGACAGTTAAGTGTTTCATTCACTTTTATCACATCATACCATATCCTTCTTTTCATTTAATACCCTGTATTCTTTATTTTTTTAAGAGGTGATTCTCTTTTTTTTTTAATTTTTAAAAATTTTATTTATTTTGGCTGTGTTGGGTCTTCGTTGCTGCACACAGGCTTTCTTTAATTGAAGTGAGCGGGGGCTACTCTTTCTTGCAGTGCATGGGCTCCTCATTGCAGTGGCTTCTCTTGTTGCGGAGCACAGGCTCTAGACACTCGGACTCTAGTAGTTGTGGCTCATGGGCTCAGTAGTTGCGGCTCACGGGCTCTAGAGCACAGGCTCAGTAGTTGTGGCTCACAGGCTTAGTTGCTCTGCGGCATGTGGGATTTTCCCGGATCAGGGCTCAAACCCGTGTCCTCTGCATTGGCAGGCAGATTCTTAACTACTGCGCCACCAGGGAAGTCCCTAATAAACTGTACCCTTAAATTACCTATTGAGTGTTTTGTTTTGTGTTTACCAAGTTAGACCTAATAATTAATGTTGTGAGGAATAGTACAGGAAACATAACATTTTACATAATAACATATTTTTACCACTTTTCTAAACTTACTGTGTATGTGTGCATGTCTTCAATTGGCCTCCAGGGAGATGCCATCCCAGTGCTGTGAATTGCTTCCGAACACACACACACACACACACACACACACACACACACACACACACACACACACAAGTTTGACTGGGAAATGTTTTGTTAGGAAATCTCATGGCAACCTCTCTAAATGATACTTGCTGTTCATGATACTGGTGGAGCCCGTGCTCCACAACAAGAGAAGCCACCGCAATGAGAAGCCTTGGGGATGACTGGCCTTGGGGATGACTGGACCTAGGGACTCCCTTACTCCATCCGACATAGAACCATAGCTGCTTTCATCTCACTCTGGTCTCATCACATGCCACCTCCACAGAGTGGCCTTCATGTTCTCCCAACTGTCACGCTCTATCTGATTATCCTGATTTCTCCTTTTCATAACTATCCTTGGCCACAGGAAATATCCTCATTCAGATGTCCCTCCCATAGGGCAACTGGCAGTCAGTGAATTGAGGTGGAAGCGCAAAGCCCTTGTCCCCTTGCCTTATTTTGGGACAACTCTCAAGGGCCACTGCAACTCCAGATCACCAGCCAGGGACTCAGTTACAACCTCCTTAAGGATCAGGATTT
The DNA here is from genome assembly GCF_003676395.1 of Aethalodelphis obliquidens. Lineage (NCBI taxonomy): Eukaryota > Metazoa > Chordata > Mammalia > Artiodactyla > Delphinidae > Aethalodelphis > Aethalodelphis obliquidens. Next base: position 7,061,172 of record NW_020837978.1, on the reverse strand, counting down.
CCTTCTTCTCAATCCTACTTCCTTTACTTCAGTACAGGTGTCTGTAGATCTCATGATCTCTTCTTGGTGGATCCTCTGCCTGCAGCATTGCCTCAGAGTGCTTAGCTGGAGAGAAATAAACATTTCTGTGATTTATGTTTACCTTGCTTATTGTAATCAGCATTATGTTCTCAGGTGTCCCCTTGGAAAAAACTGTACTTCAATAAGTGCAAAGATTCAGAAACTATCATTTTTATAGGTCAGAGCTCCAACTGACAAAAAGTACATTCCTTGAAATATGAGTGTATATATATGCAGCATTAAATCAGCAACACATTTTGCAAATTGTGATCATATTTTTATTTCAGGTTGCTATCCCGGAATTTTTACACCAGATGTGCCTTTTTTATAATGCTTCTGTAATATGTTTGAAAAACTCTTTTTTAAAAAAATATGCAGGCAAAGCATTTATCAAAATACCATTGAAATATAACTTTGAAGATGCTAAACTATCTACAGAAATGGAGCCCTTATTTAAATGATTTATAGGATATTTATTATTATTTTAACTTAAGATAGTAAAAACGCCCTTAAGATTCTCCATAAATAGTAAGTTCACAGCAAATAGGTCAGGTTCTCATTCCTTTCTTTCCTAACTTGGTCGTAATTTCTGACATTCTGGTTCAGTCTACCAGGTGCGTGATCTATGATTCCTTTGGAAATATGGCTTAAAGTTTAGATTTATTTGCCCTGGGGAAACAGTTAGATGAAGTAGGCATCATGGAAGATCAATTTCCAGAAATGTCCAACAGTATTTGGCCACTTGTAGATGTTTGAATATGTGCACACACACTTATATATTGATACAGAGACTCAAAAATTGCTCTTGAAGAATTTAATTAGCTCTTTAATTTCTAAATTTCCTCAGAGCTCTCAACACAAATTACTTTTTATAATAGGTGGCTAAATAAAACAACTCAGAATTAAATTGGAAAGAAAAAGTGTTAATATGTTATATTATGTATTTTGTTATGCTAAATTATGAGAATATATGTCCATCTATTTTAAGTCATTACTTAGAAGTTTAAAAAAATATATATGGATTAATGAGTACTAAAACTTCTCTCCACATAACTGGACGAATTTCAATTTTGCTTGAGCAACTAGGACACTTCTGTGAACGCAATGAAGGAGAAGAGAGTGAAATTTAGATTATTTTCATTATTATTTATTTAGAAAATACTATTATTATTATTGATGAGGAAATACATAAATTTTTGGCTAATGTTAATTTGACACTTATTATGAGACAAATATTACATTCTCCCTTTTGATTGCTCTATGAATCTTTGAACCTTTGAAATAGGTATAACAAGTAGGTATCTTATAGGTAGTATCTTATTTTAAAGAGATTAAGTACTTTTCTCAGATTCACCCAGTTATGCTGTGATAGAGTTGATACTCAAACCCAGTTCCATCTCATTTTAAAAATTTATACTTTTGAAACTACGCTATGCATTTTCCTTTCTATCTGTATCAAATGTCTATGTTATGTATATACTGCCAAATCAAGCTCAATCTATATGCTATCAATTCAATTGAACAGAATCTTCGGGGGTTTTTTTCCTTTTAAATTTATTTATTTATTTTATTTTTGGCTGCATTGGGTCTTCGTTGCCGCGTGCAGGCTTTCTCTAGTTGCGGTGAGCAGGGGCTACTCTTCCTTGTGATGCATGGGCTTCTTATTGCGGCAGCTTCTCTTGTTGCGGAGCACAGGCTCTAGGCGTGTGGGCTTCAGTAGTTGTGGTTTGTGGGCTCTAGAGCGCAGGTTCAGTAGTTGTGGCACACGGGCTTAGTTGCTCCACGGCACATGGGATCTTCCTGGACCAGGGCTCGAACCATTGGCAGGCGGCTTCTTAACCACTGCGCCACCAGGGAAGCCAAACAGAATCTTCTTGAACAATATACTGTAAGACCTACCCATTGCTTCAGACATGAGACAAAATGACAAGGATGATGCACTTAGACTTCTTGTCAACACTTGACCATTATTTTTGCCTAATTTGTCTTCATTTTAGCTTGATTTGTCTCTGAATTAGACTGTTATGTTGTGGTGAGATGAAGTTGTAACTCACAGTGTATTTGCCATGTGCCCACGTTTTGCTAAAAATGACAAAATTAAACTCAAGCTCACAAAAAAATCTGAGAGTGTTACATAGTGCTCTTACACATGATAATAGTTCATCAACCTCTTGCTTAAACTCTTCTATATGCTACGAGTATATTTTCTGTCTCCCTCTCCCATTTTCAACATATCTGGTGTTGTCAATAATTTGCATTGCATTTACATTTCTAGACTTTTTACTGCAAAAAACCTATTCATCTAGTACTCACTAGCCAAACCATGGCTTTAGGAAAGAAGCAAATAAGAGAATCCAAAGCTGTATCTTTCACTTTTTGATTTCAATGTCTGAGCCACCTGTAGATGCCACTGGAAGGATCACAGTGTGATTCCTTCCATTAGGATATGTTTTTCCATTGCCTGCAATAATGGAATCAAAATTAGAAGCCAATTTTGTGATTCACAATGACTTTCTTTGTCTTTAGCAACTTCCCAGTTTTGTATCATAAAGCAATTTTCCTTTAAAAGTGGCAAGAACCTTCCTAGGATCCTGATATGTTCTCTTGTTTAATCTTCATATCTTGAAGAGGCAGACATTATGATCTCCTGTTTTTAGAGGAAACATCTGAGGCCCAGAGATTAGATACTTTACAAAATATCACAAAATTAGTAAATAGATGACTGAGGATTCAAGATGGGCTCTCTTCTCTCAACCTGTATGCCGCTCTGTCTCTCCTTATCCCCTAGGTGTAGGGAGCCTGACAGGTCCTGAAGGCTCCTGATAATATTCTCATGGCTAAACCGTGAAGTATTTATTTTTTCTTACACTGCTCGTATGTATTATCATGCAGCTCCCCAGTGCAGTTGTTTTCAAAGCTAACTGCTGTTGCATTATTGTTCCAATTATTAATAAAACTTCCATTTTGCATAAAGTATTTAGCTATTTTCACTGATAAAGTACTTTGTAAACATTTTAACCAAATAGGCCAGGCAAATACCGGCAAGGTAGATGCTCTTCTTCTTACTAACGGATTAGGTGAAAAGGTAAGTGATTTTGTTAAGCCAGAGGGAACACTTCAATAATAACTGTGACCAAACTAGGTTTCTGCTTTCTGCTCTGGTGTCATTCAGTCAGGAACACTAGTTGTCCTTAGCTGTCGTCCATCTTAATTATCGTAAAGCACCAGCCCTGTATTTACTTATTCTTTAATCTAGGAAAATTTCTCCTTGGACAAATAGATGCATTCTAATATCACATTGAGTATTTATTATCGCAGAGTATTAAAGAAAATGCTATTCGGGGTTGGGGAGGGAAGGATTGGGAGTTTGGGATTAGATGCAAACTAGTATATATAGGATGGATAAAGAACAAGGCCCTATTGTATAGCACAAGGAACTATATTCAATATCCTGTGATAAACCATAATGGAAAAGAATACGAAGAAGAATATATATATATATATATATATATGTATATATGTAAAACTGAATCACTTTGCTGTACAGCAGAAATTAAGACAACATTGTAAATCAACTATACTTCAATAAAAGTTTTTTTTTTTTAAAGAAAATACTATTTGTAAATGGCAAAAAATGATGTCCTAAAACAGAAACACACACGTTAAATAAAAGACATTATTTTCAAAATAGGCAAACTGACTTTGCTTCAAGATGTAACTTTATTTTTGCAGTTTGATTTCATTTTCTTTTTCTACTCTAGGATAAGTTTTGTCTGTCCCTGCCCCCGGCCCCCCCTTCCCCCAATGCCTCCCACTCCCATTCAGAGACTGTCATTGGAAATAACAGCCTTAAGAGTTTGGAAGTCTCTTTGGAGTCCTTCAACATACTTCAATCCCTGTTTTCTCATTAGAACATTCGTACGTTTGTGCCTCAGTGGGAATGATCAATTATTTCAATGTCAGTAGTGGTAATATTACCCCTAAGATTTAGCAATTTTCAAAGATCTTTTAACTTAATTAGAGGCATTTGTTGTAAATTGAATTAAACCCGTTAAAAGTGCAATGTGTTATATTAAAAGTATAATACCCTAATTGGCCAAGGAGACAGAATTTTAGGGGGAAAAAGATCTAGTTGAAAAATGCTAACATCAAGATAAACTTGTGAATTTTTTCCTTTTGATAAAGCTTTCTCTTTTTTTTTTTTTTTTTTT
>NW_020837978.1:6768728-7056801 GCF_003676395.1 Aethalodelphis obliquidens | reverse complement strand
TTTTTTTTTTTTTTTTTTGCGGTACGCGGGCCTCCCACTGTTGTGGCCTCTCGCGTTGCGGAGCACAGGCTCCAGACGCGCAGGCTCGGCGGCCATGGCTTACAGGCCCAGCCGCTACGTGGCATGTGGGATCTTCCCGGACTGGGGCAGGAACCTGTGTCCCCTGCATCGGCAGGTGGACTCTCAACCACTGCGCCACCAGGGAAGCCCTTTTTTTGAATTTTATTTTATTTACTGTTTTATACAGCAGATTCTTATTAGTTATCTATTTTATTAGTGTATATATGTCAATCCCAGTCTCCCAATTCATCCCACCACCACCCACCACTTTCCCCCCTTGGTGTCCATACGTTTGTTCTCTACATCTGTGTCTCTATTTCTGCCCTGCAAACCCATTCATCTGTACCATTTTTCTAGGTTCCACATATATGCATTAATATACGATATTTGTTTTTCTCTTTCTGACTTACTTCACTCTGTATGACAGTCTCTAGATCCATCCACATCTCTACAAATGACCCAATTTCGTTCTTTATATAGCTGAGTAATATTCCATTGTATATATGTACCACATCTTCTCTATCCATTCATCTGTCGATGGGCATTTAGGTTGCTTCCATGACCTGGCTATTGTAAATAGTGCTGCAATGAACATTGGGGTGCATGTGTCTTTTTGAATTATGGTTTTCTCCGGGTATATGCCCAGTAGTGGGATTGCTGGGTCATATGGTAATTCTGTTTTTAGTTTTTTAAGGAACCTCCGTACTGTTCTCCATAGTGGCTGTATCAATTTACATTCCCACCAACAGTGCAAGAGGGTTCCCTTTTCTTTACACCCTCTCCAGCATTTATTGTTTGTAGATTTTCTGATGATGCCCATTCTAACTGGTGTGAGGTGATACCTCATGTCGTTTTGATTTGCATTTCTCTAATAATTAGTGATGTAGAGCAGATTTTCATGTGCCTCTTGGGCATCTGTATGTCTTCTTTGGAGAAATGTCTATTTACGTATTCAGCCCATTTCTTGATTGGGTTGTTTGTTTTTTTAATATTGAGCTGCATGAGTTATTTATATATTTTGGAGATTAATCCTTTGTTGATTCATTTGCAAATATTTTCTCCCATTCTGAGGGTTGTCTTTTTGTCGTCTTTGTAGTTTCCTTTGCTATGCAAAAGCTTTTAAGTTTCATTAGGTCCCATTTGTTTATTTTTATTTCCATTACTCTAGGAGGTGGATTGAAAAAGATCTTGCTGTGATTTATGTCAAAGAGTGTTCTTCCTATGATTTCCTCTAAGAGTTTTATAGTGTCTGGTCTTACATTTAGGTCTTTAATCCGTTTTGAGTTTATTTTTGTGTATGGTGTTAGGGAGTGTTCTAATTTCATTCTTTGACATGTAGCTGTCCAGTTTTCCCAGTACCACATATTGAAGAGACTGTCTTTTCTCTATTGTATATCCTTGCCTCCTTTGTCGTAGATTAGTTGACCATGGGTGCGTGGGTTTATCTCTGGGCTTTCTATCCTGTTCCATTGATCCATATTTCTGTTTTGGTGCCAGGACCATATTGTCTTGATTATTGTAGCTTTGTAGTATAGTCTGAAGTCAGGGAGTCTAATTCCTCCAGCTCTGTTTTTTTCCCTCAAGACTGCTTTGGCTATTCAGGGTCTTCTGTGTCTCCATACAAATTTTAAGATTTTTGTCCTAGTTCTGTAAAAAATGCCACTAGTAATTTGTTAGGGATTGCATTGGATCTGTAGATTGCTTTGGGTAGTATAGCCATTTTCACAATATTGATTCTTTCAATCCAAGAACATGGTATATCTCTCCATCTGTTTGTGTCATCTTTGATTTCTTTCATAAATGTCTTACAGTTTTTTGAGTACAGGTCTTTTACCTGCTTAGGTAGGTTTACTCCTAGGTATTTTATTCTTTTTGTTGCAATGGTGAATGGGATTGTTTCTTTAATTTCTCTTCCTGATCTTTCGTTGTTAGTGTTTAGGAATGCAAGAGATTTCTGTGCATTAATTTTGTATCCTGAATCTTGACCAGATTCATTGATTAGCTCTAGTAGTTTTCTGGTGGCATCTTTAGGATTCTCTATATATAGTATCATGTCATCTGCAAACAGTGACAGTTTTACGTCTTCTTTTCCAATTTGCATTCCTTTTATTTCTTTTTCTTCTCTGATTGCCATGGCTAGGACTTCCGAAACTGTGTTGAATAATAATGGCAAGAGTGAACATCCTTGTCTTGTTCCTGATCTTAGAGGAAATGCTTTCAGTTTTTCACCATTGAGAATGATGTCTGCTGTGAGTTTGTCATATATAGCCTTTATTATGTTGAGGTAGGTTCCCTCTATGCCTACTTTCTGGAGAGTTTTTATCATAAATCAGTGTTGAATTTTGCCAAAAGCTTTTTCTGCATCTATTGAGATGATCATATGGTTTTTATTCTTCAATTTGTTAATATGGTGTATCACGTTGATTGATTTGAGTATATTGAAGAATCCTTGCATCCCTGGGATAAATCCCACTTGATCATGGTGTATGATCCTTTTAATGTGTTGTTGGATTCTGCTTGTTGAGGATTTTTGCATCTATATTCATCAGTGATATTGGTCTGTAATTTTCTTTTTTGTAGTATCTTTGTCTGGTTTTGGTATCAGGGTGATGGTGGCCTCATAGAATGAATTAGGAGTGTTCCTTCCTCTGCAATGTTTTGGAAGAGTTTGAGAAGGATGGGTGTTACGTCTTCTCTAAATGTTTGATAAAATTCATCTGTGAAGCCATTTGGTGAATGTTGGAAGAATGAATAACAATTGTATCCAAAATATTTTGGTAAATATGTATGTACAGATACTTTTATAAAACTATTTCTCCCAGTGCTTGAAGCAATGACAAAGGAATAGCAGATTTGGACATTTTAGAAAACTTTGGTAAAAAAGAAAACTGATGCCATTTATAATTTATATAGATTTGTCCAATAATCAGCACATGGTTATAGTATTATAATAATACATTTTTTATTAATGCTGTTTCTTTCCAAATAAGTGCTTCTTTGTCTTGACATACTTTTTACCTCATTTTCTTTTAAACAAGATGTCACAGTGAACTTGCCCAAAGAGTTCCTACCAGTCAAATCATTTAATGATACACTGCTGTGCACTTATGAAACTGTCCTCAACTGCCATTTAGAAAATCCTAATGGTGTTTTTCTCATTTCTTAGTCACCAAACAAATAAGCTGGCGTAGCATGGGCTGTATGAATATTGAAATGGGTAAATTCAAGGTATAGGCTAAACTTACTGAATTGGATCATAGTTTTCACCTAAACCATTTGGAAAGCCAGCCATTTAAAACATTATTTATTTAATAAATGCTTGTTTTTAAGCATCTACTCTGCACAAGGCATGATGCTAGAACCTGGGGTTATAGGAGCGAACAAGAAAGACAGTTCTTGGATTCATAGAGCAAACGGCCATGCTAACTCTTTAATGTTAGTGTCAGTTTGCGTTTTGACTGAGTTTCCAGTATAACTTCCCAGTATATCTGAGTGACTTGTAAACCTCCCTCCTGCCAACTCCCCATATACTCAGAGAAGCATGGATTGTGGAAATACACAGGTTTTGGTATCAGACTAAAAGCAGATTAAAATCTAGATTCTGGTCTTGGTTCTGTCTCTTAAAATCTGTATGATTTAAAGTAAATAATTTGAACTTAAAAAAAAATGATGTATAGTAGATTTACAATACTGTGTAAGTTTTAGGTGTGCAACAGTGATTCAGTTTTATATATATAATATTCTTTTTTTTCCCAATACTTTTCCATTATAGGCTATTGTAAGATATTGAATATAGTTTCCTGTGCTATACAGTAAATCCTTGTTGTTTATCTATTTTATATATGACAGTGTGTATCTGTTAATCCCATACTCCTAATTTATACCTCCCCCTACCCTTCCTCTGTGGTAACCCCAAATTTGTTTTTTATGTCTGTGAGTTTGTTTCTGTTTTGTAAATAAGTTCATTTGTACTATTTTTTATATTCCACATATAAGTGATATCATATAATATTTGTCTTTCTCTGTTTGGCTTACAGCCCTTAGTATGATAATCTCCAGCTCCATCCGTGTTGCTGCAAATGGCATTATTTTATTGTTTTTTATGGCTGAGTAACTCCATTGTATATATGTATCACATCTTCTTTATCCACTCATCTGTCTTGGCTATTGTAAATAGTGCTGCTATGAACATGGGGGTGCATGTAACTTTTCGAATTAGAATTTTATCTTTTCTAGTCCAGAAGTGGAATTGCTGGATCATATGGTAACTCTATTTTTAGTTTTTTAAGGAACCTCCATACTCTTTTCCATAGTGGTTGCACCAATTTACATTCCCACCAACAGCGTAGGAGGGTTCTCTTCTCCACACCCTCTCCAGCATTTATTACTTGTAGACTTTTTGATGATGGCCATTCTGACTGGTGTGAGGTGATACCTCGTTGTAGATTTGATTTGCATTTCTCTAATAATTAGCAATGTTGAGCATCTTTTCGTGTGCCTGTTGGCCATCCACATGTCTTTTTTGATAATCTGAACTTTCTTAGTTCTCATTTTCTCACTGCAAAATGTATATAGTAACACGTGTTATCCAAAGTGCCCCTATAAATTAGCTATTTTATATATATATATATATATATATATATATATATATATATATAATAGAGTGCGTTCAATACATAGTAGCTACCAAAAATTCTCACTTACCTTAAAAACTCTTGTCCATTTTTTTCAGGGAAGTAAATGAAAGAGGATGATCTTGTCCAGATTAAGTGGTTTGCAGCTATAAGCCAGCATATGGGGAAAAAAAATCTCTTCAGTGAATTCTTGAGTTTATATTGCTCAATGTCATGATAGCTAATTCCATTTAGAGAAAATTTATATTAATCCTAGTGACCAACATTTGTATAATTTTTTAGGTTTCGCAACATTTCCATATGCTGGATGTTGATGATGGCAGCCACACTGCTGGCTCCTTATTACGATGCTGGTGATTTCAAACTAAGGTTTCCAGCTCTGATATCCCTTGAACTTCACTTCCATAAGTACAACAGACTGTTGGGTAAATTCTCTTGAATAAATCATAAGCGTTTTCCATATGCAGGTCAAGAGGAGCTTATTGGGGTTTCTGTGTGTTTGGTTCTTTCATTTTTCCCTTTTCGCCATCAAATTTTTTTTTCTCATATGTTCTCCACTCAGTCACCTTTGGATGAGTTACCTGAGCCAGAAACTTTGGGACCACTTTTGAGTCTTTTTTTAAGACCCCATGTTCAAACAGTCTCCAAGTCTTGTTAACTGTAAGGCAGTATCTCTCAAATCCACCTATTTATCTGTCCCTCCACCTCTTTCACTCCCTTTCCCTCAAGAGGGTTACCACTGGCATTTGGGCATGTTATGGGTTGAATTGTATCCCCTCAAACAATATGTTGAGGTTCTAAACCCTAGTACCTCAGAATGTGACCTTACCTGGAAGAGGGTCATTGCAGATGTAAGTTAAGATGAGGCAGTCCTAGAGTAGGGTGGGCCCTTAATCCAATATCGTATCCTTACATGTGAAGACACAGACACACAAAACAAAGATCGCCACGTGAAGATGGAGGCAGAGGTTGGATTTATGCTGCCACTAGCCAAGGAATGCCTGGGGCTACCAGAAGCTGAAAGAGGCAAGAAAAGATCTGTCCTCTTCTATGCTCCCTCCTCCCACGCCCAGAACCTTCAGGGAGAGCATGGCTCTTCCAACACCTTGATTGAGGACTTATAGCCTCCAGAATTGTGAGAGAATACATTTCTTTTGTTTGAAATCACCCAGATTTGTGGTGCCGGTAGCCCTAGGGAACTAATACAGGGTGCAAGAGTTCTTCCTTGTTTGAGGCTCTCAAACATGTTATCCAGAAATGTGTTGCCTTTTGCCATCCTTCATGTCACTGTGACAACCAAGAATATCCATGCCCATACTTCTGAGTGCAACTGTTATGCTCTCCATTGAGCAGCACAGGGTAGGTCATCATCTAACTCATAATCCTTTCTCCCCCTGAGTCTGGACCCTCTCCACACATTTTCATCTGGCGACTGGGACAATGTTTCTAAACTACAAACATGGTAGCCTTCCCTGTCTCCTTCACCCTAAAATACTTCGTGGGCTATTGATGGTGGCAGAATAGAGCCCAAACTCCTTAATATGGCATGAGCTGACCAGGCCCCATCATAAGAAGGTCTCTTCTACTTCTCCAGCTTCAGCCTCTATCACTACTACTTAGTGATACAAAGACTTTCTTCACCCAGCTCAACTTACTTTCAGTTTTAGAAATGGAACTTTATTCTTCCGAGAATGACCTGTGTGATGGAATGCCCTCCCAGCTTTTCTACCTACACCCTCACTCTCATTTGTCTAATTCCTCTTCACTTGACAGATCTTAAGATTTGGTCATATACAAATTCCTAGGGACTCATTCACTGAAGAAGAGAGTTTAAGAGTACATTCCATGCTTTTTTTTCAAAGCAATCTTGGTCTTTTTTTTTTTTTTTATTACACTGATGGATCATAGAAATCTTGTTTGATTTCAGGTCTCTATAAGGACTGGGCATGGAAGGGGGTTATATGTGTGTCATACGAAATGTGGCTGAAGTTCAGAGAAATAGGTTTCATTTAATAGCTGAATACTGGATGACCTCACCATTCTTCTCACCCTCTGGCAGCTTGCCCCGTGAGCGATAGAGGAGCTGCCTGCACGAATGGAGGAGTAGCTGCTGGCCTCAATGTGATTTTGCAATGATCTGTGTGCTCTATGGCTGCCTTCATAACCAACAAATCAATTCCCACTCTACGTATTACACACCCCAGTGGCAGAGGCCATTTATTATCCTTTTGATGATCATACTCTTTGTACATAACCAAGAAAGATTACAGAGGAAGGAAAGAACAGTTGAAATGTGGATGAAGATATTGTACTATGGCACTGCATTCCATAGTGTGTCTTGCATGTATACAAGAATGAAAAAGACGCTTTCTTTCAAGACAGTTTGGAAACATGGATGCAGAATTGTCCTTTGAATGAAATCTATTTTAAGAACAACATATGGAGAGAGCATTGTCATGCAGTTTTATATCGGTGCACATTTAGATTTCAGGTGCAAGTTCAAAATGATTAAGAGAGAAGGACTCAGATTTTCTTGTCATTCGGGAATTGTTTATAAGGCTGTACTTGACTAGCTGTGTTCGACTAATGAGCTTTTTGATACGTCCTTTTATTTGGCATCATCTTTCATCAACTGATTCTTTTATTAATTTCTAACTTTGCAGTATCCAGTTTTTTAAACTCTAAATGATTGATGCCAAGGTTTTCCTAATTCTTTAAATCCAGACGCTATAGTTACTATTGTTAAACAAACATATAAAAACAAATAATGAATTGTGTTGACTAGGTGCAAGAAAATTGAATATTTTGAATTAGATATAAATGGTACATGGTGAAATTCTGGTGTTATTTATCCTAAACCAAACACCCCATAAACAAATAACGTAGATCTGAATGTGGATGGGAAACATTTTATCAGTGAAACTAATGGTAAAAGTATGACTTGATAGTGGGTTCTGTTCATAAATATTTAAGCTGCTTAGTCAGTAGATGAAAAGAACAGTGGAAATTTCCAAAGGTCAAAGAAGCTACTGTCTTTTCTGTTTCGCATCATTTGAGATTTTCCAGTTTTTTGCTAACAACACAATGCCAAATCTGTGTTTGATTTTGTCTTCTCTTTGAAGAGGCAAAACAGTGACAGAATAATTAACTGAAGAGGAGATCATGCACAGAATATTTTCCTTTGGCGGTGTAGAAAGTCCTGGGTTTCATTTCACATGATGGTAAACGTAGTGAAGTATTCTGGAATCGTTCTTTAAGAGAGTCAGTCTCCTGACAATTTTACCATTGGTAAACCAAAGCCTCTTGGGGGTCTGTTTCCTGTTTAACTATTCCTCGTTTGAGTAACTGAAAAGTATGCTTAGTAGAAAGCCGGCACATGGTTTTCAGTTAGATGATGCTCTACACCTTTATGGAAAAATACACACAAGAACAACCAAAATAAATTGTCAATGTCAAGTTCAGTGCCTTATTAGCCCTGTGCAGACCAAAAAGCTAAAGTCATGGATTGGTATTTTAAGGGGAATAATGGGTTTTCTTTTACTTACTGTTGTTAGTTTTTTGCTTTTCTTCTCTTTCTCTCCCAAAGACTCTTGTTTCTATTATTTAGCTTCTTTTGGTGATACAATGTCATTATGTTTGATAGTCTTCAGAGAGAGATGAGCTTTTGTATATAAAATCTTTGGAATCTGTCTATGAATTCCATTTCTGTTAATGTTCCTACAATGCCTTGAACTGCTGTGGTTAGTCACTAAGCCACTGAACTACTTACTATGGTACCAGCTTCTCCTTTGGTAATGTGTTTATAATCAGGACTATTTTTGGTTGAGGAATTTGCTGAATTATTCTAGAATAGAATTAGACAAGTTAATCCGGGAACTTGGAGCCTAGTTCTTATAAAGATTAATTACTGGTTTAATAAAACCGACATTTTATTAAACCCGTGATAGTATATACCAATGATATTTACAGTTTTAATTAAATAACAAATATATGCATGTCCATGTTTAAATCTCTTTAAACAAAAGAACCATGTAATCATTTAGACAGATCTCATACATTTCTTGGGCTTGGTGGAAAGCCAGCTTATTTCAAAGTAGCTCTGCTAAATATAGGAAGACAAAATGAGGGAGAAGCAGATTATTGAGTGTTTATTATTTTGTAATAGTAGCCTAGGAATAGCTCTGTTCAGAGTGTTTTATATCTGTTAACTGAGTTGTCATATTGACCCTGGAATATTGGTACTATTCTCATCTCCTTTTTCCATATGAGGAAACAAAGGCGTAGAAAGGAATTTCATACCCAGACAGCCAGATTCTAGAGCTTGTACTTCAGTCACTAAGCTGTGGTAACTCTACTGAATACTCACTGCACGTAGTCATGGGAATGGGTGGGGAATGAGTTCTGTCCCTACAGATGTTTTCAGATAGCCTCTTCATCTTTTTTCTTACAAACTGTTATTTTATTTTACTTTAGCTTTTTTCTTTGAACAGCTTTATTGAGATATATAATTCATTTACCATACCATTCGCCTATTTAAAGTGTACAATTTAAAGTTTTTAGGATATTCACACTAGTGCAACCATCACCAGAGTCAACTTTACAATATCACCCCAAAAGAAACACAGTACCCATGAACACTGACGATTCTTTCTGCTTCAGGCCCCAACCCCTCCTTGTTTTTTTTTTTTGCAAACAATTTTAGAAACTTTGAAAACATCTCTTGCCATCAACACAAAACAGAGAGAGGAAACCAGAGCTAAATCAGAATTACTGTATGTAGCTCTTTCATGTTTCGTTTCAACAGAAAATGTCAGTATTGTGTTAAAGAATACAAGAGTTCTTAAGTTTCGAATTCTCATTCATATGTTTTTAGTGGTATGTTAATCACTCATTTCAATTTTCAACCTGAAATAGTTAACTTTGAACAGATTATATGCCAATAATTAAATCTAATCTTAATAAAGAGGGATCATTGTGAGTAGGTGAGGTAAGCAGGACTATGGTATAGATTTTAAAGATTAAAAAAAGTTTACTGCTATAATAATTTATTTCCATATTTCTTTAAAAAATGTAACACACACATAACGTAAAATTTACCATGTTTTTTTACTTTATTTTATTTTTTAAAAAATTTATCATCTTAACTATTTTAAGTGTACAGTTCAGTTGTGTTAAGTGTATTCACATTGTGGTGCAACCCATTTCCACAACTTTTTCATCTTGTAAAACTGAAACTCTGTACCATTAAATAGCTCCCCATTTCCCCTTCTCCCAGATCCTGGCAACCACCATTCTACTTTCCGTGTCTCTGAATTTGACTCCTCTGGGCACCTCCTATAAGTGGAATCACACAGTATTTGTCTTTCTATGACTGGCTGACTTCATTTAGCAATAATGTCCTCAAGGTTCATCCATGTTGTAGCGTGTGAAAGAATTTCCTTCCTTTTATTTTTTTCCTTCTTTTTAAGGCTAATAATATTCCACTTGATGGACAGTTAGGCTTTTCCCACCTTTTGGTTATTATGAATAATGCTGCTATGAACATAGGCGTACGAATATCTGTTTGGGATCCTGCTTTAAATTCTTCTGGATAAATACCCAGAAGGAGTATTGCTGGATCATACGGTAGTTGTATTTTCTAAATTTTTGAGAGCCTGCCATACTGTTTTGCACAACAATTATATCATTTTACATTCCCACCAACAGTGCATAAGAGTTCCAATTTTTCCACATTCTTATCAACACGTTGTTTTCTGGCTTTTTTTTTCTTTCGTTTTGATAGTAACCATTTTAATAGGTATGAGGAGATATCTCCTAGTGGTTTTGATTTGCATTTCCATATCCATGTATTTTTATGTTCCCCTTTAGTAATCCATTATAGCAAAAAGGAACATAGCTAGTTTGAGTCCCAGGTAGCTCAGAAGTAATTTCATTCAATTTTACTTTCACTATGTCTTTATTATTATTCTCAAAATATCTTACTTTTGGTTGTACTTAAGCTCAGAATTTATCTATTATTTGTTTGTTTGTAGCTGTTCTTCAGTAGCTGATAGTACTGGATCTGGAGAATTCTTCAAGCATCTCTATTTTGTGCTGGCGTCAGTGTTTTCAGAACTTCAGTTCGCTCAATGGCAAAGCCAGGGCTTCTGGTACATTATCTTGCTGACGGCTTCTCTCTGGTTCCTGAGGCTCTACCTGCATTACCTCAGCCAGTGGCTTTTCCTCCAGGCCATTTCAATTCCTGTTACAAAGTGAGTGCTTTCCCCTGACAGTCAAAGGAATGCATTTTCATCTTGAGAGGCCAAATGAAAGTAAAAAACTCCTCTCCCATCCGTTTACCGTAAGACCTAAAATGCAGGTATGATTTGAGAAGACAAAAATGTCTTTATCTAAGAGCAGGAATGTCTATTACAGTTATATTCTCATTTTGGGCCTGTATATACAAATACTTAACCAGTACATCAATATTTATTTAAAATTTAGCAGATTCAACTATGTTCTAATATCTGAGCAGAATCCAAAAAGGAATTTAGCAACAATATTTTATCCTATTTTGATTTTATCAGAGTGACTTAGGCTGCAGGTATTTTAGAAGTAA
This sequence comes from Aethalodelphis obliquidens, assembly GCF_003676395.1. Classification (NCBI taxonomy): domain Eukaryota; kingdom Metazoa; phylum Chordata; class Mammalia; order Artiodactyla; family Delphinidae; genus Aethalodelphis; species Aethalodelphis obliquidens. The sequence continues at coordinate 7,045,509 of NW_020837978.1, read as the reverse complement.
TATAAGTATGATTTATCACCTATACTCAGAGAAGCAAAGATTGCTTCTTCTGCAAAATGATTGAATTCAAACAATTACTGAACTCAAGCCCAGGCAGCATTCTGGGCCATTATCCTCTGGAAAAAGATGACACTTTAAAGGTTATCTCTCCATAAACATGATTCCAGAGACACTATAGATAGACCAACAGATAGATATCAATACAAGTAAAATTCATTTTTTCAAATGTAGATGGTACAGATAAAAATAAAGATGTGTGTATATTTTCAATTAAGAAGGCTGCAAACTATTTTAAGACACTTTGAGAAGAAATATGTGTGTGTTATACATACACACATACAGTTTTTGATCATCTTTTATAATTAAATCACAAATATCTGAATATATTATAGAATATACAACTTTAAATGTACTAAATAACTGTATTTTCATGGCAGAATTTTATATAGCTGTTATATTCCTTTCTTCCCTTCTTTTTCTTTCCTCTTTCTTTTTTTCTTTCTTTTGTGTGAGAGTTTCTAAAGCAGAAAGGATAAATATTATCTGCTTGGGCTAGTTGCTTTTTGCTATTTGCTGTCTTACTTCTTCAATAGAAAAGGAAGCTCTATCTTTATTGGTTGTTAATGAAATGAGACTGCAAAAAAATATCCTGGTAGCTCAGCTTATTCAATTTCTTAAGCAACAGAGGACCTAATACGTTAGGATGTTTTGTTGACTATTGCCTAGTTCCGCAGGCTCGAATCATACATTAACTCCATGTCACATTGTAGTTATGAGACATGACAATAGCTACAGCCACAGTGAGCATTTTTTCTGCTTTTACTCTGTTAGGTCCTCTGCTAAGAAATGTATACACCTTATTTTATTTGATATTCACAACAGCCTAAGAACAAAGTGTAAAAACTGCCTTCAGAGCAAAGGTCAAGGAATGGAATAAATGAAGAACTCTTTTTAGTAGAGAGCTGATAAGCTGATAAGAACTCTTTTTAGTAGAGAGCTGAGATGCACAAGCAGCATTAACTACAAAATAACTTTAGAAGGCTGAAACACAGGGGAGGGAAAAATTTGAGTCAACGAAGGCTCACTTTGCATGGAAAGACGGTGCCAAAGTCTGGGTGAAGGCTGCTTGAATTACTGGGCTCACCTTGGATTCAAGCCTTAGGTCAAGTTGTCCCTTTAGATGTTTTTGTTGTCAGCAGTGTTGTTGTTGTATTTAGGGGGTCTAGCTAGAGGAATCACAAACAAAATTAATCAGTGATGTCAAAATTCTGGAGAATTATGAGATTTATTTATATTTCTGATTTCTGTTAGAGATTGAGTCATTACTAAGTCCACTGATATACTTTGCATTTCAAATAGCCTATTAATGAGTATGTGTGACCTGCTGGGCAGTTCTTAGTCTAAAGAATGCTCTGCTCAGTGGATCAAAATGATATCCTTTCTATGATGGCATATGAAATTTACAAGAACAATGAACAAGGTAGAATTTGCCTTCTCCTCAAAAGTGAGCTGTTGCGGAGTTTCTAAGGAAAAGATGAAGACTTCTAACACTTAATTTTGGGGTACTATTAAGTGTCAAGTTTTCTCTACAAAAAAAAGAAAGCATTTCGTTCTATAAAATGTTTTGTATATGCAGCATTTTATAGACTTCTTCTCCTTTGCACACATGTGATTGCTTTGTTTTCCCATAGATTCCATTTTTCCCCCCTCACGGTTGAGCTCTGCTACCCAAGCTCTTTACTTCGCATCGGAGAAGAGTTGCTTGTTGTTGTGATGGGGCCTTTAATGCTGAACGCAGTGGTACTTCCCTTGGTTCTGATCAGATGGGGCTGTCAGGTACTGTTTGCCTTCTGCCCTGATGTCCTGTCAAAGTTAATCATCACCATGGGACTATGGACAGTTCTGGACCCACTGGCAGTGTTTATTGTGGATACTATCCTGGGGGTAAGTCAAGTAAAATAATCGGGACACGAGTCCTTGACATAGAATGTAACGTTAGTGCACAAATCAGTTGACACGGGAAGTTTCAATAGTCATGTACAATTCAATATTCATCTTAAATTGAAGTTATTCATTTTTTTCATAATAAAAAATTGTGGATGTCTAATATAATCATTTTAAGTGTAATTTTAGCTATGTTAAAGAAACACTTGCAAAATGGGTAGAAAATAATGTTGGAGATCAAATCTAAACTAATTGGTGCATTTTCAACATTATTGCAAAGAAGCTTTCTTTTGTAACATTTTTGGTAACTTTTTTTTAATATTAAGGATTTTCACAGCCAAACTTCATAAAAAAGTAATCGTGCAGTAGTTCCTTTAATTTGTTAGGTTATTTATTTCCTTTTGATGTAATACTCTTTCATAATAGATATACTCAAGAAGAAGAATAAGAGCTTTTTTAACATTTCTAAGTAATAAATAATTTTAAAAATTACTCCTTAGGCATTTATTTTGACATTTGTGATGTTTATGAAATGACGAAATGGTGCATCTTCACTCTAAAATATATAGTTTTAGGATTTCATAATTAAGAATGAGGTACTAACATATGATTATGTATAAAAATGCTAATAATGATTCTAAATCAAATATTCATTTGTAAAATTATCTAAATTTATGTAATAATACTCCTTAACTGGTGTAGTTCTCCTTTTAAGAAGAAAGGTTTCCAGCCGCTGTATATGTGTTTAGACTATATTCACTGTGCCTATAGCAGATCATAGGGATGGGATTTTTGATGAACTCTGCTTATTCACAGTATTTGAAATGGGTTCTACCATTAATCATGTGCTCTTAGAACTGAAGACCAAACTGCTGTCCACTCCACATCCATGAAAATGTGGTGCTGTGGTAGGTTCGGATCTGCAAAGCCTGCAGCTCTTATTTCTATCTCTCAGGCCGTGCTACACTGCAAGAGTGTGTCTCCAACTTTTATGTGCTTGCACGTCACCTGGGGATCTTATCAAAATACAAATTCTGATTCAGCAGGTGGGGCCTGAAATTCTGCGTTTTAACAGACTCCTAGATGTTGCCAAGGATGCTGGTTCCATGGACCAAATCAGACTGTGACAAGTTGATAGACCCTCTACTGAGAAGGTGTCTCCCTTCCCTTGGCTGTTTGCTAAGCTGGCTTTCACTTGCTCAAGGTTCCTGGGCTGCTCTCAACAAGACTGGGGTCCTTGATGTACTGAGTCCACTAATGACCTTTTAGGCCTTGTGTGAGAATTCTGACTTTTTATTTCAGAGTGGAACGACCTCTGCTTAGAACCTGCAGACAAATGTGACAGTTGACTCTGCAACCATGTAGGTCATTTTAATATTATCAAAACAAACAGTGAACATCGAGCCTACCAAAGTACCTAGCTTCTAGCCTCCCTGCCAAGGAAAATTTGTCAGTGCTTGGAAGGCTTGTTTTCAAGTTCTAACCTGTGACCACCCTTGAAGCCTCAGTACCATGGACCACCTTGATGACAGTCAGAAGTGGTCGTGTTTTCTACCCCATCCTACGTTCCTTCACCCCTCTGATTAGACTCCAGGTTCATGAGGACAAGGCCGTACCATCAAGGTTTGTTGAGCAGGAGATGTAGAGACGGATGCTGTCTGCATTCCAGTAGGACTATAGCCCATGGCCTCTCACAGTTCCTCCTGGGGCCAGTTTGCTCCTATTGCAACACCACACGGGAAGCCGTCTGGGAGGATGCGCCACCGTCCTTTATGATCTTCTGAGATCTCCTCATAAGGAAAGTCTACAGCTCTCCTGGAATGGCTTTCCTTCTTCCAGACAGGTCCCCTAGAGAGATTACTAGCTGAATAGTCCACTGTATCAAAGGCAGCTGACAAAATGAGCTGTCTTAATTTACTCTGGGGCCTCTGATGTCATCTACAGGAAAGTAACCTCCAGCAGGGCCATCTCCGAACCAGTTCAGAAGTCTGTAACCTGATGGAAGCTGACTTGGATTCTAATAGATGAGTGTAACACCCATATCTTTCTCCACTTGGAAAGAAAAGCTTGACGGCTCGTTCCCGGTCTGCACAATATTCAATCTCTAGTTAGAATCCATCATGTTTCATTGCCGATGACATCCACTTTTGCTGTCTTTAAGAAAACTCGAAAGCTGCCTGTGATCCACAGATCAGCAGCATTGGAGTCCGTACTTGGATACTCTCACCAATTGAATAAAAAGATGTGTTTTAACCTGCTCTACGGTGATAAGTTTGAGAAGATCTGCTCTAAAGCAGTGGTTCTTAAAATTAGGTCCCTGGACCAACAGCATTAGTTTCACCTGGGAACTTAGCAGAAATGCAGAATCTCAGGCCCTGTACCTCACTCACTCTTGAGGTAAAAACTCTGGGAATGGGGCCAGCCTCTGAAGGGGCTTTGTTTTTTTGGGTTTTTTTTTGTGCGGTACGCGGGCCTCTCACTGTTGCGGCCTCTCCTGTTGTGGAGCACAGGCTCCAAACCTGCAGGCTCAGCGGCCACGGCTGACGGGCCCAGCTGCTCCGCGGCATGTGGGATCTTCCCGGACCGGGGCACGAACCCGCGTCTCTTGCATCGGCAGGCGGACTCTCAACCACTGCGCCACCAGGGAAGCCCGGCTTTGGGTTTTAACAGGACTTCCAGATGATTTTCATGCTTAGTAAAGTTGGAGAACTACTGCTCCACATGGCATCATGGTTATCGTAGTTTCAGTGTCACTAATGAAATTCAGGTTGCCCGAGTTCATACCTCCCAGTTCTTCCAGCACTTCCTTCTAGCAGGTAAAGCTCAGAATCATCTGTGTTTGATCACAGTTGGCCGGTCAGGAGAGATGCTACCTAATTTCACTAATAATTTTTGTCTTGGATCCATTTTTTTTCATGGAAATCTAAAGGGTATGTGGCAGGTGGAATGATTGGAGGCTGGAGCATTGACTGGCTGTTGATGTTGCTGATAACAGTTTGCCTGTCGCTCAGTTTGCTGATTCAGAGGTTGGCAATGCATTCCTCTGACCGCCATCCATGATACTATGCTCAGAAATTCCACTGGGTTCATAAATTCATTCTCTCACTGAGCCTTTGTCTAGATAAAAAGTAGGGAAAAGATTTGCTGTCAGCGATGTGGCGTTGGATCAGTCAACCTCTCCAGGCTTCAATTTCCTCAATGAATTACAAAACAGTAAGAATACCCATAAACAGTAACACCTACCTTACTCAATTCACAGTTTGTTGAGAGAGTCAAATGAGAGACCATCTGGGAAGAAACTGGAAAATCTAAGGCATCATACATATAAAACAAACCAGCAGGAGGATTATAATGAAGTGATGATACTTATGCTGTGTGAATGTTACACGATGTAACCACCACTGCCCCAGTGGTCCAAGCAGGAACTTACAATCTAGTTGGGGAATCAAAATATTCAGTGTGTGATCAATACCATTCGGGAGGTGTATGGCTCATTCCCTTATATCCTTCAGGTCTTTGTTCTAATAACACCTTTTCGGTGATACCTTTTCTGATCAAAATGTTTAATAACACAGCCCATTCCTCCTATACGTTCTTCCTGCTTTACAGTTTTCCTCAAAATATCATTCTCTAATATACCACGCATGTTACTTCATCTTACTTACATGTTTACTATCATTTGCTTTCCACCCCATCCCCACTTCAATGTAAGTTCCGAGAAGGTAGGGCTTTTGTGTACTCTTATTCACTCTTTTATCTTCAGAGCTTAATGATGCTTAGTAGGCATTCAATACCATACGTGGGGGTCAGATGAATGATTAGCAGCTATTGATTAGATTATGTTATCAGCATCAAACATATAGCATTTTTTTTGTTTCATCAGCGAATCCCATGTCTATTTCTTTATTTTCCAAAAAGCAGCAGAAGGGAAGATATGGAATAGGAGAAATGCATGGTAACCCTTACAGATCTGCTGCCTAAAATCCTAGCACCAAGCTCACATTTCGCACGGTAAACCGATTAACAAGTAGAGAGCGTAAAAATAAAAGTTCTGAAGTGGTGATGGAAGAAGCAGTCGAGAGTCAGAACAGCTGAATTCTATCACTGCCCAATCACTAACGGATATTTTGGTGTAGGGAAGATACACATTAACCTATCTAGGGTTCTGTTTTTATCTGTATCTGTGTACTGTGGATTAGTTTTAAACGTGCCCTACTAAGCTATATTTATATAATTGTCAGTTTAAAAAGTAGAGAAATTCTTCTTTCTCTCTTACATTGGCGAAAAAAATACCTTATTTACATTTATATGGCATATGACTTACACTTGAGATCATGAGAGTCATAATTAAAGAACATTCATATTTTATAAACTCAAAGGTCAAAGATGTCATATGGCAATGTCTTAGGTACATAGCATTTTATATTTGCTTTTAAAGACCTCATTGCCTTGTATTTATTTCTAACCCAACATATAATATGGTTTTCCTTGTCTAAAATAAAGACTTATTATTAAATTGACCTAATGTAAACTTTGGTTTTCAAGATCACATTAAGTAGCCTGATAACTTTTATAAGTTTCTAAAATAAGCCATCTATTTCATGCATAGAACAATTTAAATTCCTTTCAAATCTGCTTCAGAGAGAAAAGAATATTTCCACCATCATATCTAATTCCTTCATATCTTGTGCTCATTAAATTCAGAAGTTAATAGTACATAAATAAAACATGGCTTTTACTTTATAGATTGCATGTAGAGTGCACACATTTAAACGCCTATAGGGAAGATGAGAAAATCCTGGGAAACCAACCATGCAAATCCAGTCTTTTTCTTCCTGCAGCTGAAGATCTGATATCTTCAGCACACTGAAAATGTAATTTAAAAACAAATTATACTCTCAGTTGGTCTTTGTGTATTTAAATTAATCTAACTTGATGATCAGTGTTTTCACCCTTATCTTATTTATTTATTTTTGTAATTTGTATCTTCTTTTGTCAGCGGCTTTCACATGACGGGGAGGCTCCTGTAGCTGATGCAGCAAAGCTGTACTGGATGTTTGAAAAAACCACGCAATCAGGAATCCTTGGTGTGGTGCTCACGGTGCTACTTTACGTGCTCCTGTTCATCATTTCATCTTTGATTTTATATTTGTATTGTCTCAGGTAAGATGTTTCAGTGGTTCCATTCCTCCGAGTGTTCAGCCTCCAGTCTTGTTGTTCTATGACTGGGCTGTGAGAAGATAGTTGAAGAAGTTAGAACCACGTCTCCACCTCAAAGGCAGAAATCTCTTTCTTGTGTGTTTACTGTCATGAAGACCAGCCGGGAAATTATTTCTTCTGGAGAAATTTTTTCTCCATTATAGGGAGAACTAATTTTGCTCTAAATCATTATACTTGTCTCTTCAAACTAAGGACCTACAGGAAACAAGGAGTAATACACAATGATACACAATGACATTCTGGGAAATTTCCTGGAAAGCTTGTCTAAACTTCTCTTTTCCTCATTCTTCTAACCCACTTTCTCCCCTCTCTTCCCACCCCTGCCAAAATCACCAGTAGGAGAATCCTCCTTCAACTTTGATCCTGAATATCATTGAGTATGGCTTGACAGGTCATTAATTTAACAAGCAAAATATGTGGGTGAAGAAAAACAAGAAAAGTAACAAATATAAGGCAGTATAAAAAGTGCTAGGAAGACTTTTCACTCTGTTGATGGTTTCCTTTGCTGTGCAGAAGCTTTTTATTTGGATACAGTCCCACTTGTCCAATTTTATTTCTGTTGCCTGTGCTTTTTAAAAGTCATTCTTATATCCATGAAATTATTGCCAAAACCAATGTCATGAAGCTTTCCTCCTAAATTTTTTTAAAAGAAATTTTGCAGTTTCAGGTCTTATACTTGTCTTTAATCTATTTTGAGTTGATTTTTGTGGATGGTTTTATATAGGGTTATTTTTTGCATGTGGATATCCAATTTTCCTAACACCATTTGTTGAAGAGACCATCCTTTTCCCATTGTGTACTCTTGGTACCTTGTTAAAGATCAGTTGATGAGCACGCATTTATTTCTGGACTCTCTAATCTGTTCTATTGCTCTATTGTATGTATTTATGCCAGTACCATACAGTTTTCATTACTGTTGCTTTGTAATATAATCCAGCAATTCCACTTCTGGAGATTTAGTCAAAAAATTAAAATCAGGATCTCAAAGAAATATTAGCACTCCCATTTTTATTGCAGCAATATTCACAATAGCCAAGCTGTAGAGATAACTTAAGTGTCCATTAGCAGATGAATGGGGAAAAATGTGGTATATACTTACAATGGAATATTGTTCAGCCTTAAAAAAGAAGGGAATCCTGAATTATGTAACAACATGGATGAATCTTGAGGACATTATGCTAAGTGAAATAAGCCAGTCATCAAAGGACAAATACTGCATGATTCCACTTAGATGAGATATCTAAAAAAGCAAAGTCACAGAAGCAGAGAGTAGAATAATGGTTGTCAAGGGCTGAGGAAAGGAAGAAATAGGAAGTTGTTATTCAACAGACATAAAGTTTCAGTTATGCAATATGATTAAATTCTAGAGATCTGCTATACAATACTGTGCCTATAATTGACAGTACTATACTGTGCACTTAAAAAATTGCTAAGAGGGTAGATTTCATGCTAAGTGTTTTACATAATTAAAAAAAAAAGTGCTAGGAAGAGGTCAACATAGGAGTCTCTGGGAGCATAGAGGAAAGGAACCAACCCAGGTCTGGAGGTGCATAGGGACAGTAGCCAAGTGCTTCAGTTGAAATATAACTCTTGAATAAGTTTTGAAGTTTTAATATAATTTAGCTAGAAGAAAAACAAACATGTTTGCAGGTGAAGGGAAGAGGTATAAGAACATATTGTTATGAGAAAATGTATTTGTCAAATCAAAAGTATTTTAATATGGCTGGAGTATAGGATATAGGGTGAGGGCAGTTGGCTGAGTTGAAATTAGGAATATAGTCAAGGACCAGATGAGAAAAGTCTTGAATATTGTGTTCTGGAGCTTGAATTTGTTCTAATGATAAAGTGCAATTATTGAAAGATTTTAAATGTCTTTAACTTTAGGAAGATCACTCTGCTCATAGAAAAGAAGATGAGATTTAATAGTGACCAGGTTGAAAACAAGAACGTCTAGTTAGAAAGCTATCTTAATAGTTTGGGCAAAGAGTGTCAAAAGCCTTAACTAAAGAGAATGAATGACACAGGAAATGGACAGTCGAGCCATATCTAAGAAATGGTTAAGTGACCCAGTATAACTACTGGGCTCATTGGAAGGTGAAGGAAAGGATAACATTTAGTAGAACCTTAAGTTTTGGAGTTGGGCAGATGGGTGGATGACTGTAGCATTCCTAGAGATAGGACACAGAGAGTAAACATTTAGAGGAGATAATGGGTTAAATTTTCCCTCAGATTGACCTTGAGATATCTTTGATATTGACAAGGGAAAATATATCATAAGACGTTAGTATAGATGAGTATAGAGCTCAGAGAAAACAATATAAACTACAGATTTGGGTGGAGGAAGCCTTGAGTTTCATTGCTTTGTAGGGTAGAGGCTAGATTGCAGTGGGCTGAGTGAAGGACACGGAGTCAAGACTTACGCCAATTCTTTTCACAAAACCATGATGCAAATGGAGAGTGGTTGGAAAAAAGGTTTTTAAAAAGAGTGGCTTTTAATATGGGTGTGGTTTGAATATATTAATATGCCTATATGATAATTCTAAACGAAGGAGAAATATGGAGGATGTCTAAGCAAGGGAGGATGATTGATTGAGCAAGGTCTCTGAAGACCCGAAGTTGAGTACATGTGATGACAAACCTTGGATTTAGGGAAAAAAGTCTTATCTCTTGATGTGATAGGTAAAGAGATAAGGACAATTGCAAATGCAAGCACATTTGATAGCCATTATTATTTCCTATGAAATGGGAGGTGAATTCACTCCTTAACTTTTCCTTCAGTAGACTGATCATTCTCTGATGGGGCCCTTTGGTCACTAACATAGGGGTAGTAAAGTTGTCTAATTGTCAGGGGATCCACGTTGTTTAGGCACAGTCTTGGTTTATATTTGGACATGTCAGAAGCACTGCATGTCATCTTTCCTGAGCACTTACGTTCCTGGGGAAGGGAAGAAAGTCTTCCGTGATCATTCAGTTTTCATTTGCTCACTAACTTGTCGTGTAGCCTTAGGCAATGATGTTCACTTGCTGGATTTTAGGCATTTTCTTGTGTAACACGTATATGTAGATCTTACAAGAGGCTCTACATGAAGTGTAACTACTACTTAATATGACTAGAGTTTCCTAGAGGAGTTAAAGAAATAAAATAGTGTATCATGTTGTTTAGACTTTTGTAGGATTAAAAAAATGATCGGGTCATGGTAGGTCTCTTTCATTCCCATATCACTATATCTCTTCTCACTTAAAATAAGATAAATGTTTACAACGATGCTTTGCTTGCTCCAAAGTCTACATTTTTATTGTCAAGAGTACTTGTAAAGTATAAAAAAATGCAAGCACAAAATTTATGCACCAAATAAGTGCGATTTAATCTTTTGCTACCTAAACAAATAGTTGTTTGCTTTAAAATAAAACAGGAAGATTACCCCATGGGGAAGGGTTGATAGGAGGTGTGGGAAGATCTGTAATGGAGGAAGAAATGATTAAGGGAAGAGGAAGTGTCCAGACATCATAGAGAATGAAACTAAAACAAAATTCAGGAGGAATAAACAAGTTTTGTTCACTCTTTCCCCCCAGCCCCTCACTGTCTTTGTGCTTAACCTGTCTCGTCAGAACTAGGCATGCTCAGTAACTGTAAGCAGGTTTTGTTTGTATTTTAGAAGTAGATGCTCTTAAGAGTCCTTTGGGTGATGATAAATTTACAGTTGTATCCAACGGGGAAAATACCTGTATTTTCCATACAAATAAATAAAGTCACTCCAACATGTCTGCTGAATAATTATCTCTTAACTGATATTTCTAAACTCTCTTTTTCTGAGATGGTGGAGAGCAGGGCAGCCCAGCTCTTCTATGAAGCAAGCACTGTCACCATCAGAGGCATCTGGTCAATGAAATGGGGTTTTGCTCTGACATAAAAGTAGGCAAAGAGACACAGAAATCAGAAGAACTCATCTCAGTGAAAAAATCCCAATATGGATCTGTGCATGTTGACTGATTTAGGTTAGCATTCCTATTCCAGATGTTAAAGCAACACTCCTAACTCTTCCGGGCTTTTGAATCAGTGCTGTCAAAATGTGATAACACTGCTGGCATAAAGGAAGTACAAAGAAGATCAAGGCTGTGGTGCAGGATGTTAATAGAGCATTTTGTGTAGCTCTGGGCACCAGAAGCTCCACATTATGGGGACTGGCTGTGTAAGCTCCAGATTGGACCCTATTGAATTTGGCTGATTGGATCTCATTTCTCTAAGAGCCTGAATAATTTCTTGCTGAAGTGTTTCTACTAGAAAAATTCTCACTTTCCATAGCTCTAGGAGAAGAATTGACCAGAATGCTGGTTCTTTGCCTCTGTGCAAGGAGGTTCTTGAGCTGGGTGTAATTACTTTGACTGGATTTTGTAGCTGTAAAAAAAACATTGATCTTTTTAATGGTTTTCCTTATTATAGTAAGGATATGTTATTTAGTAAAAAAATTGAAACTACTGAAAAGAATCAAAAAATAAATTAAAAGCATCAATAATCTCACCATTGAAACAAAGCATTGTTAATCTTTTGATAAATTTATTTCAGTCTTTTCCTGTGTATATTTTTTTTTACAAAGTTGAAATTGTACTGTAAGTATAACTTTATATGTTGATTTTTATGTTTGTTTTTTTAAATTGAAGTATAGTTAATTTATAATGTGTTAGTTTCAAGTGTATAGCAAGTGATTCAGTTATACATATATATATTTTTTCAGATTATTTTCCGTTATAGGTTATTAAAAGATACTGAGTCGAGTTCCTTGTGCTATACAGTAGGTCCTTGTTGTTCATCTATTTTATGTATAGTAGTGTGTATATGTTATCCCAAATTCCTAATTTATCTCCCCCCCGCACCTCCTGCTATCCTCTTTGGTAATCATAAGTTTGTTTTCTATGTCTGTGAGTCTATTTCTGTTTGTAAATAAGTTCATTTGCATCATTTTTAGATTCCACACGTAAGTGATATCATATGATATTTTCTTTCTCTGATACATGTTGATTTCAAACTTAATGTTATATGATATTTTCATGTTATTTCATGAACATACAATGCCTATACAATATTTTATACCATATAAGCAGTATAAAATATTTAAATATTGCTTTATTCCTGGACAATAGATTATTTTCATTTTTGTGCATCTTATAAATAATTCTGATGAACATCTTAAGCCTCAGGGTCTTGTCCCCATTTTTAATCATTCTTTGAATAGAGTCCTAGAGACCCAGAAATTCGGGTTCAGAGAGTTTGATGTTTCCAAGACATTTGATAACTATTGTGAACTTATTTTCTAGAGAAGTTGTATAGAGTTATGCTTCCACAGCCGTGCATGAGGAAACTTAGCAAGTCGTGTTCACATCATGTGTGAACCTTTTATAATCTCATGGAAGAAATGAAATCTCATCCTTTTCTAAATGTGCCTGCATCTTCTAGTCACTAAATATTCTCAATATGCTTATCACACATTTATATTTTCCTCTTGTGTGAATTGCCTTTTAAGTGTCCTTTTGCCTTCCTTTCTATAGAGTATTTAAATGTTTTTCTTACTGAGTTATACGAGTTTAATATATAATAACAGTATTAATGCTTGTGGATATTTTCTCCATTTGAAAATTATCTTTTAAATTAATTTTTTATTTTGAAAAAATAGATATTTATAATTCATATACAGTAAAGTCTTTTGATCATTTTTATAACTTTAAATACCTCTTAATCAAAATAATCTTTCCTCATTCAGAAATTTTACAATTATTTGCTTCTATTTTTATTAAGTTGGACATTTTTTCATTAAATTCCTTATCATAAGCTATGTAGAATTCATGTGATGTGGATAGTGTCAAGATCTAAAGGAGACATCCTTTTATTTTTTATTTTTCTGGTCTGTTCTTTAAGTTTGTATTATCTTTAGATATTAGCTGTTTTGCCATTTTATCTTACTGGTTTTTCTTTTAGGTAATTTTAATTCATCAGCTTATGTTTTGGATGTGATAGAGCTCTTCTTTTCCAGAGGTTTTTTTTTTTTTCATTTTCCTTTTTACCAGACTTTTATAGATGGTCATCTACAGGCATTGGCATAAGGGAGAAACTCTAATGACCACCGATGCCTCTCAGACTGTTTACTGTGTATTTAACTTTTCAGCGTTCTTTGTAATTCTTCCAAGTAAAGCTTCTATTGATTTTATATGGATACTTTAAATTCTTTATCTGAATAGTCCAAAAGATCTATAGGCTGCACACATATTTTTTGTAATATGCAGATAATGAGAAACCACAATTTAAATGACAGATTTGTTAAAGCTTTTATATTCCTGGAAGCAGTACACAAATCTGAAAGACTGATATTCGAGTTAATTAGTATTTGGGGCGCTGATGTCTTCTTGATCATTGTCTTAATAGTTCTGAATAGCCTTATAAGTTTTAGCTACTGTCATTTATTACTTAGGAAAGTTAATTTAGATTAAAATAACTTAAAGACAGATTTTGATGAGAATATTATGAGCGTATTCATCGTCTAGGGAATATGTATAAGACAATCAAAGATTTTCCACTTCGGAATCAATCTTCCTTACAATTTTCCTTACTAAAGGCAAAATATTATTTACCATGTAAAGGAAAAAGCTCTAAATATTGCTAAATAATTTTCATCCCTCTTAAATTGTCACTGAGTTATGGGCACTCTACGCCCTGAGAGGCAGAAATGAACTATGTACACTTTGACATGCTTGTATAGGAATAGACCTCTTTAAAAGATTCGGATGCTACATTGTGTCAGCTCCAGTAAACTGAAAAATTGTAACCAAAATGGCTCATTGCTTTGGGTCCAGATCAATTCACTGATCACCCATTTGCCAAAAGCCCATCGGTATCCTCCCCCTGTTCCCCATAACCAAGCTCTCTGATGTGGGCGGTTGACCTCATGCTGTATCCTGACTCCCCTTCCATGTTTTCTTCTGCAAATAGAAGGGTCTATTTCTACTCCAACTATCCCCATCTATAGCTGCAAGAAGCTGGGTCAGAGATAAATAGAACATTCCTTGACATGATATTCTCTTATAAGAATAAAATAAAAGCTGGTCAATTAAGTCTAAATTGTTAATCAGTCATTTGGTGAACTGGGTTTTGGTAAATTAGCCTGCTTCTATAACTCTAGGATAAAAGAAACTAATCTACTGGATCGCTTTTTATTTATTTATTTATTTATTTATTTATTTATTTATTTATTTATTTATTTATTTATTTATTTAAATCCAGAGCTTGTGGGAAAGTGGGTATGTGAGTTCTGACCAATAGCAAGTAGGTGTTAAGACAGTATATGTACCTGAATGAGGTGACAATGTGTAGATTATCTTGTTGGCACAGTCCAAATTTGTGGTTTGGGTTTGTTTTAGGTCATGGGGACATGAAGTTTCCTTTTTCACTTCCATGTAAGTACTTGCACCTATAGCATAATGTGTACAAGCCAATGTTATTCTCCACTTCTCTGCCTTAGCATTATGTATAATCTCTAAAAATCTTCCTGAAGCATTTTCACTATACTTATCACTAAAACACTTGAACAAACAAATAATCAAACAAAAAGAGCAACAATTTTGGTTTGCTGCCACAAGCCAATGAGGATTACATGTACATAAAATGGTATGTTAAACTCTGAACCATGTATTTTAAATGTTACATCAGTAGTCAACTAAAAATGAAAAAGAACTATAGAGGCAAAATAACTAGAAACTCTGGACTGAGGACTGAAGGCAAGATTGTTAACTCTAGAATTCACCAGTCTCCTCTCTGGACCCAGAAAAGTGTCTGGAATACAACGGACGCACAACTAATATGTGTTCGATTAAAAACGTGAACAAATAAATGAATACAATATCTACGTGATGAAGATACACCTTCTTTTTCAGATAAAATGGGGCTCACAGTCTGTATGTTCAAATGACACTAGCTCCCAAGTGTTTTTTATTTTGAACTCATCCAGAGTATAATGAAGACGTGTGAAAAGGGACACACATGGCTCTCAC
Organism: Aethalodelphis obliquidens; assembly: GCF_003676395.1. Classification (NCBI taxonomy): domain Eukaryota; kingdom Metazoa; phylum Chordata; class Mammalia; order Artiodactyla; family Delphinidae; genus Aethalodelphis; species Aethalodelphis obliquidens. The sequence goes on along the minus strand of NW_020837978.1, from coordinate 7,030,308 downwards.
GTGTGTTAATTTGATTTATCCAAGTGATCAGGATAGGGTTTTAGTTTGAATTCTTTGGCAACAGCCAATTTCTAAAAAAATACAGTGCAGTGTGGAAGGAGAAATTTTAAAGGGTCATGATGACGCACATAGCAGGGGAAATGCAAAACATTTGGGCACTGTATGTAAGAAATCCAAAGGACCTTGGGAAGTGCTGACCACATCATAGGTGCAGAATGATCTCTAGCTCCCCTCTCGCCAATACTCAATTCCACTATCCCAAAATCCCTACACCCCACCTCCCTATCTGAGTAGTCTTTTCTCTTTAGTGATCTGGTAAGTAGGCTAATATGTGGCATGCTTAGATGTTCAAAACAGCAGACGAGTTTCTGGTGATCTTGGACACACTTGTAATGGAGCTGTCATCCTGCAGCGCACAAATGATAGAAGGTGTCTCAGCCTTAGGTCTGGGTTAAGTGCTTGAGCAATACCTTTGCTATCGATGTTGATCATGAGACTAGGACCTATTATCAGCCCTGTGTTTTCTTAGTGGCTAAGACCTCACAGATTAGTTTGATTTGAGAAAACACTGCCATAAGTTCTTCTGGTTCACTTACTCTTTCTAGTTTGGGTTTCCCTAGTAAACCTGATGCATCTACATGACCTAATTCCTTCAGTGCAACATAAGACAGTATGAACTCGTAGAGCTGGCCCTTGTGGTCGTGAGAAAGAATAGAATCCTAACCCTAACAAATATATTATTGGCTCTCATAATAATTTCAGAATCTCCAAGTATAGGTTCAAAAAACTTCCATCACATGCCGTACAGATCAGCGAAATGGAGATTACAAATAAAAGTTTTAACATTTTCCTTTTAGTTACTGAATAGTAATTTTTGTCGTGTCCTGAGCACTTACTGTATATGCCAACCCTGGTTTGAATACAGTATATAGATTACCTCACTTAAACCTCAGACTGAGTCTGTGATTCAGGACCAGTTACTGTCATCTCCTTTCATATGAAGAAACCAAGCCTTCATGACTTTAAGTCATTTGCCTAAGGTTGCAACTCCTATCTTTACGCAGTCTTTGCAACTCCCCAAACTGCAATATTACTTCTATGTCGTATTTCTTAATTTTTTTTAACAATAAGATTACTTAAAATTCACATCTGTGGTTAATTTTTGCCTAATGAATGGCTGTGATGTAGTGGTTCAATATCTGGCTTGAATCTTGGCTCTGTTACTTATCAGCTGTGTGTCCTCTGGCAATAGTTTAACCTCTCTGACTCTCTTTCATTTATCTTTAAAATGTGAGTAGTAAAATCAAACTTAAACCTTGATCTGCTCCTTTGGAACAAGTTAATTGATTTAAATTGTATATTTCTAACAGATTTGTAATTTAGGCAGCTAAGTTTAGTTCTAAAATTTAGCTCTTCCAAGATACATATGAATTTAATTAAGCAATTTAGAACTTTCTATTAACTTTGACAACTGCACGTATGTATGTCAATGGGACTTCCAAATCGACATTCTGAAAAGAAACTCATTGTCTTCTGCTCCAGATCACCTCTTCACGTAGGGTTCCCTTTCTCAGTAAATGCTAAGATCACCTATCCAGTTCTGAAGAAAGAAGGAAGGAAGGAAAGGAAGGAAAAGAAGGAAGGAAGGAAAGAAGGAAGGAAGGAAGGGGTTTCCTGTATCAGTAAATGCAAGATCACCCATCCAGTTCTGGAAAGAAGAAACAAACGAACAAACGTGGGAGGTGTCCTCAAACACTTTCTCTCTCTCACCCTCCATACAAACCTTCTCCAGGTTCTGGTGGCTCCTTAGCTCTTGAACCAGTTCACCTCATTCCATCCATAGGGTCCTTTCCCTGTCCGATATGCCCTAATCTCTCCCATGACTTACTGTAACAGCAGCCTTCAACTAGTCTTCCTATATTCCCTCTTGCCCCTTTTAATCTATTCTCAGTGTCACCAGAATCATTTTTAATTTAAAAAAATCTCTTCTTGCTTTAATGGCTCCTATTACTCTTACAAATATGAGGTCTCTTGATTGGGGCCATGCCTTCCCCACATTGTACAACCTTAATACTCTGTGGCCGCCCCATCACTCTGTGAGTCATGAGGGCTCCTTTCCCCCTCCTTCCAGGAATCTTCCCCTATCCTCTCCCCTACTGGTTGCACTTACCAAGTACTTGGCATTTGATAGACACATGTGAATATTTTCTGACCAAGTAAATACATGAATGAGGAGTGAATTAGGAGGATGATTGTCCCCTTACAAACGTGAGACTCTACACATACATTGAAGGATGTACACTTCATAACTAGAACCCTGTGACAGGACTGTCTCTGGAAATGGTGGTGGAGGGATGCGGGTGGTTCTTCACTATTTCCCATTGCGTGCACATTTTTACTTTCTGAGTTTCTTTTTCCTTTTACTAAAATTACTTTTCCTTCTTTATGGCTTCCTTGTATTTCCCTTTTTCTCCATTTAGTACAAGTTCATACCAAAGCCATTTGGATTTTAATTACTATTAAACAGAATGGTGACTGCTCAAGTATTTCTAGAAAGCCAACCAAAGCTTTCTCCATACATATAAGCACTTCAGTGTCACACCTCATCTAAAGTGTTCAACAATTCTGCTAAAGAATATTTGTATTTTAGAAAAAAATTTTAAATATTAAAAAAAATGAATGAATGAATTTCAGCAAGCATATGCTTGTCACTCTATAAGAAGCTTGACTGTTTACATGCTGTCTATTCAGAGCTGTACATGCCACAGTCTAATGTATTTACACCAGCAGGTAAGTAGTTTTCAAAGTTAAATCATAAGCACATTGACTACAATATGTATAAAGCCATACTGCTGAAATCTTTTGTAACTTTTGGAGTTAGAAATAAGCAGTCATATTTGATTCTTCTTCATTTTTATATATTTTTTGAATTTAGAGCTATTTTAAGTCATAGCTTCCATCCTTTTCATGATCCTTAAAATACTATATTAGCTAAATGTTCACACTTGTCCTTTTTAGCTTGAAAAGAAATGTCACATGCTAGGTTTCTGTAAATGACCCACATTCAGATGTGAACCAAACATAATAGCTTCTGCCATTCATCAAGCAGTGAATTGCTTCAAATGTAGGACACAGGGCAGAGGACTTTGTAAATTACTTTGTTTCATTGTCCATCACCAGAACCTGTGGCATAATATGTGACCTATTTCTATAAACAATAATGCCTAAGGCTTTATGAACAGGTGGAATGTAGTCTCTCTTTTAATTACATTTTGAAGAAATTTAAAAATGTAAAATTTTTAGACATATTGAATAGTTGTATTGTCAAAAGAAATTAAATTTTTCAACCATCACCATGTAATGTGTATTTCAGTAGAATATCATAAAATTTTAGCTTTTTATTAAAAACAAACCTACACAGGTTGCAAAAGTAGTGCAATGACCTTGTGTATTCTCCTTTTAGATTCACTAATCAATAGAATTCTTTCCATGTTTGCCTTTCTCCTTTTCTCTCTTTCATCCAATATGATCCAGTATCTTCAATTTTATTCAGTTCAATCTGATATTTATACACACATACCCAAAATGGCAAAAATATGAAAATACATGCGTGTATTTGTGTTATCTTTAACCTATTTGAAAATAACAAACTTTCATAACTAAATATGATCATGGAAAGTTGAAATTTAACATTTTATTGAACAATTCTAATACTGTAAATACACAGAGAAAATAGTTTGCTGCTCTTTGTCATCAATGTCTACCAATGCCCGATTTATTTATGAAATTGGAACTGTTTTTTTACATTTTTTATCTTAATAGAAATTATTCTAACATTTAGCTGGAATCATTAACTTTCTCAAGAGAACCAAAAAAGTGAATGTTTAATAGATGTTCACCAAATTTGATCCGTATGGACTGCATAAATATCCAAAAGGATAAAACAATTCACTTTTGGATAAATGTTATATTGCTTGACTGATTATATTATCAAATGAATTACAGAATTATCAACGTTCAATTTATTTCTAAATTTTGCATATACGACTATGACCAGACTATTTTCTCCTTGTTTGTGTAAGCTGGCTCTGTAGAGCTGAGAAATATGCTAAAAACTAATAGAGGTTGGTAAGTTGACTCATTCACAACCCATAGTGAAGCTTTTCACTGGGAAATGCCACTCAAAATGGCAAAAAAAAATATTAAAAATCAAAATAAAACATAATTGACCTTCATACAGCTTTCCACATTCCAGTGTGCCATTTTGTTCTCTGTTAAAGCATTTGTTTACCGTCCTGTAGATCCTGGCTTGGATATTTGTATAATTATTCTTTCACCCAGAATGAAGGAGATGTAAAGAGGAGACAGACATTTCCTGGGCAAAAGGAGCAGAAGCTAGCAGAAACAGGACTGTGATTCCTAATTAATTCAAAGTTAATTGCATTGTTGATAATCCTGCACTTAAAATCTTCATATAGAAAATGTTTATGGCAGCAAATTGACAGTAATTTAACTACATTAAATCTTACCACCATTAAAAGAAAAAGATGAATGTTACATTAAACAAGCTTAAGAGAATGGTAAAGCCTAGTTCTTGTTTAACAAGACAACTCGCAAATCACTCACATTGCTGACCTAGAATCTCCAAACATAGTAAGAATAGCAGTTGCATTTCAAGATGTCACCAAGCCATGTGGACCATCAGAGACGCCGGGTGGCAGTTTTGCTTTTTCAGTTGTTTCTCAGTATCCATGGGAGATTGGTTCCGGGAGATAAGATGCTCAAGTCCTGTAGTCAGCCTTCCAAATCCTGGGGTTCCACCTCCTAGGAATCAATGAACTGTAGAACTGCGGATTGTGTATTAAGTTTGTGATACATGATTGGCTGAACCTGTGGATGTGAAACCCAGACATAAGAAGGGTGACTATATTTATTGAAAAATATCTGTGTGTAAGTGGATCTGAACAATTCAAATCCATGTTGTTCAAGGGTCACCTGTACTTAGAATCATCTGTGGATTATTTATAATGCCTAATACAATGTAAATGCTATGTAAATAGTTACCTGTGTACAGCAAATTCAAGTTTTGCTTTTAGGAACTTCATGGAATTCTTTTTCAAAATTTTTTCAATCCCTGATTTGTTGAATCTGTAGGTATAGAACCTGCAGATACAGAAGGCTGACTGCATTTCCACTATGTGATGAATGAAAAATAGTTGGGGGGAAAAAAGACACATGCACCTTAGTTGGCAAGAAGGGTCAAAAAAATCTGTTTTGGAAAGGATCTAGTTAAATGAAGATATGTGTTGTGTCTTTTATTTTCACTGAAGAGTCAGATGATGGAATAAAATGAACTTTGGAGTTAACTCTGAGTTTAAATTCTCTCTCTGTTGCTTATAAAGAGTAAGACTAACTTTTGATTTTAACATGTAAATATGTAAATGACAGGATTAAGGTAAAGCTAGGTAACACAGTGAATGTGAAATGAACTACCATTATAATAGGAAAGCAATACATTTAAATTTTATTATCTAGCCCATTTAAAGCAAAATATAATTATCCTGATCATTGAAAGAAAATACTTAAAATTCTCCACACCGTGTAGAAAGACATTTCCATGTGATCCTTAATTATCTTGATAGTCCAATTTATATTTTGGGCATCTTGTAAAAACTTACTTCTCAGATGGGTAGTTTATTGACACTGTGATGCATTAGGGTTCTTGATCTGGTCTACAGACTGTTAGTGGCACAATTCTATCTTTTTTAAACTGGTTCCAGGCAAACCTGGTCAGCCAAGTGTCCACTAAGTCACAGGATAAATATGATATTTCCCCAGAGTCTTAATTTTACTTAAACTTTTACAAAAAACGAGCATTATATTAAAACAAATATACTGATAGATTAGGGATAGAATACACATTTTCTCTTCTCTGAACTTAGAGGTAATTTATGGGAAAGTTTTATAAGCATTGGCTTAATTAATGTTTATAGTACTCATCTAAATGTTACTAATGAAGTATTAATATTTTTTAGTAAGATACTTTGCTGTCAGTTTATCAATATCACAAGAAAAGCAGTGCTTTTCTAAATGACTATTTGGAGATGTTTTGAAAAATGGGAAAAGATTAAATGAGTCGCTCATCAGGTTAGATACTCCACCAGATTTGTCCGTTTATTACTCACGCTGTAAAGCAACCAACCAAGCAAAACCTCTGTGCTGACTGAGCTTGTGGCATGACGCTAAAACCAACTTGCTGAGGAAATATAAATCCAAACTCAAATTCCCTTTGACAAATCCCTTTCATTTGGACACTCATATACAAACTAATGGCTAAATATTTCTCATTTTTCTACAGTCTATAACTTAGAATCAGACATAGTAGGCTTCTAGGAGATAGCTGTAAAAACCCCAAATTGTTGTTGTTGGATTATGCTATCTAGCAGAGAAAATCATTAAATCATTTCTGGAATCTTAGTCAAATAATTTCTGAAAAAGAAAGGGGACTAGTGAATTAAATACATAGAAATTTATAAAAGAGACAAAGTGTTTAATAACATTTTTGGAAAAAAGCAAACAATATTTGGGAAAAAAACCAAATAACAAATGATTTTGCTTTTAGATTGCACAATGATTCCTGGATATTAGACGCATTTCAGCGCATCCACAGTGAAGAAACCAAGTTTTTTATACCATATGATTTGGAGATTTCCAATCAGGAGCTAAGCTATATAGTAAAAAGATCTGAGCAATGGAGAGGACTCAATGGTGAGAGAAGGAAGGTGAGTTGGTTTGAAGTAGATTTGTGTTTTGACTGCACGAAAGAAGCTCATTCCGTTAGCATATCTGTCAGCTGTTAAATTTTCTCACATTGTTTTTTGAAGCCATTTACTATTGTATTTGATCACCACCACTGTACAAATCTTGCCGCTCAATTGTATGTTTATTTTTTTATTAGTCGAGATGAGGAGACATGACCAGATGGTACTTATAGTTCAGCACTCTTATTTTCTTATAAAAATATTTATTGATACCTGCCATATACATATATGTATGTGTATATGTATGTGTGTGTGTGTATATATATATATATGGCAAAATACACAACGGTTACGAAGAACATAAAAGAATGAGTTTCCACACATGACAAGATTTTCAGCTTTAAAGTGACTTTGAGTGAACAGGAGGGAAGGGATATTACTTCTGCCTTTCTCCTTTGATGCTTTTGTTAGTCAGTCCCCTAGACTAATTTCCCTCTTTCAGGAGAAATCTCCTTTGCCTTTTTCATTGGCTTCACCAGGCTCTTACGTGTTAGCGTCTCCCAGGGTTCTGTACTTGGTTTATTCCTTGTCTGACTCTCCATAGTTCTTTGATAAACCTCCTTTCAAACTGTGTCTTCCATCCGGCTGAAGATGATCAAATACGTGTCTCCAGGATACACCTCCTTTCTGAGTCCCCCCAAAATACAATCCAGCAGCCTACTTGATATCTCCAGATGAATGTCCCGAATTTACCTAAAACCTAGTATGGTCCAAACAAAATCGACTTAGTTAATTAATTAATGCATACATTTTACCTGTGCCATTTACACTTCCGTAATCTCTGTACTTGGCATTTTCATGTACTCTGAATCACAAAGATCTAAAACTCAAGAGTTTTTCTAGACTTTTCTTTGTCTTCCTTAATATCTCCTCTTCTCTATTCCATTTGCTACTACCTATGTCTAGGACCTCAATACCCACCTTCTGAATGACAGCCATACTTTGCCAATGGCTTTCTCTGCCTTCAATCTCATGCTACAGTTGCCACATTGTTGCACTGTCCATGAATTCATTCTCGTCTCTTGTCAAAATAGTATTTCTAAAATGCAAGTCTGACCCTGCAGTCCCCTGTCATAAAACCTTCAATAACTTCATACTATTGTGTGTTTGCCCTCTGATCTGATTCTTTTCTACCTCTCCAGTGACATCTCCTGTGTGCTCATCTCTCCCATCCTTTCTGAACATTCCTCTTACCAAATGCTTCTTAGCAAAATATGAGGAGGCCATATAAAATACGGATAATTTGCTAAATATGTCATACTGTTTCACATTACCGTACATTCCTCTCTGTTTGGAAAGACAGCCTCCCAACTCCTCACGTACCACTGGGCAAACAAACTATTCTCCAGGGCTCAGTTTGAGTGTTTTCTCGGTGGAGCTGCCAGAGACAACCATCTCCTTTTTGCTAAAACTGCCTGTTTTACTTGACCTTTCCAGCATCTAACACACAGTCTAGGGATTAACTCCCCGTGTGTTCCTCTTCCTCTTTAGACGAAGACTTTTTGTGTAATAAACCAATAGTTTCTCCATCTTTGTGTCCTCAAGCCCTAACAGGGTCTGCAGAATAATAGTACATTTTTATTGTCTATTTTTTCAATACATAAAAGAATGTGTGCATGAACCATTGAATTATTAAACATATTTAATCTGCGTGTATAATAGACATAAAATCTACCTCATCCTCTTCCCTACTTGATAGAAACCTAAACATTAGCTTTTAAAAAAATTCCACATGGGTTTACTAACAATATACTCAATATGTCTTGAATTCTCTTAATTTAATAATTAGTTTAATACAGCAGACATTTTCAAGACCACTGTCCTTGACTTGAAGTAAAACAGTTTTTACTTTACCTTATATTCATTTTGGTTTCTTCTTCAAAAATCCTTGACTAACAGCATACTTTTTAAAAGGCCAAAGTGGTTGAAATGATCCTAAAAGTCAAGCAAACAGCACTTTCTCTCTAGGATAATTTCAAAGTGTCTGTTCATTTTATTTTGTCATTAAGTTTCACAACATGGAAGTTTAGAAATTTGGAAGGCAACCAAACTTATGTACCAAAATGATTTGAGTTGAACAAGAGAATACAGAGAAAAATAGAGAATTGTTTTTATTTTAGCTAGAGAAGACAGAGAATGAGAGATGGGGGAGAATGGGAAGAACAGGAGGAGAGAGAGGAGAAGAGGGAGGGAGGGAGAAGTCAACTAGTGCTTAAGTGCTAGAAGGAAAATTAAAGGAGATTGTGAAATTCCTTAATTCTTTAAAATTAATATTTATTCTCTTCTTTGTAAAATGGCTTAGCTGACACGTGATGGACAAGAGTAGAACTCAGGAAGAGAGTGTCACTTGAGTTTCTAGTCCATCATGCTGACTGTGTGTCCACATTCAGATGGATCAGAGAAAAGACAATTTGATTAAATGTAACCAAAGTAAACGATTTAATCAAAGGCATTTTTGTCTTAAGTAAAATATTTTGGCTTAGATTCTGTTGAGCCATTACCAGAAGTTAATACATCTGGATGAATTGCTGCTGTTCCTTTCACAGCACAGACTCAGCATCCATCAGTGATGAGACTCATAGAGATGTGTATGCAAATCATTTGAAAATCTGTAGAGCACCTGTTATTTCTTGCTGTTGGAGTGATGTTTGCTAAGCACACAGAAACATTCTCAAAGTTAAATGATAGACGTATATATTTTATTTGTTTGTCACATCTCTTCATGACCTGGTGTTTATACTATGAAGCCTTTCTCTTCCTTATGATTAATTTTTGTATGTTATTCTTCTTAACTTGTTTTATGATTGCTTGTCTAGTTTATTTCAATAGGGAAGTAAGGTAGCACTGTTGAATAATTGATGTACTGATTTCAAGTTATTATACCAGTTTAATTGAGAGCAGTCATCTATAATCTAAAATGCTAAATTAAGAGTGGAGTGGACATTTTAATATAAAAGTATTTCAAGTAAGTAGTCTAGACTTCTTGTGCTTTAAAAATTTGATCTAGATTTTTGCCATAGTGCTAGCTATTAAGCACGTGCTTCTCATTTTTATGCTCTGGATTAAAAATGGCCACATAAATGGACATTTTATAATATGCTTAATTTCATGTTATTAAATTGATAAATGCAAAAGCACAGAATACATTTAGAGTATGATGAGAATTTAGGATTATTGCATTTTGTAATTTTTATATTGTTCATACATACAATTTATCATTTGTGCAAAGACAGCCAGATGATAATTCCAAAGTATTTTAGCCATGTTTTTGAGAAGGAAAAGGTCACTTTCAGTAGTCAGAAAAGACATCATTCTATTAAACTAATTTGCCTACATGCAAATTTTGTCATTTTTACCTCATTAACTATTTATCATGGAGTAAAAAAATATATATTCATGAAGGGGCAGCTCACAGCCTGATGGAGCTGGAACTAATATTTTGCGACTCTAATGATTTTTTGCATCCTTAATTAGATAGCATAAGGTTGATATGATTAGGTCAGGATGTAGTGTTTTTCATTAAAATACATTTTAGAAGCTGTATTCATAATCTGCCCTTGCAATTAAATAATGAGCCTATGAATTTAATATTATCGACCCAATTATTACCCCATGCAAAAGTATACCTTTAATAAATTTGTGCTGTAGGACCTTCATTAGCAACAGAAGAAATGATATTTCTAGGTACACAGATTGAATGGATGTGCTTCAACTTATATAATGGTTTTAACCACATCGGGAAGCAAAGCTTCAGTACTTAGGCACTTAATTCCAAAACGTGCCTTACTATTTGTTGAAGACTAATTTACACTGTAATTATTTTCTTAAAGAAACTATCACTTTAGAATGGGCTATCGGAGCTCATAGAAGTAGCAGGATGCTAGGCAGAGTTGGAGAGTTAGGGCAGTTGTGCATCGTGGGACAACGGAGTGTGAATGTAGAGATCTGATCAAGCAGTGTAACTGGAAAACACAACAACTAAAAAGTCTATTTCTCGAGTGTCTGTATTATCTGAGAACTACCATATGCAATTAATGAAGATGAATATTTCTGTTGTACGTTAGAGTAGTTTTTATTAAGGGACGGCTGTACAGTGGAAATATGTAAGATACTCTGAGAAGGAGCTGCCCACCTCTTATCATGAATGTGTACATACAGGGAATCACACACACATAGAAACACACCCTGTTCTCTTATCCTTGCTATTTATCCACTACTTTTGTGTACTTGGGTAGGGACCGCAACAATTGAGTGCTTTAGTTCATTCTTGATGAAATTCTGTTATGAAGGTTCTATACAATTTATAATTTTTAATAAAAGGAGATGATTAAGAAAACCTGAACCTACATTTACCGATGAATTACTAAGGAGGTAAAACTAACCATTGTTATTGACACAGAAAATTGCGGGCATTGTGTCGTGGTATGACTGCTGCGTTTTCCTGGAAGTATTACTCATCTCTACTTGGGGAATACAGCCAGGGAGTGCGGTGAAAGCTTTGACGTGGGTCATAAGTTGCAAGGTGGCAGCAAACAGAAAAAATGGAAGCATGTTGATGGGGGCTTGAGGTGGAAACACTTGATAGATTTTTCCATGCAAAAGTCTGTATTCAGAATCTGTCTTTGCAATTAAATAATGAGCCTATGAACTGAATATTATCGACCCAATTATCATCTCTAAGAGAAAGGAGACAGTGAGTCGAGGTATAGTGATAGGAAATACCAAGAGAGTCTGAAAACTGAAAGCAATTTGTTTTGGCTGGAACAAAGGATGGAAAGAAGGAGAGAGATCAGCCTAGAGAGGTAGACTGGAAACTAGGAAAGTGCACACTAGTCAGGCCTACATATTTATCACGGGCAGTGGGAAGCCATGGAAAGTTTTAATAAAAAGAAGTAACTCATTCGGTTAAGACTTCGAGTTGCCTTTGCATTGAATTTTATAAATTGCTTATTTTAAAGCTGTAACTAATACTTTTGCTTCTTGGAAGGTAAATAGCTTAATGCACTCTGTCTAATACGTGCTTCAGTTTTCCATCATTAAGAGTTGTTTATTCATGAAAGGTCCAAATGATCGATGGCATTCTCTAACTATCCAATCAAATCCCACAGTCACTTATGGATTGCGTTTATGTGTCATCACATGTTCATCATCCTGTCCTGCAGCCAAGGGACAGGTCCAAGGCTTTGAGCATTTTACAAGCTTGGTGGGGACTTGAAAGTAGGTGAGGATAAACAACATGTCAGAGTGGTGACTACTAAACAAAGAAGACTTGAATCTTATTGGTTCAAAGTGCAAACAGGCTGCGCTGAGTCTAAGAGGTAGGAAGCAGGGTCTAACTCACCTAGAGCTGAAGAGCATCTTCAGTCCTGATAGCAGGAGAACAAATGGTGGGCCCTGAAACCATCTACATGTAACACTTCCGGTCCCTGACTGTGATCCCAGCCTTCACCCGTGGAGGTCCCCCCGTTTCTAACTGTCTGAAAGGCACTGAATTGTGTCCACTAGTAAGAAATAAGAATCTTAGGTTCCAGAACAGAATGCTTAGTGAAAGAGACATGCAGCAACGCAGAATGGTAAATGAAGTGTTCTTCATTGGGAAGGTAGTGGACTAGGCGCTAAAACCACTGCTGCATTCAAGAAGAACATTTCTTTTTTTTCCAGTAAAGAATGTCTCTTAGGGACTTGAGTGAATACAGCTTACAATTATGCCTAAATTATCTTAAATAAAGAGGTTTCTGCTCAGTAATAAAATATCTATTCTGAACTCCATATCCAAGGTTATTTTCTTCTTGCATTGAACAAATTCCCAATTCTAAAGAAGCATGAAGACAGTTATCTTTTAAAGATTTTTCTATAAATGTAGCCTGTAATTAGAACTAGCCACAGCATAGAAATTCCAATTCTTGTGCAATCAAAAGATTGATGTTGGTCTAATTGGAAAATATAAATCTTAGCTACAGTTTTATATATATATATATATAAAAGAGGATAATTTTTAAAAGGTACATGACAACAGACATTTTGGCTTTGTTTTTCAAATCATGGTAAGCAAGGAGCAGAGGAAATTTTTCTGTGTTGTTATGATGGTTTTGGTTAATCGATACACTTTTCTCCCTTCATCTTTTTTTTATCTCTGAACTTCTGGGATGTTTGTTTATAACTTACCCAATATGTTGTTAAACTTTTGAAAGATCATTCGGGCATGGAGAGATTGATCTCTTCTATGAAGTGAAAACGATAGATAACGACTAAAGAAAGTAATAACTAGGAGCTTTCTGAAGATACCTCACATGTTTGTGCTTTAAGATTGACAAAGACTTATTTACGTTTTGCTAAGTACTTTCCCCCTTGATTCTAACATCATTTCTATGTGGAGTGAAGCGTAATCCATATGTTTCTGATTCATTAACACTTAATTTGTTAGCCTCCCTTTACTGGAGCGGTATAGAGCAGCTTCTTCATCTTTTTTATAAGCTTATTTTCTTCAGACACAGGAAATCAAGTTTTTCTAAGAGTAAACAAACTTAAACTCAAAGAGACAGGAGAGAGTTTTGTTTGTAACAAAGCACCTATTAGCTTTGAACTACTTCTGTACTCAGTACGCAAATTTCTTCTTTAGCGAACCCTAAGAATCCGATACAGTTGTAATTAACCAAGACACAATACACAGCTTTCTGTTTTATCATTTACTGAATTTTTCGACTTTCTTACTCTAATTTCTCTTCATGATAAAACAGCCAACTACTGACATATTAATGAAGAAGTCATTAGTGATAGCTATTTAATTGCCATATTATTATTTATTCTTATTAATAATGCAGGAGCTACTTATCTTTTAATAATTATGTGGTGTGAAATTAAATTTCATGTAAGGCATTAAACAATGTCTTTTTCTTTTTTCATTGGCAGTGTAATGTTCTTTACCAGGAAAAATGAAAGTCAAACACTTTATCGCATCTTAGTGTTTTTTGAGAAACACAAGTTTTCCAACATTACTTGCATTAGTATAGGTTTTAACGAGACTAAGATACAACTCTATCAAAATACAATCTTGGCTATTCCTCTTTGTTCCTTTTACTTATTTAGTTTCTGTAAGGTGTTCTTTGGACTTTTAATAGTCACAAAGCCTGGATAAATTAATATGGCAAAAGTGTCACCATAGCATTACTACTTGTTCAGAGAAATCATTTGTTTGAACGCTTGCATTTTGGTAGGTCAAAGAGAATTTTAAAAATAATTCTTAGAATTTAAGTAATATTTTTTAGGAATGAATGGAGCAAATAAATAGCTGTTACTGTGGCTCAGTCTCTAATGTCAAGCAATTTATATGTTGGTTCATTTAATTCTCAAAGCAAACATAGGGGTTTGTCATTACTCTCATTTTGCAGATGAGAAGATTGAGGCTCAGAGAGATGAAGTAACTTTATTTATTTATCCATCCAATCATTTATTCACCACTTTTTTTTTTTAACATCTTTATTGGAGTATAATTGCTTTACAATGGTGTGTTAGTTTCTGCTTTATAACAAAGTGAATCAGTTATACATATACATATGTTCCCATATCTCTTCCCTCTTGCATCTCCCTCCCTCCCACTCTCCCTATCCCACCCCTCCAGGCTGTCACAAAGCACCAAGCCAAACTCCCTGTGCCATGCGGCTGCTTCCAACTAGCTATCTACCTTACTACGTTTGTTAGTGTGTATATGTCCATGACTCTCTCTCGCCCTGTCACAGCTCACCCTTCCCCCTCCCCATAACCTCAAGTCCGTTCTCTAGGAGGTCTGCGTCTTTATTCCTGCCTTACCCCTAGGTTCTTCATGACATTTTTTTTTTCTTAAATTCCATATATATGTGTTAGCATACGGTATTTGTCTTTTTCTTTCTGACTTACTTCACTGTGTATGACAGACTCTAGGTCTATCCACCTCATTACAAATAGCTCAATTTCGTTTCTTTTTATGGCTGAGTAATATTCCATTGTATATATGTGCCACATCTTCTTTATCCATTCATCCGATGATGGGCACTTAGGTTGTTTCCATCTCCGGGCTATTGTAAATAGAGCTGCAATGAACATTTTGGTACATGACTCTTTTTGAATTTTGGTTTTCTCAGGGTATATGCCCAGTAGTGGGATTGCTGGGTCATATGGTAGTTCTATTTGTAGCTTTTTAAGGAACCTCCATACTGTTCTCCATAGTGGCTGAACCAATTCACATTCCCACCAGCAGTGCAAGAGTGTTCCCTTTTCTCCACACCCTCTCCAGCATTTATTGTTTCTAGATTTTTTGATGATGGCCATTGTGACCAGTGTGAGATGATATCTCATTGTAGTTTTGATTTGCATTTCTCTAATGATTAATGATGTTGAGCATTCTTTCATGTGTTTGTTGGCAGTCTGTATATCTTCTTTGGAGAAATGTCTATTTAGGTCTTCTGCCCATTTTTGGATTGGGTTGTTTGTTTTTTTGTTATTGAGCTGCATGAGCTGCTTGTAAATTTTGGAGATTAATCCTTTGTCGGTTACTTCATTTGCAAATATTTTCTCCCATTCTGAGGGTTGTCTTTTGGTCTTGTTTATGGTTTCCTTTGCTGTGCAAAAGCTTTGAAGTTTCATTAGGTCCCATTTGTTTATTTTTGGTTTTATTTCCATTACTCTAGGAGGTGGGTCAGAAAGGATCTTGCTGTGATTTATGTCATAGAGTGTTCTGCCTATGTTTTCCTCTAATAGTTTGATAGTTTCTGGCCTTATATTTAGGTCTTTAATCCATTTTGAGCTTATTTTTGTGTATGGTGTTAGGGAGTGATCTAATCTCATACTTTTACATGTACCTGTCCAGTTTTCCCAGCACCACTTATTGAAGAGGCTGTCCTTTCTCCACTGTACATTCCTGCCACCTTTATCAAAGATAAGGTGTCCATATGTGCATGGGTTTATCTCTGGGCTTTCTATCCTGTTCCATTGATCTATCTTTCTGTTTTTGTGCCAGTACCATACCGTCTTGATAACTGTAGCTTTGTAGTATAGTCTGAAGTCAGGGAGCCTGATTCCTCCAGTTCCTTTTTTCGTTCTCAAGATTGCTTTGGCTATTCGGGGTCTTTTGTGTTTCCATACAGATTGCAAAATTTTTTGTTCTAGTTCTGTGAAAAATGCCAGTGGTAGTTTGATAGGGATTGCATTGAATCTATAGATTGCTTTGGGTAGTAGAGTCATTTTCACAATGTTGATTCTTCCAATCCAAGAACATGGTATATCTCTCCATCTATTTGTATCATCTTTAATTTCTTTCATCAGTGTCTTATAATTTTCTGCATACAGGTCTTTTGTCTCCTTAGGTAGGTTTATTCCTAGATATTTTATTCTTTTCGTTGCAGTGGTAAATGGGAGTGTTTTCTTGATTTCACTTTCAGATTTTTCATCATTAGTATATAGGAATGCCAGAGATATCTGTGCATTAATTTTGTATCCTGCCACTTTACCAAATTCATTGATTAGCTCTAGTAGTTTTCTGGTAGCATCTTTAGGATTCTCTATGTATAGGATCATGTCATCTGCAAACAGTATTCACCGCTTTTTTATCGATCATCTTTTTAGGAAGTACGTACTTTTCTTAGGTGCAAGTGAAAGTAAGTTAAGAGAGTGTCTCTTCCCTTGTAGTCCAGTAAGGAAATAAATGAGTGAAAATATAATAACAATACATTAAGCTAGTGGAATAATAGAGCTATTTGCTGGGTATTATTGTGGTACCTTCAACAAAGATAATATTAACCCATTTGAAAGGTCCATTGAAGATCTCATGCTGTAGAAGATGATTGAGATGGGGATTTAAGATGAAGAGTAAGTAGTCCAAGGACAAATCGGCCACCAAAAGAAAGGATGCTCCAAGCAGGGGATAAAATGTTATGATACTTTGGAGCACAGAAAAGAGTTTAGCAGATACAGGTAATAGGGAGCACTAAGACTGGATAAACAGGAAAGAAAAGGACTCATACTGTAGCATCTCACTTCCTGTGTCCATTCCAAAACCATTGTTCCCAGTATTTCAATATGAACTGGTGCAGAAATGACCCATGAAAGACTGTAAAGTCAAGTCAAAAGTTACAAAGGTATACATAAAGTTGTCCAAGTGGTTAGATCTTCTTTTGATCTTCTTTGTGCTTTTATAAATTTCCTATTAATTTTCATAATGAATACATGTTTTTTCACAATTAGGAAATAAAAGACCTATAAAGCTCTTTGAAAGGGAAAAATATCAGGCACAATTTAAAATCCTTTACAGCCACAGTCCTGTACCATTTAGGAGCGTCCACTATGCAGAAAGAATATGAAACAGACAAAACCAGCAATTCATGTTACGCTCACGAACAGGTGTTTCAGTCATGACAATCTGTCTGCTGCATCATGGCCTTATGATCTATCTTCAGACTGGGAGGAAAGAAAATCCCAGACAGCATCAATGTTGTAAGAACATATAGGCCAGCATGTTTACAGCGTGTCTCCTGGTCCATTCTGACTGATACCGTTCAAGTTTTGGGGAAACGTGCACGTTGCTTACTTTGGTGGCAGAACCTGGTCACACTTTGTTTGTCCTGTTGAGATTTGGTTGGTTGTTTCCCTTTGTCCACATTTCCTCCCTTCCAATTAGGAGTGCAGTATGGTTTCCATTGTCGCCGCCAACAGCAGCAGTTGTGTGTTATGCCTTGATTAGGTTCTAAAATACAGCTAAGCTGTTGTGACTCTTCCTGCTGTATATTTGGCAGCAACGAGAGTCGCAATGCGGGGCTCCAAGTGACTCACGCTGCCATCTACATTTAGTTTCTGGTTTTCAGGCTGGTCCCTTGGCTTCTTCTCAGGCAAGCTGTTGGAAAAGCTCTCATTGCCACTCTACAACCTGTCACCAGGTTGATCTATGACCCATTTATCTCTTTGCTTAAGAAACTTGCTTATTTTTAATTTCTTGCTATGA
Source organism: Aethalodelphis obliquidens (assembly GCF_003676395.1). Lineage (NCBI taxonomy): Eukaryota > Metazoa > Chordata > Mammalia > Artiodactyla > Delphinidae > Aethalodelphis > Aethalodelphis obliquidens. The sequence continues at coordinate 7,012,518 of NW_020837978.1, read as the reverse complement.
AAAGCATGTTTCTGGGTTGTTTTGTTTTTGTAAGTATTTCATGATTTATCAAATAAATAAAGTCTGCCCTCTCCAAAGTTTGTATCCTTCTAGAATGCCTTCAAACCTTTGCTTTTTCATATTTTGCTGATATTCCTTTCCAGGCATCTTCTAATTATCTCTAGTCACATATAAAATCTTGAACAATAAGTTTATTTTTTTCTTCAGGATGAAATGAGATATGTCACTAAGTTTATTTTTAAACAAAGAATGCAATTTTTAACTAAACCCTCAGGTTTTTTTGAAATTTATATAATGCTTTAGATATTGCAAAGTCTGAAGGGAAGGACAAGAGAATCTAAGTACAGGAAACTAACTACCCTTGACCAAGAGGGAGTTGTTTTCAAACTCTGAGGAGTCTGCATGGGAAAACAGTCACAGTCTAATCTGGGATAGAGATACTGATACATGCCATATGTGCATTGCTTCAAATCAGACCATTTCTTGGTATCATGTATTATCAAAGGAATTTTTAATATAAAAACCAAATTGTCCCTGTTGACAATTTCTTTTAATGTGTATACCCTTCTAAAATCTGTCCTTCTCATCTCTTAATTTCCATCTTATTCCTGTATACCCTAGAAATAAGCTAAAACACCTTTTAAAGGAATTCTTGGGCATCCCTTAAAATGTAGCTAAGAATTTCACAGTGGTCAGCAGACTGTAGTCTGATAAACATAGAGTTAAGTAATGAAAGTCTTACTTCATTATTTTAAAAGATTTTTTTTGCCTCTTTAAAGTGGGTGAAATAAACTTTAACACCTTTATTAAGATGCAGTTTACATACTTTTATGTCCACCCATTTAAAGTGCCCGGATCAGTGGTCTTTATCATGTTTACAGAGTAACCTAATTTTAGAACATCTTCATCACCTCGAGTACTGTCATGGAAATGGAAACATGAATCTAAAAGTAAAACTCATAAAACTTGAGATTACTGGGAATTATTATTTTCTTTTTAGATTCCAGTTTAAGGAAGAAAATTCCAGGTACTTAAGGTATACAGGGCAGATCTGGGTTGGCTCTAGAGAGTTCAACCATATATAACCCTCTCAATACCTGGATATTTGCTTTTCCTCAAATATACACTTAACGTTTCTAACTCTAGGCCTTTGCAGTTGTGTTTCTTTCATGGAGCCCCCTTCCCCACGATCTTGTCCATTCAAAATCCTCTGCATTTCAAGGTCAGGCTGGATACCAGCTCCACTATGAGGCTTTCTGGGATCTGCCTGACCAATCCAACAGAAACGAACTTCTCCATCTGCATGTGTTCAGACAATTAAGAACTTTATATTGTTCGTATTCTGATCATATTTTATGTTTTTCACTGAATGTCATTCCTTTTCTTACTACTCAAAAGCTCCTTAAGTTGTCCTGTTTCTTCAGGACATCTGCTTCCCCCCGCAAACCTAGGATAGGAACTCTCACACAGTAAACATTCAAGTAATGTTGACTTGAGCTGAATGTGCCTGTGCAGAGGCCTGCTTCCTCATGAGGACACCATCTCTGGGCCTTCTCTGTTTGGCTGGATGCCAAGGATGGATAAGCAGGAAAGAATCACCTCTCCTGCCAACTCCCATGAGTCCTCAGGTAGATTCCATGGAGACAAAAGCACACATTGCTGCTCCTCTTTCAAGAAATCAGATTACTATGTAGGACATTTGGATACTCAGAATTTATGACTCTGTATGTACACATAGTCTATATTCTCTCTTTTCTTTGAAACATGAAGAATACAAGCAGTCTTTTTTTATCCCCCCCCTAAGATTTTTTTTAAGGGATTTTAGAGCAACATAGCCTGGAGGACTTTGACCCCAAGGTTCAATAATAGATGCCAAGAAAAGAAAAAAAGTTATTAATGGTATTAGTTTTTTTCCCCTCTTGAGCCTCATATAATGCTTATGATAGTCTATTGTTGCATACCATGTAATCGTGTAAGAGGAAAGGACACTAAAGATCATCAGGGCTGAAAGAGAATTGGCTCTGTTATGATAACAGTGTTTTTCTGAGAATCGTTTTATTTGCTATAGCTTTAGGGTCACTTCAAATATCAAAATTTTGTTAGGACTTTTTTCTCTTCCTAAAAGAATGTAGAGTAATTTCAGTCTTGTAAGAGACATATTCATTATTTGTAAGCGATGGTGGAGATTGACCCAATGAACAGTTTAATATCATCTTTTTCATTACCATACCTGGAAGGGAGTTGTTATTTTCTGCAGTCCTTAAACGGATAAGCAAACTGTATCGCCAGAGTCCAGGAACAGTCATGAAGGAACAGTGCACTTTACTGACATTTTTGCCGCACTGATGAAAGCTTCATTGTCATAAACTAATGTAGTTGATTGTCCTCAGGATGGTTTTCCATGTTCAGCAGTAAATGCTGCATCTCTATTTGCCTTCTGTTTTTCTCTATTTCTCCAAGATCATTTGTGTCTATCAAGAAAACTGCTGAGAATTCATTGATCTGTCACCAAGGGGTTGGCATAAACAGGAGTGAACGTGCAGAGTTTCTGTCCCGTTTGCAGCGCTAAATATTTTTGATTCTTGCTGGCAGGACGTGCCACGTACGCCATATCGTGTACCCTGATTTACCTTACAGTGTAATGCATTTGCCTACTCTTCACCAAGAAAAATTCATATCACATATAAGCTCTACAAATAAAATGTGACATTCAGTTGTCTGGGGGAGTAGCATATAAACACCAAGTGTTTCTTGAGTTTGTTTTGGTGTAGGGATCCCATATCCAGGATCCTATCTATTTGATGTATTGAATTCACAGAGAAGGCAAATCACCTCCTCTCGGCATGAATCAATATTAGAGGAAAGTTTAGTTTTTAACACTAAATGGAAATTTTATGGCTAAACCAAGTCACCTAACAGTTTAGGTAGTGGTAATCCTTCCTTCCTTCCCTCCTTCCTTCTCCTTCTTTCTTTCTTTTCTTCATTCCTCCCTTCCTCTCTTTCTCCCTCCCTTCCTTCATTCTTTGAAAATTCTATGCGTAACCACTTTCTTTTTGTTGGGCAGAAACCAAAGATATAACACATAACCCTCATGCATAAGGACTCTACTATGATGATGTTGGTAATGGCTATACATTTTTTTAAATGATCCTGTCAGCCACTGGTATTTCCCATTTTTAGTATTCAGGAAAATTGCCACTAGTGAATTTTTCAAGAGGAATATAATGAGGAAACATGACGACAGTAGCTAAACAGTTGAATTGAAACACTTTTTATTAACTGTGTCTTCCTCCAGACTTAGCCATCCTGACATTTATGAATGTGCAGTATAATGGTGGAAGAGTCCTTTGTGTTTACATTTTCTTCTTAAGCCTAATCATTATGAGTTTATTGGCTTAACAAATGATAGTCTGCACAGTGTAAATAGACAAATTGGTTTTTCATTAATAGATATATCAAAAAGGGCATAAAGATGATTTTCACATGTTTAAAAAACATGTGAAACTCAACAAATGTTTCTTAATGTAATTCTTCTATGCTGTTTTTGATGAAGGTTTCCCCAGCCCCAACTAAATTTATAATTACATCCCAGTGATTGATGAAGCACAGAGAATTTTGCTGTTAGATAATTAGAATGAAAGGGAATGTTTATATCTGCCTTGATTTTTGCTGGGTTTTTTTTTAACCTTATACTGTGAGAGTGTTATACAAATGTATAGATGAGAATATTTGCTTAACAAGTCAGAGTGTAGAAGGATGGTAATAAGAAATAAAACTTCTCTAGAGAGGATATGCCTTTTCCTTGGCTCTTTTGTTATTATTTTTAACCCAAAAGATTTTACTGCTATGATCTAGCAAACAGTTCTTTAAATATCTCATGGAAATATAATCAATTTGTAGTTTTTCACTTAAAACAGTAAAAGGAATGATAGTACCTCATGTTAGTATCATACATGAAGGTCTTTAACATGTTGTCAACATTATTTTATTTGTTCCTTAGAGAAGCCTTGAGGTAATAGGATCAGACAATTTCACAGGTGAGGGAAATTAGTGAGACTCAGAGAGATGACCTGTCCATCATAATAAATGTCACATCCAGGGCTAAAATCTGGGACATTTTGCCAGGTGTGATCTTTGCAAGTATCAGAATGTTTCGGAAAAGGGATGAAACCCTCCTGAATAAGAATCTTTCTGCCTTTTCTTTTGTGTTTGTATGATTACAAATACGTAAGTAGGTTATATGCCATTTTGCCCTCGATATGTAATTTAGAAATGATACATGGTAAAATGGCCTTTGCTAGATGTTCAACACAGGAATCTCAGCTTATGTGCCAAGACATCAAAAGCCAAGCATTAGGGAATGAACTTTTCAGTTTTTCATTCTATGCCAACTTAGAATTGCAGTATTGTTCCCCAGACACTGATGGTGAGCAGGGCTTGTTCCTGTACTAAGAACCAGTAAAGGAATCCTCGGAAGACCTCGAGGAGGCCCTACAGGTGGGAAGGTTTTTCCAGAGCCTAGAGGACCACTTAAGGGCCAGAATAACACATTTTACCTGAATCCTGTAATTTTAATGGAGGAAGATTTCAAAGTCATATTAATACTTTATGTATCTCAACATAGGTAGGTAGATAACAATAATAAAGGTATCTTCCTGAAACAAGAAAGTCCATAGAAAGTGGGCTGAAACATGTTATTTTCCTCACAAAGAACTAAAATGATAAGACTGAGACTTGAGACTCAAAGAATGGCCAATTCTGTGCAAAGTAAGAAAAGCAATGCAAGCAGTTACTTGGCTTTACTGTTGTCATTCAGTCACTGTCTGGACAATAAGACATATCATTCCAACAAGTAAGACATCGGAAGGTAAGACATCTCACAAAATCAACTTGGGAATCTGGGTAGTAGACGTTAGATCCTTTCTCTCTTGGCCTGTCTTTCAAGACACTCCTGTGTCAGTGAAGAAAATGTCTAACATACAAAGCTAATGTGTTGGCTTCAAGGCCCAAGAAAGAAATAGCCATGAAAATGCATGAAATCACCCAGTGCATCTGTTTGCAGCCCCTTTACCTTTAAATATAGAAGAAGATCCTTTAATGCAGTGGTATTGTCCCTCCCTTCCCAATACTAGCCTCTCACCCTCAGATAACCACCAAAAACGTGTAACCTAAGTCAAAATTGCTTGCACAGGGACTTCCTTGGTGGTCCCGCGGTTAAGACTCCACACTTCCACTGCAGGTGGCTGGGTTCTATCCCTGTTCCGGGAAATAAGATCCCGCATACCTTGCAGAGTGGCCAAAAGATTAAAAAAAAAAAATTGCTTGCAGATTCAAAATATGCACCTTAGCCCACTTCCAAGCAGCAGACCTCACTAATTTCCCCCATGTATATAACATATCACAGTTGCCATTCCCCCAGTGGTTTCCCTCACCCCATATTGCTCTAGGGTTTTCAGAGTATTTACAGACATATGGGTTGTTTGTTTGTTTTGCCACAGGCAGTGGTTTCCTGGCCAAAGGTCTCTGAGCTTTTTCCCCTGAATCTTCTGACTCTTCCTGCTGCTTTTTTTCCGTGACAACATATAACGCGCGTGCGCACACACACACACACACACACACACACAAAGACACATACACACACAGCCCCTTTGAGTGAGTGTTCCCTCCTTTTCTCCCCCTCTTTATACTGTTTCCTTAATTCCACTAGGTATAAATCACTGCATAAAGTACAGGTCTGAAGACCTGGGAGCCCAAAACCCCTGCCGTTAAGCACAGGTTTATAGACTTGTTATTTTCATTATTGCTTTATTATAAACAACAGTGTTTGAAGCAATGTGTAGGCTAAGTGGAAGAACACTGAGGATTTCTATTGCTTGGATATTTGGAAGCTATGACCTTGAAATGTACACTTGTACTTTTGTATGTGAAACAGCCACACAGACTTAAAACACGTTGGCACGGCTTTTAAGATTCAGTTTCAGTTTAAGAAAGGAAGCTTCATTGAAAGCCTAGATGACTTTTTAAGTCAGCACATTACTGAATTTTGAGCAAGAAGTTGAAGCCCTCACATAGTAGGTTGAATAGAATTGGTGCAATAAAGGAGAAGGAACATTTCCAGTCTTAGTTTAGAGAGAGAGAGTGTGTGTGTGTGTGTGTGTGTGTGTGTGTGTGTGTGTGTGTGTGTGTGTGTGTTTATCCTTAGGTTTCTTGCTTATTTATCACTGAATCATTGGTACCTTTTCCTTTATTAAATGGCAATATTCTCTTAAAGGAAGAAGGAAAATTACTTGATTTTTATAGTTTGTAATCGGGTACCCTCTTGGATATCTTATTTAAGTCATTTGATGTAGATGAATGTGACTATGGATATCACAGCTTATACTATACATCTAGGGCATATTATATTGCTTCCTTTTATCAAGTTTAGTATTTAACTTGGAATGCCTTTATATCCTCCTATTAAAGAACATCTTCTCCCGCAAATTCTCTAAAAGTGCTTTTCTCGGTCCTGGTGTAACTATTAACACAGGACAGCTACTCCTACCACCGTAAAGAACTTAATAAAGCACCTTCACATAGATAATTGTAAAGAATTGCTATAGCTTTACGTGAAAGATTTCTCTTTTCCTATTTGATGATTATACGCATACTGAAGTGAGGCTCCAAGACTTGGGCAAAGTTTCTGGTAAGAGGCAAAGCCTGGGCTGAAACTTGGGTCTTTTTGTTCCAAGCACCTGTGTTCTCTCTCTTCCCTCCACAGTTATTTGAATTCGATAATACTAATATATAACATTATATTTCACAAAAGAACTGGAGACAGGTTCTAGTTCATTGCACATGATATAGTTTAAACTACTACTTTTTTTTTAACATCTTTATTGGAGGATAATTGCTTTACAATGGTGTGTTAGTTTCTTCTGTATAACAAGTTGAATCAGCTGTATGTGTACATATAACCCCGTATCTCCTCCCTCTTGTGTCTCCCTCCCACCCTCCCTATCCCACCCCTCTAGGTGGTCACAAAGCACCGAGCTGATCTCCCTGTGCTATGCGGCTGCTTCCCACTAGCTATCCATTTTACATTTGGTAGTGTATATATGTCCATGCCACTCTCTCACTTCATCCCAGCTTACCCTTACCCCTCCCTGTGTCCTCAAGTCCATTCTCTATGTCTGCGTCTTTATTCTTGTCCTGCCCCTAGGTTCTTCAGAACCATATATATATTTTTTAGATTCCATATATATGTGTTAGCATACGGTATTTGTTTTTCTCTTTCTGACTTACTTCACTCTGTATGACAGACTCTAGGTCCATCCACCTCACTGCAAATAACTCAATTTCGTTTCTTTTTATGGCTGAGTAATATTCCATTATATATATGTGCCACATCTTTATCCATTCATCTGATGATGGACACTTAGGTTGCTTCCATGTCCTGGCTATTGTAAATAGTGCTTCAATGAACATCGTGGTATGTGACTCTTTTTGAATTATGGTTTTCTCAGGGTATATGCCCAGTAGTGGGATTGCTGGGTCTCTGGTAGTTCTATTTTTAGTTTTTTAAGGAACCTCCATACTGTTCCCCATAGTGGCTGTATGAGTTTACATTCCCACCAACAGTGCAAGAGGGTTCCCTTTTCTCCACACCTTCTCCAGCATTTATTGTTTATAGATTTTTTGATGATGGTCATTCTGACTGGTGTGGGGTGATACCTCATTGTAGTTTTGATTTGCATTTCTCTAATGATTAGTGATTAAACTATTACCTTTTAAAATGAAACATTAAAAATAATTTTAAATTCTAGGTTACCATCTACCTTTTGAAAATGTTGAATATGTTATATCACAGCACAGTATGTTACAATCTTTGCGAGAAAATAGCCAGTTTTAAGTCACATCCCTAACTTCAAAGAACATACAATTCTATTAGAATAGGTAGAAACCATAGACATCCTTTAAAAAAGTAGGAGACAATTTGGGGCAATTACTAATGTGATAATGAGTCAGTTCTATAGGAGTTGAAGCATTAGGGACCACATCAGGTAGGGATGGTGTGAGAGAACTTGTTTCCTTCTTAAAATTTACAGGAAAGAAACCCTCTAAGACTTCACCACTGAAAAGGTAATCTCCATGTGTGGTTACTGGTTGAATGATGTGATGCCAGAAGTGTCCTCCTGATGTCACCTCCTTTTGGGGTTCTCACCTCAATTACAGTTGTGAACTGGCTGAAATGCAAATACATTCTTTCCACTTTCAAATTCTAACAGAAGTGTGGATAATCTTTCCTTTCCTTGGATATTTCAACATAGTAGCCCTCAACTTACAAAACATTTGTTAAATACTTAGCGGGGAAACAAGATGAAAATGGAAAATTTTTCAAGCTAACAGCCATTTTATGATCCTGCTGATTTACTCAGTAGGAAGACCCTGCCCTATTAAATATCACTTCGGAGACACAACTACCACACCTTTACTCCAAAGAGCCCTTATAAATTTTTAGGAACTTCCTACTTCCTTGCTTTTTAACTCCCAGCTTGCTGCTGAACAAAGGAAACTCTTTACAACCAATAAGATTGGAAACACTCTCCCAGGGGTCCTTGATGGTGGCAAACTAGGATCTTTATTGAGTTCATTTTCTGCTCTGAGAGACACATCTTTCCCCCACCCCCTACCATGGTGATTTGCAGAGCTATGGTGACTGACAGGGTGAATAACTGATTTCAGGGAGAAATTCAGGTCTTGCCTTTCTGGGAACAGACTTATCCCATGACACGCTCAGTGATATAGCAATTCCATCCAAGTATACGGCATTCCTACAACAGGAAATATATATTTATGTTACCAGGATCATAGTAAGGGAACAGTTTGAAGAAACAGAAAGGTTTTCATACGCCACCTGAAGGATGAAATATGAGAGATGAGGCACTCATATTTAATATGACACCTTGAGCCTGTTATATTTCTTAAAATAACCTTATTTTACCAAGAATAGGAAATGTGCCTGCTAATGAACGTTTCATTAGCAAGCTTCTTAATTAAAAGAATATGAAGAAACAGAGGAGGGGAAGCAGGAGGTACTTTTAGCCAGGTCATCCCTCATCCCAAGAGGCATCATGTTGCTTACCACATCAGTAAACTTTCTTCTTTAAAAGAATTATTTAGTCTGCAAGCAGCAAATAAAATTTTATTTTTTCCTCACATGTAAAGTTTATCGCAGACAGACCGCCAGGCTGTAGTTAAACAAATCAAAGACCAAAAAACTCAGGGTTTATTTGATGTTAAGATCAGAACATTCAAATTCACACGTGAGAATAAGATTATGTGTGTCAACTTCCTTTCATAAATGTCACTATAGGAATGGGAAGACTGTATATGCTCATTATTTGTACTTATTATTTTAAAAATTATATATGTAATGTTTATCAAGAAATCTTTGCAGCTGTTAGATATTTGATAAAACCTCTCAAAAGAGCAGTCATAGAGTTATCCCAAAGCATAGGCCATATGACTAATGGAAGAAGAAATCTGAACACTTGAAGCTGGCTATCAGAAGCTTTATGTACAGTTCAGATTATCTGGCAAAAGTAGTTAACAGTTGTGTAATTAAAGTCTCAGGAGAAGAGAGATTGGTGCAGAAAAAAAAAAAGTAATGGCTGAAAACTTCCCGCATTTGATAAACAACGTACATTTAAGATTCAAGGGCTTCCCTGGTGGCGCAGTGGTTGAGAGTCCTCCTGCCGATTCAGGGGATGCGGTTTTGTGCCCCGGTCCGGGAAGATCCCACATGCCGCGGAGCGGCTGGGCCCGTGAGCCATGGCCGCTGAGTCTGTGCGTCCGGAGCCTGTGCTCCGCAACGGGAGAGGCCACAGCAGTGAGAGGCCCGCGTACCGCAAAAAAAAAAAAAAAAGATTCAAGAAGGTCAGCAAATTCTAATCAAGATAAGCTCAAAATAAACTGCACTCTGAAACATAATTAAATTGCTAAAAATCAAAGACAGAGAAGCAAATCCTGAAAGCAACCAGAGAAAAATGACACATTGCATATAGGGGATTACTTAGAAACAATGTAGATGCAGTGAAAAAATACCTTTAAAATGTTGAAAAAAAACCCCAAAACTGTCAAGTCAGAATTCTGTATCCAATTAAAACATCCTTCAAGAATGAAGGTTAAATAAAGCATCCTCTTGTAAGGAAACACTAAGAGAATTCATCCAGCAGATTAGGTACAGAAGATGGGCTAAAGGAAGTTCTTTAGGCTGAAGTGAAATGACACCAGAAGGAAACTGGAACCTTTAAGAATGATGGTAGAACAGAACTGGTATATATCTTGGTAAATATAATAGACTATTTTCTTCTACTCTAGACTTCCATAATATATGTATGACTATCTAAATGAGATAAAAGCATAACATTGTCTTGTACTTTTCAATATATGCAGTTGTAGTAAATATAGCAATAATAATATAGAAGATAGAGGGTAAAGAGACCTATATGTTTGCAAGGCTTCTATGTCTCAAAGTGGTGAAATATTAACTGTAATAGATGAAAATTTAGGAATGTACATTTTTAATCCATAGAGTAAACACCAAAATAATGGTACAAAAATATAGTAAAAAATGCAAAATGTAGATTAAAATGAAATATTGGAAATATTCAAATATTCCAAAAGGAGTCAGAAAAGGAGGAAAATATTTTTTTAAGGTGTTGATAAAGAGAAAAATAATAAAATGGTGGACCTGACTCCAACCAAATGAATAATGAAATTATACTTATATGGTCTAAACAGACCAATTAGAAGCCAGTCATTATCAAATTGGAAAAAAAAAAAGCATACCACGTACCCAAGTATACGCTGTCTATAAAAAGACCCACTTTAAATATAATAATATGGATGGACTAAAAGAAAATAACAGAGAAAAAGTTTTTTAGAGATTGATGTGACTTTAATTTGTTATTCTAATTAGAATAAGAACAGTGAGAGCTATACTTTATAAACGTGCATTCATCCTACATCATTGTTTTATGGTTTTACATTGATCATATACAGAGAAAAACTAACATTGGAATTAAGGCAGTAATAACCACATGTGCAAACCAAGCACAATACCGGGACATGGTCTTTGGTAAATAGCCCTTTTTGTTGAGTGTTGGTGGATATGGCTGTATTCAGGTCAGCTTTTTTTTTTTTTTTTGCGTTATGCGGGCCTCTCACTGTTGTGGCCTCTCCCGTTGCGGAGCACAGTCTCCGGACGCGCAGGCTCAGCGGCCATGGCTCACGGGCCTAGCCACTCCGCGGCATGTGGGATCTTCCCGCACCAGGGCACGAACCCGTGTCCCCTGCATCAGCAGATGGACTCTCAACCACTGCGCCACCAGGGAAGCCCTTCGGGTCAGCTTTGAGATAAGCTTTGAATAGCTTCATTTATTTAAAAAAAAAAATTCCCTCCTACTGGCTCACAATGGCCAGAAGAAGCCTTCGATAATCTCTTCTTTTGTCATTTGCAGTCATTGTGTCCAGGGTTTTCTGATACATCTGATGGAAATCTGTCTTATTTGAACAAGATCAATCTCACTTCGAGTATACAAACAGTGACAAAAAAACTTGAGTGACTATATTAATATTATAATAATCCATAACTGGTACCATACTATCATATATATCATAAGTGGTTTTTTAGAGCACCACCCAGCAAAATTCTTCTCGAGTGCACATGTAGTACTGTAGTAACTCATATTCTGAGCAATAAAACAAAAAATTCATTGTAATATTTCTTACCTGAACTCAATGAATATATTCCCAGGGGTTCAAGCTGCCTTTCTGAATTTTTAAATGCAGTATCTTAATTTTGTTGATGATGTTAAAATTCATATTCTAAATAATATGCACAAATAACTATTACAGCCATGCAATTGCAATAGCACAACATTTTTGAAATGCTTCCTAATTTAGCCTCCCCAGTGAATATGTTGGTTTCACTCTCCCAAACACAATCCGTGAAAAGCTCAGTGTTGACGTCAGAACTGTGATGGAGGAAGATATTATTTAGAGACGATAAAAGCCTGAAGCCTGTTTCTTCTTGTTGCTTTGGAATTGGTAGATAGGAGTGAGAGGTGTAGAATCAGAATAAACAGAGGTGGGTTCTAAGTTATACAGTTCTCTATCTTGTGTTCTAGTCTTTGGTCCAGAGAGGAGGTAGGTTAAAGTAGCTGACTGAAACTCGAAGTGCAGCCTCCCTCTATCCTATATCCTACCAAATTTAAGCTTGCACTAAAAACATATGGTACAAAGTATGCAGTAGAAGTGAGATTTCCCATTCCTGGGAGCATGGGGACAAACCTGCAAAGGTCTCCTGCCCTGATGGAAGAAGCTGGAAAGGCAGTTGAGTTGAGAGGCACCCACTGTGGTCATTCCACAGCACCAGCAAGACCAGGGCTTGGCTGGAGGTGATGACAGAAACTTAGCCTGGTCACAATAGCATCAGTAAGAGCTGAGGATTGGCTGAATTATCCAGGGACCACCACTGGATTCTGACTAAGTGGAGAGCCATCAGCTGGGCAAGCAGTGACCAGGCAGTGAGGGAGGTAGCCCTAATGACCAGAAGGCGTGAAAGGATGCCAAGAAGAACAAATGACCCTTTGTCCTCATCCCACTACATCACCTAAAACACACTGTATTCCTACAACTCTCTCAGGAATCTCTTCTGACTTTTCAGAGAGAAGCAGATAACAGGGGAGACATTTTTAAAAATGATAAATGAATGAGCTCTTCAAAAATATCTCTGTGAAGTAGCTTTTATGAATTGGATGGGTTTAGAATGTGAAGAACAGGAAATGAAAATTGACAACCAGGTGTTAAGTGTGAACAATTAGGGGATGGGGCAGTGTCATTTACTCTGGTGATGGCAAAGACCCAAATAACTTCCTTTTCAAAGGAGCAGGGGGGACTAGAAATCAATAGTTCCATTCCAGCCTTGTTACATTTGAGATGCCTAATAGATGTACATAGGCAAATGTCAAATAGTTGGATACGAAATCTGTAGCTCATGGGAGAAGTCTGGAAAAGCAACATAAACTTGAAAGTCATCAACACATAGATAGTGGTTAATAGTCCAGGAAGAAAATGTCAAGAGAGGGTTGAGAGTTGACAGGGAGAAGACTACGGTCCTAAAGAAAATGTGTGGAGGTCTTGGAAAAGGAATGAGCAAAGGAGACTGCATGACAGTGTAGCTAAAATCAGTGTATCTCCCCCTGGAAAGGACTTAAAATGTTTGAGGTATTTCTCACAATCTGGTGGCAAAACACAGACTCAGTTGAGATAAAATTGCCAGTAAAAAATTGAGAACATTGAGAACATACGTGACTTCAGGTAATATTTTCAGTACAGAAGAGAGGAGAAATGAAGAGAGTGCACTCAGACAGACTGTGAGAATCAGATCCCCACATGCTGTTTATTTCCACTAGAATTTGATGAATCTGGGACAGAAGCTTCCAAATTGAACAGCTGGAATATGATATCCATCTTACACACTGCGGAAGCGAGAGCTCCCATAGCTTTTTATCCCATGTATTAATAAGTCTTGGGGATGCAAAGGGAGAAAATTTAGTTAGGATAATATCGTGTACTTCTATGTGGGATTATGAACCCTTAATGTTATTGTCTCTACTGATGTTTTTTGGACTAGGAAGAGGCAGCTGGCTCTCTGTAGTTTTCACAAGAAGACATCCACCTCACCGGGCTCTCACAGTGAGAAAAATTTTAAACGCATAAATGAAGATGGATCATTTTCCCAGTCCCATTGCTTCCTTTAGTGATGCTTTTTGCCCCGAGATTACACAAATGGATGGTTTTATGGCCACTCAACATAGCACAGCTGTAGATACAATATATATAATACAACAAGAAATTGTTCCGAAATTGGGAGGGGATTATGCAAGCATTATCTGTGTAATGCTGTCAAGTTCAAAAGCTGCATGTGGGCTTCCCTGGTGGCGCAGTGGTTGAGAGTCCGCCTGCCGGTGCAAGGGACGTGGGTTCGTGCCCCGGTCCGGGAGGATCCCACATGCCGCGGAGTGGCTGGGCCCGTGAGCCGTGGCCGCTGAGCCTGCGCGTCCGGAGCCTGTGCTCCGCAACGGGAGAGGCCACAGCAGTGAGAGGCCCGCGTACCGCAAAAAAAAAAAAAAAAAGCTGCATGTGTCACCCTGTCCCATCTAGCACACACTGGCCATGTAAGTTAGAGGTACCTTAGAGCTACTGTTAAATTATAGGCACGACTGCTAAGAATGTTCTTGGCATTGTGTTTTTCTTTTCTTCTTTTCCTTTTTTTTAAATTTAGTTTTTGTCAAATGCAAAAAAAAAAAAAAAGTTTCCTTTCATCCTTTGTCATTTTCTTCAGATCTTTTCCCTGAAACTTGGGCCAACTTAAGCGTGCCCTGGTGTGAGGCAAGGCCACCAGTATACCAACCCGTTACATCAGTCATCAAGTGTGCAATTTTGCTTGTGACCCACTAATTTTCGAAAACAATGAAGTTTTACAGTCATTCATAAGGAAGCCCCAGGAACACGAAACGATATTGAAATTAAGCTTAGCGTGTGAAAACATTATGTTCTTGTCTTCCTATCCCTCTGCATTTATGTCTCTGTGCTCTGAGTGATAACATTGCTATAAAACCTCACAGCTACGCTGTATGCATCGCTCTGCTTAGACCTGGGGGTGTAAGATCCTTGTAAATCTTGGCTCTTGTAGGACTAGAAGCTGATTAAAGTCTGCTGGCTTGCTTGCGAGCTCCGTTCCTTCCTGTACTTCCACTGTCACTGCCAAACAGCAGCAGTCCCTGACAGGGCTCCCCAGTCTACCCCTGACAAGCGAAATGTTTTGAAATTAAAAATCTGAAGAAATTGGTGCAGTGAGTGCTTGATCAGGTGGTTTCTCCTTAGGAAACTGCTTAATGGGGAAAATTCAGCACAACCTCCCAGGGGCGGCCCAACACAGAATTTGAATTTAAAGAAACAGGATTTTTTTTTCTTATATTAGACAAATAGGCTCAAATGCCTCAAAGTGAAGACCTTTGTTTCTTGAGAAAAAGATTTATTTTTTGAATGATGCTTATTTAATGCTGATGAATACACACTCATTCCAGAAAAAATTCAAGAGCAGACAAAAAGTAGAAAGGAGAAAATAGAAATGATCCGTAATTTCCAAATCTCACCAAAATTTAGGTCATACTATATATATGTTCCAATATGCTTAAAGCATTTTCAGTGTTATTAAAGATTCTATGAAAATATGATGTTAATATTTGTATAAGAGTCCATTGCATGGAAGTACCAACACTGATATAATTTATTTCCTGTTATTCAACATTTAAGTACTTTCTCCCCTAATTTTACACTATTATGAATAATAAACAAAGAACATTTTTGTACCTAAATCTGGTCCACATGTGATAATTTTCTTAGGATCATTTTCTAGCAGTAGAATTTCCAAGTCAAAAGATATAAAAATTTTGAAAGACCTGTTATCAAATTACTCCTGGAAATATAATAACTTACATTATCACTAGTGATGCAGGTTAGTGTACATTTTAACCCATCAGTAGCACCACAAAGTATCATCCTTTTTAAAAAAATTCTTTTGCCAATATGAAATAGGATTTCATTATCTTAATTTGTATTTTTTGATTGCTAATAAATCTGAAAATTTCCACACATTTAATGCCTATTTGCATTTCTTCTGTGAATTATTCACTTATGACATTTGCTATTTTTCTATTGGGGTATTAGTGATTTTATTTTTAACTTGTCAGAGTTCATTATTGATTACAGCTGTAATGTTTTCCTTTTGGCTATCTTTTTTTGTTGTTGTTGTTTAAACATGTTTCCAGTTTGTCACTAGCCTTTTAATAATGACTGACTTTTTAATGAGTTTTAATCCGTAGTGACGTAAATTTTTCTTTCTGAGTTCTTTCATTGTTTTTATAACTTCTAAGTCTTTCTCTACCCCCCAAATTAGTTAATTCGTCTAAGAGCATTACTAGTTTTTATTTTTCATGGTTTTACTTTAAACATTTAAAAACTTTGATGTATCTGGGGATTTATTTTGGTAGTGGCATCATGAGAATCCAATGAAAAATCCACCATTTCTCTATCAGTCAAGGTTCTCTTAACTATTAAAGACATGTATACACTAAGATCTATTTGGAAGGGGCTAAATATTTTATTACATATATTGTCAAGTCTTGTAGGCCATAGTGTTTTGTTTCCCATTAATTCTCATATCAAATCACACTATGTTATTCTCTTTGTTCTGCCATTTATTACATACGCTGAGTATGTAAATTCATATCTTATTACATTGAAATTGTTCATAATTTCAGAACAATTTTAAATAGCACTACTGCTAATTTGGTTTTAATTTATATTGGAATTCCTTTTGTGTTTCACTGCTGAGAATTATCTTGACTCTTGGTTTAAGGTAAATCATTTTTTTTCATGTCAAATAAGGATCCGTCTTTTTTTGGTTTTCTTAGAATTTTATCAGGAATACATTTTGAATATTAGCAAATACCTTTTCAACTTTTATTGAGGTTTTGGAATATGTTTTACGTTCAACTTTTTAATGTAATATACTATAGTAATATATTTACCAATGCTAAAATAATTTTGTGTTTTGAAGAGAAATGCTACCTCTTTGAGGGAGATAAATTTTTATTACATTAAAGAATATTTTTCCTAATAATGATTATGATTTTTAATCAGATAGTAATAAGTGAGTTTGAGTTGTTATTTCTTTTTTTAGAATGTTATCTATGTTTGTTTGGGATTTTATGATTATGCTACTTTTATAAAAATTACTTATTTTGGCCTTAAAGTATTCTTTTTTTTTTTTTAATTTAACTTAATTTATTTTATTTTTGGCTGTGTTGGGTCTTCGCAGCTGTGTGTGGGCTTTCTCTAGTTGTGGCGAGCGGGGGCTACTCTTTGTCGTGGTGCGTGGGCTTCTCACTGCGGTGGCCTCTCCTGTTGTGGAGTACGGGCTCTAGGTGCGTGGGCTTCAGTAGTTGTGGCACGTGGGCTCAGTAGTTGTGGTGCACAGGCTTAGTTGCTCTGCAGCATGTGGGATCTTCCCAGACCAGAGCTTGAACCCGTGTCCCCTGCATTGGTAGGCGGATTCTTAACCACTGCGCCACCAGAGAAGCCCGGCCTGAAAGTTTTTAAATAGCATGAGAACAATTCCATAGTTGAAAATGTTATGGTACTCACCAATAAAGTGCTCTGGCCTAGAGCCCTTTTCGAAATAATTTTTGAAAATATGTTTATCTTCTTTCTTGATTGTTGGGGTTGTCTTTTTGCTGTTTTCTTGGCTTATTTGGGGGGATTTATATTTTCCAAGAATTTTTCATCTTTATGGAGACATAAATTTGTTTACAGAATTATATGTCACTACAGTTATATAAAACATCTCCATTTTCAGAACCTGCATTTCTCTGGCATGCATACCGTCTTGCCATAAAAACCCCTCTCCCAAAAGCTATCAGGTATTTCTGTGTATCTTCAGGGAGTCCTGGGTGCTCAGGAATAAGTCCTGTCAACTGATGGTGCCTCATGTTATCCCCCGCCTTCCTTGGCTTCCTGGGGCTCCCAGGGGTGCAGCAGCCATTCCTTTCCACTGAGTACCACTTCTGCAAAGCCCGGGGTCTCCCCAAAGGCACCGCTGCTTCTAATGGCGACCATCTTTTCTCCTGTGTCCTGCTGCTAACTCCCTCTGGTCATTGATCCATATCAATAAGTTCATAAGTTCTGGTCTCCTCAAGGCACAAAGCCACTAATGGAACCAAATTTTAAGAGGTCAGTTTCTGCCCTGTCTTGTGTTATACACCCCAAAAGGATACCCAGGAACCCATCCTACTCAGGATGTCTAGGATGGGACCCTGGGCATGCTGCTTAGTTAACACACCCTCAAAAATATACGTGAGGCACTTCATGGAACTTCAGTTTGAAATGACTGGAGCTGGAACTGAAGACAGGTCAGAGTGAGAAAGACCATCCTGTGCCCAGAATCAGTTCTCTCTGTTAAACAAAGATTGTTGATGGGCAAGGCTTGGCTTCATTGGTAAGAAATAACTCCTTAGCTCCTCTGTAAATACGCTATAATCCAAGCATACCAATTAGCTAGCAAGGACCTATTGTCAACCCAGAGGAAAATAGACACAATTATTATAGAACTTGGGTTCTTCCACTATATGCTACAGATCTCCTTTATTAGTTATAGTTTAAATTTCATTTATTTTTATCAAATTTTTTCTCCCTTGCCTGAATTAGACAAGGATTATTATCTGTTTTGCTTTGTTTTGTTCAAATGTGTAGCTATGGATTTATTATCAATTTAATTCCTTTAATTTTCACTTCTACATCTATTTATATTTTCTTTAAATGTGTTTTTTCTTCTAACTTCTTTGTTAGATTTTTTTCATTAGGCATTTAAAGTATTTGTGTCCATCCATGACTCTATCTATAAGATTTAATCTGTCCATAAGTATTTATAGATTTGGTTGCATTATCTAATATTTCATTGTATATTATTCTTCTATTTTCTGAGATGTAATTAATTGCAGTTTTCATTTCTTTTCTTACCTGACTTGTATTTAGAAGATGCTGTTTGTTGTATTGTTATGGGTTTTTTTTTTGTTTGTTTGTTTTGTTTTTTTTGTTTTTTGCGGTACGCGGGCCTCTCACTGCTGTGGCCTCTCCCGTTGCGGAGCACAGGCTCCGGACGCGCAGGCTCAACGGCCATGGCTCACGGGCCCAGCCGCTCCGCGGCACGTGGGATCCTCCCGGACCGGGGCACGAACCCGCGTCCCCTGCATCGGCAGGTGGACTCTCAACCACTGCGCCACCAGGGAAGCCCTGTATTGTTATGTTTTTAATCTCCAAATGGTTTGATGCTTTCTATTTAAATTTACATGATTAGTTCCTAACTTATTTTAATGTATTATGAGAATGTGCATCACTTGTATGTTTTTTCACTCAAATTTTTATTGAGGTTTTCCTTTATGGTCTAACACATGATTATTTATATAAATATTTAATGTACACTTGGAAAAAAAGATTCTTCTCGGTGGGATTTGCAACTTGATATGTCTTTTTCTGGAGTATTCATTAATTCTAATTGTCTTTATTAGTGTATTAAAATACCACTTATCTTTGAACACTGGATATACCAAAAGCTCAAATGAGTGCTTATGAGTTCTGCTGTAATGACATCACAGTTCTCTTATAGGTATAAGAATTTTAGACATATTTCTAGAGCTAATTAGTAATCGTGGCCATGAGTTTACCTTTTAGGGTATGAAATTATTCTTTTTTCCTTTCGCCTTGAAGACTATTTTGTATCAATTGCTATTTCCACACATACTGTTTACTTACTTTTATGAATCTTTCTTAGTCTAGCATATCAGTTATAAGAGCAAATTTGAAGAAAAACTAGCAGCGTTTAATACTGATTCTGCCTACTTAATTCTCTTTATTTCCTCATTTGTAAAATGAGTATGTCAGTTAGGACCATCTAGCTGACTCCAAATCAAATTAGTTTGGCTTTATCCAGCTTCATTTCTTTGAAATGCCTCCTGCTGTGCCTTCTCTATATGCTGGTTTCGTGCTCAGGCTGGCCTTATGCAGAGTTGTAAGAGGATGACTGCAGTTTAAGTTTTCAAACCCATACGCATGATGTCTTATTTCCATGAGCAAGGAAACTATTATGTCAGCTTCCCTTTCTATCTCATTGGTCTCAGTAAGTGACATGTTGGGTAGGGTTTCCAAGAGGCTATTCCTGGAAGTTGGAGGTCTGGTCAGTTTTTCCTGAGCAGGGCTGCAGAGGGAGGGATGATAACTTAATAAAAATTGGGTCTATTAGAATGGAAAGAGCAGAAATCAACAAAAAATGGCAATAATATCACTTACCTCATACTGAATGAGGGCATCTCACTAAAGCAATTAGAAGAACGCCCGATACCTTGCAAGTGCTCAGTAAATAAAAATGTTATTATTATTAACCTTTTCATATTGCTTTTTTAAATTCCTTGTGGCAGCCTGTATTTGAATTTTTTTTTATCTAGTATGACTCTAGCTCTTCAATAAGAGAATCTATAATGTTTTCCACTATTCTCAGAACTTCCATTTACCAATTGGTTCTGTCATCTTGTTTTATAAACTGTCGAATATAATATCTTCTTTTGAATTTCCTTGATGCTGTGCTTTTTGCTATCTGAAATGTATAGATTTTCTTATCTCTCGGTGATTTCTAAAGTATAACTGTTATTTTGTATTTCATAAGTGGCTAAATTTAAAAATTACTTATGCGAGCTTATGTGTTTTTTCTAATTTCTTTAAAAATCAGTGTAGGAATAATGTAGAGACTTTTACTTACCCCTATGTGATGTGATGACAAGGCACACTTTTATTTTCCCTCCCCAACTCCCTGGTTTTTGTTCATATGATCCTGGGTAATAGAAACAAATTATTATTTTTTTAAATGTGGCTTAGCTTCTTTTGCAAGAATTCACAAAACCAGAACCTTCACATGTGTCCTATCACCCTGCTGCCCCCTCCACACTAGTTTTCCTTCTCATTAGGGAGTGTCCAGTGCATATTTCCTCCACTCTACATGTGGTCTGGTATCTCACTGCCACGACACTCAAGAAAAGTAAATATAATAACTGTTTTTCAAAAGGAAACTTTGGGAAATGCAACTCTACATAATGAAGACAGCAGTTGATATTATGCTCAGCAGTGTACCCACATTTTAACAGAATCATACTTTCCCTTTCAATAAGCAAATGGTCCACTTCAATGATTTCCCCAAGACCAAAGGTTGTCTTATTTTTCATATGAATTACAACAGGTACATTAAGAGAAACACAAAAATGGGGCTTCCCTGGTGGCGTGGTGGTTGAGAGTCCGCCTGCCGATGCAGGGGACACGGGTTCGTGCCCCGGTCCGGGAAGATCCCCTATGCCGTGGAGCGGCTGGGCCCGTGAGCCATGGCCGCTGAGCCTGCGCGTCCGGAGCCTGTGCTCCACAACGGGAGAGGCCACAACAGTGAGAGGCCCGCGTACCGCAAAAAAAAAAGAGAAACACAAAAATGATAGTTCACCTTCAAATGCAGCATTCCTTCTCATTGTTTCCACGTAAAAGTGGTAGTGTGCAGTCTCAAAGATAATAGTGTGCTAAAAGGGGAAAGGGGCTGAGTTTAAAGAAATCATCAAAAGTGGCCTCATCATTTAGCATTTCATTTTCTATTTGCCCAAGTCCTGAAACCTAGAATATATAATGAGATATGGTGTCCTTAGGAAGCCTACCACAAGATAAGTGATGTTAAGACATTAATGTAATGGCCTCTATTTCTACATTTCTTTACCATGGCACACGTGTGGAAAATGTGGTCAGATATTTCTGAAGTGACCAAGTTGATGGTCTTTAAGCAGGATAAAAAAAATTAAAAAAGAGTACTTAAAACCAACTTTGAATGTGCCCACTCTGCTTTCTAGAAGAGGCTGGGGTCATCAGATTATTTCTGACAAAGCAAAGCAGTAACACTGCAAACCGTCTGCCATCCTCCATACCACTAAGGGAAGAGCCTCACTGAGAGTGCATGGCCCTTTGTGTGGGAGGACCACACTGGTGACCTTTGTTGTACAGTGTATGCCCCAAGACAGTCTCCAACAGAGGGAAACCAGAGTTCAGCATGCAACTAAAAATATACAGCTGAACTCATAATAAATATTCAGCCTTGAGATATACATGTAGGAGAAATGTGCACAAAAGTGACTGTTGCTTTAAGGGCAGGAAACCCAGGATCCACTATAAAGAGATCACATGTCAATACCAATGGAGTAATGATTCTCAGATAGTTTTCATGGAGGCTTTCTTAGAAAAAAGGTCAGATTATAAATACCACTTTGTTACATTTACTCTAAAGTACTGTACTCTTTTTTTTTTAAGTGCATTTTCTTTTTCTTAATTAAATTAAATTAATTTATTTATTTATTGGCTGTGTTGTGTCTTCGTTGCCGCCCATGGGCTTTCTCTAGTTGCAGCGAGCGGGGGCTACTCTTCGTTGCGGTGTGCGGGCTTCTCGTTGCGGTGGCTTCTCGTTGCAGAGCACAGGCTCTAGGTGCGCGGGCTTCAGTAGTTGTAGCACGCGGGCTTTGGCAGTTGTGGCTCGTAGGCTCTACGGAGCAGGCTCAGTAGGTGTAACTCACGGGCCCTAGAGTGCAGGCTCAGTAGTTGTGGCACACGGGCTTAGTTGCTCCACAGCATGTGGGATCTTCCCAGACCAGAGCTCGAACCTGTGTCCCCTGCATTGGCAGGCGGATTCTTAACCACTGCGCCACCAGGGAAGGCCCTAAAGTACTGTATTCTGCCATCAAAATTCCAACTTCAGTGTCACGCATTGAAAGATTATATTTTTGGAAGTCTGTGGATGATTATTGATTTCATGTTCACTTGCTAAATTACTTAAGCAAAATTATCTAGTTCCTATCAAAAAGTAATGGTTATTTTTATAATAATAATTTACAATAATAATAATAAAAGCTTAGATTTAGCAATTTCACTTCTTTGTCACATCCTATATTTGTACAGTCATGAGAAGTAGGCTATAATTCTCATTTTCCTAATAGGGGAATGGAAGATCAAGAAGCTTAATGTAAGTGACCGAAATGCCTTTCCAACTTTGGTCATCCTTGTCTGAGTCCAGTAAGTGTCCTTTTTTTTTTTTTAACTATATTATGCTTCATGTTGTCAAAGTAGTTCAAAGAAAATTATTTGTTGTGTCTTAGGAATACATGCTTTCCAATACCCATCACAGTAAAACACAGCAGCTACCCACAAATAATCACTTCACCTGGGTCCAGGAAGTACTGATCATTCACATGACAGAAAAGGCAGAGATTAAAATGATTTAGAAAATCCAGGATAAGATCTCTCGTGACATGGCGATGTTTGAATGGTCCTCTTGAATAATCAAGATTGCAAAAATGGAAGCAAATCCAGATATGATCTGCTGTGAATTCATAAATCTCCCATTCCTATATTTCCTCACATGCCTTTTCCTGATGTCATTGCAGTTACCATGAATTCTTCAAGGTTACATTCACCACACAGTTGATATTGCTGGAAGCTGTGCTTTGAATGTGCAATTTTGGCTCATTAATGAAGGAGCATCTGCAGGTCATTGCCAGGGAGCAGTGAAACTAAAATATTACTAATAAGACATCACAGAACTATGAACCTGCTTGAATTTTAAAAATCATTGAAAGTACCAAATATCCTTGGCAGTGAATCTGGCATTTATCGAGCCACTGCTCTTTCCAAAATTGCAGTAAATAGCTTGGAGGATATAAAGACATATAAAGTATGTAGTAAAGAAGCTTACTAGCCAGGAGTGTGAGACAAAAATTAAACACATAAAACAATCATAGAGCTAAGAGTAGCAGTTATAATTAATTGCTCAATTGTTTGGTGTGGTTTAGAAGTGTATCTGTAACTCTTGAGGAAGTATGCATGCCCATGCAATAGGAGACATATCTACATATCAAAAAGTTTCAGAGGTAATATCACTTTCCAAAGAGTCTGTTCATATCAGAGAATTTATTTACCTCCAAATGAATCAGTTTTATTATCACCTGAGGAACTGTTGGAAGCAAACAGTCCTTAGAATTGAGCTCACTAAAAAGAGTGCACTGATAAATTTTTTCTAGCCCTTTGGCATAGCTGTTCTGCCTGTACAACATGTGACCAACAGGATTCAAGACCGTACTCCAAATCACTCCCTTCCGCACTGACACTGGCAAACCCAGTACAGGGGGTGGGTCTGTTCTCTGAAAGCTGTGAGGTTGCTTGTTTCACCCTAAAATTAAACATAATGGAAATAAAACACACATCTTGAAGGAAGTTTTCTTTTCATGAACTCTGTCCTTATTCACACAGCATACTTTGGTAATGTGCCTGGGCTATAATACAATGCTCAATAAATATTATTTGAGACAGTGCATTCTAGGAAATGGTATCAGGTTATTTCTGATAATGCCTGCAAAGATGTAGATATCTTACGATTAGAAGAAAGGCACTGATAAAATGTAGCAAGTTGGTTTTTAGAAAGTCATTACAATAAGGGAAATTGCTAATGGGGAAATATTATGAGCTGATAATTTGTAGAATTCCAACTTCTAAGTCAAAAGGGCAAAATTATGACTTCAAAATGGAAATAACAATTTATCACTTAACTGGAAAAACATCTTGGGGCAGTCCTTGGATCTCTCATTAGTCAGGGTTATGGATTGTGGAGAAAAGAATCCCCCTGGCTACTTTAAGAAGAAAGGAATGTGTAGAGGGACTTATAGCTGAAAGGGGGTCTGGGAAATACACTCTTAGATTTTTCTCTACCTGTGAAGTATATGGTGAGTATATATGGTGAGTGAGCTAGTCTGCAGGGTCCAGCACAGAGCACCATGTAATATGCTTAGTTAACCTAAATTTAGGTTACTTAGAATCTTGATGTCTAAGAATCATTTATGTTCTTTTTAATCAGTTTTCTATAATGTTCAACTTTTGCTGATATATCCAATAGCAAAAATAAATGTATGAAATTTAGCTCCATTAAACATTCATTGATCTGGAAAATATTAACAAATATGTCATTTTGTGATCTGAAGGGAAACAAAGAGGAATTGAATACCCTTTCTCCCTTTAAGATGCTTCCATAGAAGAAGTGTTGAGTTTTGAACATTTTGATAATTAGTCTCTTGTAGCTTTGTAATTGACAGTTATAAACTTTATGGCATTCTATTCATATGTATATACTTTGGGATGTAGTAGAATTCTTCCCGTTGAACATATGATTTTGGGTATGAAAGCCGGTGGAGATGTTTCGGAGGAAAAGCAAAAACCATTTTCCCGGGAAATAGATAGTCAGACCATGATAACACTCGTTGAGTGGTGAAGAACCAAGTCATTGTATAGTTTGTGGGTTGCTTGAATGAATTATTACTTATTAAATTTATTAATTACTAGATAATACATTTTACTAAATTTTCCAGTTATTATCCCCTGCTTGAATGTTAAAAAACAGATTAAAATTAAATCTGTCAAGTCTGGAAGTCAACTAATTTCTGTTCTTGACTTTAACTAAGATGATGTTCACCTTAAAGTAATCAGATTCAGAGTCTCTGGCCAACATTTAGTAGATTCTAGAACATATACTAAGTCACCCGGGCCATTCTGGGTGGCAGAATGCAGTAGAATAAAACTATAAGCAAAGGGCTCTGCCACACAGAGCGCTCAACTGTGGCATTTTTTCAGATTCTGTGACTCAGGCATCCGCCAAGCAGTAGATTTGTGATGAATAGCGCCCGTATTGATTTTTCCATAATGGAATGTAAAAGAAAAATGGACAGGTTTTGTTGCAGGTATTTTCATGGGGTACTAAATTGGAGGATTAGTTGCAAACAGCAGTACTGATAAAGTCTGCTGTCCATCTTTATGGTTGGGTCTTTCTATTAAAATGACACATAAATAACCTATTATATCCTCCACCCATGGAAATTCAAATGCACCTGTCAACTTGATAAAGCACTTGCCTGGAGGGAAGCATTGTTTACATTTTCACTCTATTCTTCAGAAAAAGTGAGATTCTAATTATTTCTCCCACTGTAAATTAACGCTGACTATGATGCTTGGCGTATGTCTACATTGTTACATCTTTTGGAAAGTTAAATGATGGAGCTGATCCATCATGTATGATGCAGCGTGTATTTTATGACAGTCTTCCCTGGGCTCTTTGATGCCCTCTCTAAATGCTTATTTCTTCTCTAACTTGTCTTCTCTCTGCATCTGTCTTTCTCTCTTCTAGCCAATGAGAAATCTTTGTTGATACCCAGTTAATTCCAGAATTTGAGCTTCCACCCTCTTTAGCTTGCCTTGTTTATTTCCCTTATTGAAAAAAACACGTTTATGATTTTCAACCCACAACTACTTGTTTTCAATGATCTCATGTCATTTTTAGTCTCCTCCTGGGATATTTCCCCCATTCGCTATATCATGTCTGAAGACATATCTTTGGTTATATTCAGAGTTTCTACCTTGTAAGTAATTGGGTTGATTTTCCTCAGAAAAACTTCACCTTTTCCTTGTTCTTCTTGTTGTTATCTCTTGGTTTGAACTTGTGATAATAATTACATGAAATAATGCCTCTGATCCTAAGTTCTTACCGCTTTCCACAACTTACTCCGCGTATTTCTCCGTCAGCTACTCCTTTTCACTCACCCTTGTCCACACACCCTAATCTCTTCCAAAAAATAATTTCTTCATGTGCAGAAAACACATAGGAAAACATTGTCTCTATGAATTCCTATAGCAACCCGAAATGGTTATCTAAAGTAACCTTAGGTATAAGCTTACCTTATAATCCTGAATCCAGTGTTTTTTATTGTTTCCTGTACATAGACACTCATTAATCTATTCACCTATTGAGTACTGTGTTCATTAAACTCTGTGTGTACATTAAGTGATCTTGGAATTAAAGCAGCTGAAAGTTAAAGATTCAAAAGATCAAGTGTAGCAGCCCATCTGAAGACCTCAGTACAGCCATTTCTAGAATTGTGGCTGAGACGGAATCCACCGCATGCACTGTGCACACAGCTTTCCCAGTTATTTTCTTAAAGTATCTCCAGGGGATGAATTGATTCCCTAGTTGCTCTTCTTCCCCAGTTTGTAAATCTCAAGCCAATTTCTAGCTTAATCTTCTCTAATGCCTATTTCTTCCATAAGTAAATTCCTGCCTGAGTTCGAGGTATTATACCGCAAAATCCCTAGGAACCTTAAATTGGGCATTTTCAACATAAATAATTTAAGAAATCTGTAAATATCCTCCAACTGAGCTAAGTTAACAGAAGCTAAATTAATGGCAATATCTCTTAGCTAAAATAGTAAAGCAATTTAACAACACTGTTAGTTTTAACTGTTTTGAAATCAATTTTTAATAATTTATATCTTTAAAACTTTTATCCAACTTTCTTATTGTTTGAGATACTAATACATTTATGATTTCCAAGGAGTTATACTAAATATTTTGAAAACCTGGTAGTATATTATGTCAGTTACTATTTTATTTACAATTCTTTTGTATTGTCTTGAAAATTATATTTGTTGTAATGAAAATTGGAACATGAGTTTTATTTCCTCTGTCTCCTTTTTTTTTTTTTTTTACAGAGGAAGTGGGTAGATTGTACTAGTTGATATTTTTGATTCTCTTAGTAAACTTAAGAGAAAAATAGTAAACTGAAAGAATTGACTGATAATCTGAAAACTGGACAAAAAAACTCTGAATTGTGAATTTGTGTCTAGCTGCTGATCAGGCTGTCGATAAAAACAAAGTGGTAGTTTTGACAGAGATAGTAATAGATTATTACTAAAAGTTTACTAAAAAGTGTTTACTGCAGCAAAAGCTTCTATCAGTCTGACATCACTTGAAACGTGAATTAGAGTATGCCTTCATTACCCAGAAAATGAAGGTGCTCTAGTGCACGTCTGTGTGCATATGCATGCTTGTGTGTGTGTTGTGAGAAAGACAGAGACCAAGAGAGAGAGAAGAGAGAGCACCGATATCCCACTTTTATCCAACCACTTATCTGTTTGTCATTCACTCTCATGTCAAGTAACTAAATGAATTCGAGAAACTAGACAATGCTCCATGTCATAAGTCACCTGAAATAAAAAACCCATAAGTCCGGGGCTTCCCTGGTGGCGCAGTGGTTGGGAGTCCGCCTGCCAATGCAGGGGCCCCGGTTTCGTGCCCTGGTCCGGGAAGATCCCACATGCCGTGGAGCGGCGGGGCTCGTGAGCCATGGCCGCTGAGCCTGCGCGTCCGGAGCCTGTGCTCCATAGCAGGAGAGGCCACAATAGTGAGAGGCCCGCGTACCGCAAAAAAAAAAAAAAAAAATCCACAAATCCAACTAGTCCATTCTCTTTGTATACAGAGAGATGCTGACTCTAAGTGTACACCTAGTAGAACTCTACAGCAGAGGAGTTTCATGCTACTAAACAAAATTCTTTGAAGTATTTCTTATCTCTAGACTCCAAGTGAGAAGCATTTGGTATCATAATTCTGTCACTTGAGCCTTGATTTTCCGGCTTCTAAGATGGACACATTGATGGGTCACATTTATATATTTTGACATTGTGCTCTTTCCGATTAGAACAGAGTTGAAGAGGAAAAGTTCTGTTAAAAATTGTGTATCATGGTTTGCTGATCTCTAGGAACCCAGAAGACTGGAAATATTGACTTATGTATGATTGTATCCCACAATCTTGGATTTCTTATGTATTCCCAACCTAGTGCATGTTCCTTACTGTATTTTATTACATTTCAGAGATTGAAATTCTTTTAGAAATCATTGTTCAATAACTCCATTTTACTATTTAGGAAAGTGGAAAATGAAGAACTTTGAGCAAATGGTAAGAATCCAGATCTAGAATTTATTTCTCATGACCACTGCGGAAGACTGCTTTCTAGAGATAAGAAAGGATGATAAGTCAAAAACACTGGCAAGAATCAATGGTGTGTTTATATTAATGTTAAAATAATATTTCCTCTGTTCACAGAATTTGTGATCACAGTGTGTATAATCAAACAATCCGATGTTTACATTTTATCAGTGTTTGGGGTTCGGCCTCGGTCTAAGAAAACAGCAGGAAGGAAATATTTGCTTGATATTGTCTCATTTGCTTTTTAAAAAATTTAACATAAGTTATATGCATTAAAGAACTAGATGTAGGGAACCCAATGAGAATAGCTTACAAATAAACATGTATAAAATTCTGCATTAATATAGGTAAACCTCTTAGAAGTCAAGAAATACCACATTATGAATTTCTGTTAACCACATCAATAATTCTAAATGCTTTTTTTTATAGTTACTAGGATGCCATTCATCCATGAGGTATATATTAATTTTTTAATAATTACATGCCCACTGCATGCCAGGTATCTTCGCATATGAAGAGGTTACAAATCTGATTTCATTATTCTTAAAATTTAGTTTTAGTAAAATAACAAATTTTATTTTACAGGATTTTTAATGGTTTTAGTCTCGTACATAAAACACTAACATAATGCTTGATTAATCTACCTTGAATAAATAATTTGCGCAGACACATTCTGCATGCAAGGAATTTCTGGAATGTTAGCACAGACAAGCCTCTTGTGGTATACATTTTCAATGAAAAAAATGCAGGAAAGCCTCGTAGCATTAAAACTAATTCACCTTTGTCATAGTAACGTTAAGTATAATTTCAAACTTCAGGAGGGTCTACAATACTGCCTGTTTTACTGGAAATTTCCACCAAGGGTAGATAAAGCATCATCCTGCATCTTGAAAAATAAAATAGAATTGTCTTCCAAGTAACTTCAACCATGTACATATTCATTCATTTTCTTTTGCTTGTTATGCTAAATAATTCTAAATGTTCTGTGTTCTAGTACTGCTATATGCAGTTGCAGAATGGGTGCACTAGTAAGCTCAGTGTCTACCACAGGGTTACTCTGCTGCTTCCTCACCTGCCCCACCATAAATTAGTAATTTAAAGAAGAAAGGGGGCTTATAAACCTTTCACATGTCGCTCTGAGTTGGGTGCTCTTAGCTGGAGGGTTGCTCTTGTCTGTCAGAACACACAGGAAGACCCTGTATTGTAAAGTCTTTGTCTTGAAGTTTATTTTCTCTGTGTAGGTTCATCATCTTTTTTTTTTTTTTTTTTAACGATGGTTTAATTTCATTCACATGTAGTTGCCATGAAAAGGTTAACTCATTCATAAAAATATGTTTGCTATTCTAACATCCTTTATTTACAAATAAATCCCCACCACAGAGCAGAAATGTTAGAAGTTATATCACAACTGAAGCACATTAAGTATTTTTAAAACCTTTAAAATATGGCTTATGAACAATTTTACACAGCAGGTTACCTGTTACTATGTTACATATTAAACAGATCTATGGTACCATTTTGGACAGTCAGATTTCCTTGATATTAAAGATGGAGATGGCATTTTTGTCAAAAAGGTATTTTAAACCTGTTAGGGAGTTTCTATAGTGTGGAATTTCACTTCTTTGTAAAGTGGCATCTTAAGTATATCATTTTAAAATCAAACAAGAAATTAGATCCATCTCTGGGAAAACACCAATTTTTATTGTATGCATCACGTAAACTCCTTGCTATTAGTGACTATGCAGATACTCTTAAATAAGGGGAAAAAAAACCCAGTGTGCATAATCAAACAATCAAAACATCATCTTTTTTTATGCTTATTGTTTACATGGTATTTTTCCCCATCTTCTTCCTTTGAATCTGCCTGTGTCTTCACATTCAAAATTCATTTCTTGAAAACAGCATTTGTTTAGGTCTTAATTTTTTAATCCAGTTTCACAATGTCTGCCTTTTCATTGGAGGTTTTAGTCTATTTACAAAAAATTATTGATATGCTTAGGTGTATGTCTACTGACTTTCTACTTTCTAAATATTTTCCATTTTTCCTTTCAGTTTTTCTATTCCTCTTTTTGTCCTTTATTGTCTTCTTTGGAGTTAATCAAATATTTGATTATATTGTGTTCCTTTACATTTCCTTTATTAGTGTTTGTGTTTTTCCTCTGGCTAACAGGATGCACCTTTAAATTTTGAGACTATTTAAAGTCAAGGTGCCAACATTTTCCCTCTTTATACTCCCGAGCTTGCATCTGACACGTCGTATGCCTACTTCCCTCTTCCCCATTCTCATTTCACACCTACCACATTTTACTTCCCACATTCTGCTTCACAAGTGTAGTAAACTTGCAAAAGGGTAATTCCATTTACTTTCTCCCCTCACTCTTTATAAAATTATTGTTATAACTTTTATTTCTACATGTTATAATCTCACCTTTTTATTTGAACGGTTACTTGTCTTTCTTCTGTTGCTGAGCCCAGCCAATAAATTTTTTGACATTAACAAAGAAGTCCCATGTTCAATATTAGTTATCTGTTTTATACATATTAGTGTATATATGTCAATCCTAATCTCCCAATTCATCCCACCACCACCACACCACCCACCCCCGCTTCCCCCCAGGTGTCCACACATTTGTTCTCTACATCTGTGTCTCTATTTCTGCCTTACAAACTGGTTCATCTGTACCATTTTTCTAGATTCCACAGATATGCGTTAATATACGCTATTTGTTTTTCTCTTTCTGACTTACTTCACTCTGTATGACAGTCTCTAGGTCCATCCATGTCTCTACAAATGACCAAATTTCATTCCTTTTTATGGCTGAGTAATATTCCATTGTATATATGTACCACATCTTCTCTATCCATTCATCTGTCGATGGGCATTTAGGTTGCTTCCATGACCTGGCTATTGTAAATAGTGCTGCAATGAACATTGGGGTGCATGTGTCTTTTTGAATTATGGTCTTCCCCAGGTATATGCCCAGTAGTGGGATTGCTGGGTCATATGGTAATTCTATTTTTAGTTTTTTAAGGAACCTCCATACTGTTCTCCATAGTGGCTGTATCAATTTACATTTCCACCAACAGTGCAAGAGGGTTCCCTTTTTTCCACACCCTGTCCAACATTTGTTGTTTGTAGATTTTCTGATGATGCCCATTCTAACTGGTGTGAGGTAATACCTCATGTCGTTTTGATTTGCATTTCTCTAATAATTAGTGATGTAGAGCAGCTTTTCATGTGCCTCTTGGGCATCTGTATGTCTTCTTTGTAGAAATGTCTATTTAGGTCTTCTGCTCATTTTTGGATTGGGTTGTTTGTTTTTTTAATATTGAGCTGCATGAGTTTATATATTTTGGAGATTATTCCTTTGTCCATTGATTCGTTTGCAAATATTTTCTCCCATTCTAAGGGTTGTCTTGTTTATAGTTTCCTTTGCTGTGCAAAAGCTTTTAAGTTTCATTAGATCCCACTTGTTTATTTTTGATTTTATTTCCATTACTCTAGGAGGTGGGTCAAAAGGACCTTGCTGTGCTTTATGTCAAAGAGTGTTCTGCCTATGTTTTCCTCTAAGAGTTTTACAGTGTCCTGTCTTACATTTAGGTCTCTAATCCATTTTGAGTTTATTTTTGTGTATGGTGTTAGGGAGTGTTTTAATTTCATTCTTTTACCTGTAGCTGTCCAGTTTTCCCAGCAGCACTTATTGAAGAGACTGTCTTTTCTCCATTGTATATCCTTGCCTCCTTTGTCATAGATTAGTTGACTATAGGTGTGTGGGTTTATTTCTGGGCTTTCTATCCTGTTCCATTGATCTATATCTCTGTTTTTGTGCCAGTACCATATTGTCTTGACTACTGTAGGTTTGTAATATAGTCTAAAGTCAGGGAGTCTGATTCCTCCAGCTCCGTTTTTTTTCCTGAAGACTTCTTTGGTTAATCGGGGTCTTTTGTGTCTCCATACAAATTTTAAGATTTCTTTGTCCTAGTTCTGTAAAAAATGCCACTGGTAATTTGATAAGGATTGCATTGAATCTGTAGATTACTCTGGGTATTATAGCCATTTTCACAATATTGATTCTTCCAATCCAAGGACATGGTATTCTCTACATCTCTTTGTGTCATCTTTGATCTCTTTCATCAGTGTCTTATCGTTTTCTGAGTATAGGTCTTTTACCTCCTTCGGTAGGTTTATTCCTAGGTATTTTATTCTTTTTGTTGCAATGGTGAATAGGATTGTTTCCTTAATTTCTCTTTCTGATCTTTCATTGTTAGTGTATAGGAATGCAAGAGATTTCCGTGCATTAATTTTGTATCCTGCTACTTTACCAAATTGATTGATTAGCTCCAGTAGTCTTCTGGTGACATCTTTAGGATTCTCTATGTATAGGATCATGTCATGAGCAAACAGTGACAGTTTTACTTCTTCTTTTCCAATTTGTATTCCTTTTTTTTTTTCTTCTTTGATTATCATGGCTAGGACTTCCGAAACTATGTTGAATGATAGTGGCAAGAGTGGACATCCTTATCTTGTTCCTTGTCTTAGAGGAAATGCTTTCAGTTTTTCACCATTGAGAATGTTGTTTGCTGTGGGTTTGTCATATATGGCCTTTATTATGTTGAGGTAGTTTCCCTCTCTGCCTACTTTCTGGAGAGTTTTTATCATAAATCAGTGTTGAATTTTGTCAAAAGCTTTCTCTGCGTCTATTGAGATGATCATATGGTTTTTATTCTTCAATTTGTTAATATGGTGTATCACGTTGATGGACTTGAGTATATTGAAGAATCCTTGCATCCCTGGGATAAATCCCACTTGATCATGGTTTATGATCCTTTTAATGTGTTGTTGGATTCTGTATGCTAGTATTTCGTTGAGGATTTTTGCATCTATATTAATCAGTGATATTGGTCTGTAATTTTCTTTTTTTGTAGTATCTCTGTCTGCTTTTGGGATTAGGGTGATGGTGGCCTCATAGAATGAGTTTAGGACTATTCCTTCCTATGAAATTTTTTGGAAGAGTTTGAGAAGGAAGGGTGTTAGCTCTTCTCTAAATGTTTGATAAAATTCACCTGTGAAACCATCTGGCCCTGGACTTTTGTTTGTTGGAAGATTTTTAATCACAGTTTCAATTTCATTACTTGTGATTGGTCTGTTCATATTCTCTGTTTCTTCCTGGTTCAGTCTTGGAAGGTTATACCTTTCTAAAAATTTGTCCGTTTTTCCCAGGTTGTCCATTTTATTGGCATAGAGTTGCTTGTAGTAGTCTCTTATGATGCTTTGTATTTCTGCAGTGTCCATTGTAACTTCTCTTTTTTCATTTCTAATTTTATTGATTTGGTCCTCTCCCTCTTTTTCTTGATGAGTCTGGCTAAAGGTTTATCAATTTTGTTTATCTCTTCAAAGAACCACGTTTTAGTTTTATTGATCCTTGCTATTGTTTTCTTTGTTTCTATTTCAATTATTTCTGCTCTGATCTTTATGATTTCTTTCCTCCTACTTACTTTGGGTTTTGTTTGTTCTTCTTTCTCTAGTTCCTTTAGGTGTAAGGTTACATTGTTTATTTGAGATTTTTCTTGTTTCTTAAGGTAGGATTATATTGTTAATAACTTCCCTCTTAGAACAGTTTTTGCTGCATCCCATAGGTTTTGGATCATTGTATTTTCATTGTCATTTGGACTTGGGTGGCTATTTCCTTTCCCATGTTAGGGAAGTTTTTGACTATAATCTCTTCAAATATTTTCTCGGTCCTTTCTCTCTCTCTTCTCCTTCTGGGACCCCTATAATGTGAATGTTGTTGCATTTAATGTTGTCCCAGAGGTCTCTTAATCTGCCTTCATTTCTTTTCATTCTTTTTTCTTTATTCTGTTCCATGGCAGTTAATTCCACCATTCTGTCTTCCAGGTCACTTATCCGCTCTTCTGCCTCAGTTATTCTGCTCTTGATTCCTTCTAGTGTATTTTTCATTTCAGTTATTGTATTGTTCATCTCTATCTGTTTGTTCTTTAATTCTTCTAGGGGTTTGTGTTTTAATTCTTCTAGGTCTTTGTTAAACATTTCTTGCATCTTCTCTATTTTTGCCTCCATTCTATTTCCGAGGTCCTGGATCATCTTCACTGTCATTATTCTGAATTCTTTTTCTGGAAGGTTGCCTATCTTCACTTCTTTTAGTTGTTTTTCTGGGGTTTTATCTTGTTCCTTCATCTGGTACATAGTCCTCTGCCTTTTCATTTTGTCTATCTCTCTGTGAATGTGATTTTTGTTCCACAGGCTGCAGAATTGTAGTTCTTCTTGCTTCTGCTGTCTGCCCTCTGGTGGATGAGGCTATCTAAGAGGCTTGTGCAGACTTCCTGATGGGAGGGACCAGTGGTGGGTAGAACTGGGTGTTGCTCTGGTGGGCCGAGCTCAGTAAAACTTTAATCTGCTTGTCTGCTGATGGGTGGGGCTGAGTTTCCTCCCTGTTGGTTGTTTGGCCTGAGGCAATCCAGCACTGGAGCCTACCTGGCTCTTTGGTGGGGCTAATGGCAGAGTCTGGGAGGGCTCACCCAAGGAACACTTCCCAGAACTTCTGCTGCCAGTGTTCTTGTCCCCGTGGTGAGTCACAGCTAACTCCTGCCTCTGCAGGAGACCCTCCAACACTAGCAGGTAGGTCTGGTTCAGTCTCGTATAGGGTCACTGCTTCCCCTGGGTCCTGATGCACACAGTACTTTGTGTGTGCCCTCCAAGAGTGGAGTCTCTGTTTCCCCCAGTTCTGTCAAAGTCCTGCAATCAAATCCCGCTGGCCTTCAAAATCTGATTCTCTAGGAATTCCTCCTCCTGTTGCTGGACCCCCAGGTTGGGAAGCCTGACTTGGGACTCATAACCTTCACTCCAGTGGGTGGACTTCTGTGGTATAAGTGTTCTCCAATTTGTGAGTCACCCACCTGGTGGTTATGGGGTTTGATTTTTTTTGTGATTGTGCCCCTCCTGCCATCTCATTGCAGCTTCTCCTTTGTCTTTGGATGTGGGGCATCTTTTTTGGTGAGTTCCAGTGTCTTCCTGTCAATGATTGTTCAGCAGTTAGTTGTGATTCTGGTGCTCTCACAAGAGGGAGTGAGCTCATGTCCTTCTACTCTGCCATCTTGAACCAATCTCCTAAATTTTTCATTTTAGTTATCATACTTTTCATTTCTAGAATTTCCACTTAGGGGTTTTGTTTTTGGTTTTGGTTTTCATTTCTTTGCTGAGATTCTTTATTAGTCCACTCATTAGACCATATTTTTCTTTAATTTTTAACTTTTTTTTTAGTTCTTTAAACATTGTTACAATAGAGGCTTTCAAGTCTTTGTTTTCTGAATCTAATATCTAGACCATCTCAAGGTTAGCTTTGATTGACTCTTGTTTTTCTTGATTCCATCTCTTTCTGTTTGTTTATTTTTTGATGTATTGTGTTTCAGATATTGTGTATTTTAAGTTGTAAGTTGCCTGTTAAGGGTTAAGAGTTAAGGGTTGCTATTACAAAGTCCCACAAACTGCGTGGTTTTAAAAAGCAGAAACTCATCATATGACAATTCTGGATGCTCAAAGTCCAAGGTCAAGGTGTTGGCAGGGTTGATTCCTTCTGATGGCTATGCGGAAAAATCTGTTCCCTGATTCCCTCCTAGCTTCTTGTGGTCTGCTGGCAATCTTGGCTTTTAGATGCATCACCCCAATCTCTGCCTTCATGTTCACATGGCATTCTCTTTGTGCATGTTTGTCTCCATGTCCAAATTTCCCCTTTTTCTACAGACACAGTCATACTGGATTAGGGTCACCCTATTGAGTCATCTTAACGTGACCAACTGCAAAGACTTTATTCCCAAATAAAGGTGAATTCATAGGAACTGGGAATTAAGCCTTCAATATCTTTCAGGGAGACACAATTCAAGCCATAACATTGTCCCCATTCCCAGTTTATCCCTCAACATCAGCCTGAGTGATTCCTTTAATAATGTCTTATATGTTACTCCTCTATTCAAAAATGTTCAGTGGTTTCCCAATTCATTCAGAGAAGAAGCCCTACTCCTCAGTGGTCAACACACCCCTCCATGCTCAGCTCCTCCCTCCAGTTGTCCCTGTTCTGATCTTTTCTATTTCTCCCCTTGCTCACTTTGTTTCAGTTCTTTTGGTCTCTTTGCTTTTTCTTGAACATAAGGCAAGTGGACTCCCCTCAAAGCCGTGGCCCTAGCTGTTCCCTCCTCTAACTGTGCTACT
Source organism: Aethalodelphis obliquidens (assembly GCF_003676395.1). Taxonomy (NCBI): domain Eukaryota; kingdom Metazoa; phylum Chordata; class Mammalia; order Artiodactyla; family Delphinidae; genus Aethalodelphis; species Aethalodelphis obliquidens. Next base: position 6,975,755 of record NW_020837978.1, on the reverse strand, counting down.
CTCCCCATTATATACATGATTCATATCCTCACTTTATTCAGACATTTATTCAAATGTCTCCTTCTCTGAAAGGCTTTCCATGGATAAAATAAAAACTCTAAGTAAAATAGCAATGAAATAGCCCTTTATCCTCCCCAACTTCACCCACTGCCAATTGATCCCCTGCCCTGTTTCCTTTTTCTCCATAGCACTTATGATATATTTAGTTATTTGTTGTCCGCTTGCCAGCTTAAGTAGAGCAAGGGTTTTGTCTCTTTGGTTCCATTCTGTGTTTCCATAATCCTCTGGTGCGAAGTAGGATTTCAGTAAATAGGTTCTGAGTGAATGGTTGAATGAATGAACTAATGAATGAATGTGCTTTGAACAGAGCCTTTTACATAATGAGTCCTAAACAAGTATTATTTATAATTCTTATTCTTAATTAATCTTTCCCAAAATAGTTACTGCTGTGATCAATTTTCTATATGCTATTTTTCCTCTTTCTTTATTCTGCTCTGGAAATTTCAGGCTCAAAGGGAGAACCATATTCAAGAAAAGGGTAAGATCTAATGTTCAAATGTGACAATGAAATTGGGAAACTGAAATTAACGCTCTGGAAACCTAGACTCGCTGAAAGTCAACAAATTAGAATTTGGCTAAAAGATGAACACAAAATTCTCCCATCCTTTTATTTTTCATATAAAAATATCTATCTTCACATGTGTGGCCTCTTCTTACCCTTCTAAGTCTCCATGCAAGGGAGGTGTCCCACATGATCCATGTATTCTCGTCACTCCCAGCCTTGATTTATGCCTCCTCAAACCCCTTACAGTTTTTACTTCCTCCTTGGGCATTTAAAACTTACTAGTTTTAAATTATAGTTAATTTCATCTGTTCTCACTCTTCCTACTAAATTCTAAGTTTCATAGAGGCCAAGAAAATATATTTTATCCTGTCTGTCTCGCAGCATCTAGTTTGAATGAGTGACTCAAAAAGGTTTTGAATAATGAAAAAGAACCTAGTTTTAAAGCACAAATGATACATACTGATTTTTTTATAGTCTTGAAAAATAACCAGGAAACAATCCCTGCTCCTATAAGAGGGAGGTATTAAATTAAATACAATCTTCTTTTGCCATTAAACCATTAACAACCCTATCAACTCTTTGCCTGAAGACGGACTTGGACTTAGTTCATCTTTCCTTGTCTCTTCAGTACTCTTATAAAAGGTAGGGATGTAATTTTTATTTCCTTTATTTCACATTTATCATCTATAAAGTCAAAATAATACTTTCTTACTTGTAAGGCTGTTTAATGAGGCAGTTAATTATTGTATAATGCATTGTAACTCCTGGAGTAAAGGTTTTATATGTGTGCAAAGGGGTATTATTCCAGGAGAGTTATGACACGGGCAATCTTTGGCTTGTGGGTGGAGTAGGTGGAGTGATGTGATAAGATAGCAGCTGAACAAACTTCAGTAAATTAAGAAATAGGGAGTTCAAACTTGCATTGTGGAAAGTTGGTAGAGAGTTCACCTCCCTGATGCGTCTGAAGGAATGGCCTTATGTTGTTAGAAAACTGACATAGAAGAGCAGTTGTCTCACACATCAATTTTGCAGTTGGCAAAAATGAATCAATTTCAGTAGCTTCAAAGATACATGTGACAAAAACAAAACCAAACCAAACCCAGATTGCCTTCAATATTGAATCCATTTATTTTTTTAAATTTGTATTTATTTATTTTTAATTTTTTTAAACTTTTAATTTTATATTGGGGTATAGTTGATTAACAATGTTGTGTTAGTTTCAGGTGTATAGCAAAGTGATTCAGTTATACATATACATCTATTCCTTGATATTGAATCCATTTAAAGCACATAATTCACTTATTTATTCTTTCAACAAATATCCATTTAGTGCCTCTTATGAGTCAGACCCTATTCCCTGTCCTTATGAAGCTTACATTTGTGTGCGGAAAGACAGACACAAACAAGGAAATATACAGTGTGTAGGGTTGGAAGTAACACTTATAGTGTTACCATGAAAATAAGGCACAGGGTATGGCTAAGGGTGGAGATACTATTCCACATTAGAGGGTCAAGAAAGACCCCATAGTTAAGGTGACACTTGAGTAGCACCTTAAAGGAAGGGAGTGAGCCCAATAGGTGGCGGTGGCTGGGAAGATTCACGCGAGTTCCATTGCGAAAGCTCACGTAGGGCCATGCTCGATGTTTGTAAGTTCACTTTTGCTGTTACCAATTCTCCTTCTTAGCTTTTCAGCCAATTTATACAACTTAACTTAGTTTTTGGAATAAATTTGTTTAGCGTGTAAAGACATTACAATTCATATAGTATTGTTCATTTTAGGTAACACAAAAATATTTGGGCAACAGAGTTTTGGGGTAATTTATCCTGAAAGTAAGGTCAAACACAAACACACATACATACACATAAAGACAACCATCCCCCCTCCCCAATTTTCTGCTTGTCTTACACTTTGTTATTTCTCTATCATTAGAGAAAATTAAAGCAAAGGATGAGCTAAGAACCAAGTATTAGTCACCAGCATGGTGGTGACTTTTAGGTGAAAAATCCTCTGACAGAAAGGAAACGTCTTCTGCTTCACTGCCTTTCACATCAAAGCAGAAGTAGAGGTGTGGCTGAATAATTTTTTTAAAGAAAGTTCAAGTGATCTTTACATTGGTAGACATTTGAAGTTCATTTTACTAGTGATTTAGTGGCTTACTGGCTTTAATGGATTTGAGTAGACTTTAGCCAGAGCTATGCACCACATTGCAAGCCCACTTACCTGTAAAGGAAAAAAAAATGTAGTCAGATTTCATTCCTTCTGATAATTGGACTAAAACTTGTTGTCTGAACTAAGTCAGTCCAATTATTTTTCTTCAGTTCTGTCGGACCAGGAACTAAAATATTAGAGCAAATAGATAGATAACCTCCAAATTCATGGCGTTTTTTTGTTTTTGTTTTTTTTTCTTTTTTTTCTTTCTGGAATTCAGGAGGAGAAAAGAGGCTCTTTTAAAAATCTGAGTATATTGTGAAATTCTCTGGTCTTGATTTCTACGTGTTACACAATCTGACTTTAAAATTAAAATTTTGTGTATGTGTGTATAGAGTGGAGTATATAAGTGGAAAATACTGCTGGCCACGTCATTATGACTATTTTACATTTAAACAATGAATTCATCACCTGTAGGACTTATCTCAAGGGGCAGTGGGTGGCTAGAGCAGAGAAGTCTTGTTTTCTTCCTTACCTTTTTCCTTTCTGTCATCTCAGATGTGTGGTGGAATGTTTCACCCTCGTGGTCCACTCTTCATGTGGGTAGCCCGTGCTTCCCAGGCAGGGTGACAAGACAGGGAGTGGCAGAGGCAGGGTGCTCTATGCTTCCACTTACTCTGAAACATATCCGTAGCTTGTTCATATGTAGCTGCATTGCTAATAGTATTAACGTGTGCATACATGTCCACAAGCGAAAACCTCGGGGATACAGCTAAAGACCTGTGACTTTCTACTTACATAAAATAACCTACATCTTTTTCTTGCATTTATTTCTATTGCCAGGAGCTTTGAAAAGTGTCATAACCAGAAGTCAATTTCTTTGCGGTTTCCTATTATGTTTCTTAAGAATTGTGCAGTGGTGATATGAAAAACACACATTTCTGGTAACAGATACAAGCTGTTGAGGTTCCCAAAATTAGAGATATTCAAGATAACAAAACACTCTATAATGTGTATACAAACACATATGGCTATATATCAACTTCCCCCAAATGGCATTATTTCTATCTGAATTAAGCACAGGTAATTTTGTTTGGAAGTATGGCTTTTTGGCAACGTAACATTTTATTACCTTTCTTCAAACTGGTTCAAATTTCCTTAAGTGCTTGTCCTATACTCCTAGTGGCTACGTTAAAGAAAAAAACATCAAGGCATAATCGTTTTACTTGACTAATTTATCTGTTGGTAATCTTCTATTAATTTGTTGCCCTTTTATTTCAAGGCAACACACAAAATAAAGAATTGTGCAGAATTGCTTATATGCATAGGCTGCCATGAAAATAAAAATATCTAGAGGAAAATTGAAAACACTATCAAATATGTACATGCTTCCAAAGCTTCTGATGTTATCCAAGGTTTTCATATCTAAGTCAAGGTCATAAGTTAGATTCTTATGTGAGCCAGCTATTCTTTGACCAAAAAGTAGAAACTATGGATAGGTCGGGGAAGAGGCTCCACTTTTACTATTTGGGAAACCAACTCCTGCTGTGTCTTTTCCTTCCTGGGGAGAGGAGTTACCATTTTTTACTAGACACAAATCTTTGAAATTTTGACTTTCTTAAAATTTACACTGGAATATGTGATATTGTAGAACTACAGGCACAATCTTAGTCATACCTTTGCATTCATTAATTCTAAAGGAAGGCATTGTTTTCTAAGACAAAACACAGCATTTATGGGTAAGATGCCCATTTTACCGAGACCCAGTTTTTTTTAACGACGTGTTCTCTCCTAAAGAGCTGGTGAATAAAATCACGATCATCAACGTACAACTTATTTGGAGTTCTGAGCTTCAAATACACAGGAGACCAATTGGGTCACCCAGTATGACCTAATTTCCTGACCCTGGTTCCCCCTTGCAGACTTACCACACTTGGAAATAAAGTGCAAATTCGAGTGAGGAAAGAAAAGAAATCCACCCAAGAGCTGTTAAAAAATGTATGTATGCAGTAAATCTATGTATCACTGTGTAATTATAATAACATAAACAAATCCACTATAAGGACATTCACATTAGACCTAATTTTATGCTGAACTATTATAATGCAGTTAAGAGCCGCATAGTCCTGATTTAATTAAGCTCTGTTGTGAAGCATGCAGCATTTGAACCTGTTCCGGCCTGTTTGACTACCATTGAATTAGCGCCCTTAACTTGTTTTTCTGCTGAACGATGAATCTCATTTAAGAATTCCTGTTTACGGGTCTGGCATTCGGTGGGTTCTTCTGTGCTGTTGTGCCTCCAGACCCGGGTCAGCTAAGCTCCTCAGATTTGCCCCATATGTAGTCTCTCGACTCACTTGTCTCAAAAGATTTGTTAACTTACCCTGGGCTCTCGTGGAAATGAAGGGACAGATTTGATTGGTTTAATGAAAGAGATTTCAGATGACAGGAGACTTCACTTGTGGAGCTAACTTCAGATTCTGTAGGGCACAGTAAGCGTCTCCTGGCCTATCATTTTGCAGAAATACTTAGTGAACTCCAATTTTCCATGGATATTACCTAGGCTGCCAAGTAGTTTAACCGTTACTCATTAGGAAATGGAAGGCAAAGGCATCTTTAGAAAATGCACTTTCTAGAAAAATCACATCCTGCTTCCTTCTTTTTATCTCTCTCCTACTTTAGGCAAGAATGTCTAGGTTGTCTAGTATTTGCCTGAACAAAACTTTCCCTTCCTCTATGCAGATTGCCTGAAATAAAATTAAACGGGAAATCTTACAGGTGAACATTTAGCTTGGTGATCAAATATCAGGCCAGTTTGCTGAGGAGCTTGTTACTCAACAACTAGTTTTAAAGAAACAGAGTTAAAAGTCAGGAGAACAGAGTTGCAGAGAATTATGTCCACCCACTTAGATTATTTAGAAATGAGCCAAAGGACCTAAGAAAAATCAAACAGTGATTTCTTCATCACATCTCACGTCTGCATCCATCCTCTGATCTACCTCTCTTCAGGCTTAGTTCCTGTTATAAAACATCCATGTTCTGCTTCTTTTTTTTTTTTTTTTTTACCTTGCCCTACTTTCTTAACCCTAGGGAGGATTTTAAGAAGGTTTCAAAGCTAAGCATCCCCAATTGCTTCAGGCTGTCTTTGGTTGTAAGTCAGGATACAAAGCAATTACCCGGAGGGTGGGATGTGTTCGTGGCCAATGGGAGAACCTTCCCTAGATCAGCAGGTAACTGAAAATATTCTCTGAAGGGTGAACATCTGGTGCAGATTCTTAACCATTTCTAGTGGGGTTTTATGGGTCACTCTTCCTTTTCCTTTTCCAAAAGGTGTGTACTCATAAAGCACAAATAATAGGGTTTAACTTGGTCCACATGCCTGGTGGACAGGTGTTTGATTATCTTATCTTAAGGACTGCTAGCTAGAAATTCTGGAAATGACCACAATTGCCTTAGTATTAGAACTTTATGGTCCAAAAAAAAGGGGGAGAAAAACATCAGTATTTTTTCTAGTTAATCTCCAATTCAAAGAAGATTGAGAACATTCCATGGGATATTAATAGAACTAAATGGCTGCAGTAATTTAGATGCGGCCTCTATTTTGGTTTTCTATGACAAATGACACTGTACCCCTTTTGAGTCAAGAAGGATGCTTGCAAGGTTCCTGCACAGACCAAGGACAGAAAACTCTTCCTGTAGATTCTTTCACATGAGCACTTCACAGAGGGAAAATTCAGCCTCTAGAGTTATGTTTAGACACAGTCCCATTCTGCAGCCACACACTAACACACAAAGATAGTAGTGTACTTTGTGATCAAACACATTACTATGTGGTGTAATCAAAAGTACATTGGCTTTTGGGACTTGCTTGGCGGTCCAGTGGTTAAGACTTCGCCTTCCAATGCCGGGGGTGTGGGTTCGATCCCTGGTCGGGGAGCTAAGATCCCACATGCCTTGGGGCCAAAAAAACCGAAACATAAAACAGAAACAATATTGTAACAAATTCAATAAAGGCTTTAAAAATGGTCCACATCAAAAAATCTTAAAAAAAAAAAAAAGTACATTGGCTTTAGAGTCAGACCAATTTGGGTTCAAATATCAGAGCTGCCTGATTACTTTTGGGGTCTCAAGGTGCTACTATGATATATATGCCTCTTTGCCCCACCTGAGTGATTTGAGAAAAATTAAGTAAACATAGGAACCAGACTAAAGGAAATAAAAATATCAGCCTCGTGACTAGTAAAGCTTTTGGACGATGTGTCATTGGATTAGCAGCCAAGTGGGCTTAACTCATCACCCCATAAGGAAGGAGCTGGAAGGCAAAGTCGTTCTCGGAAGAGGCCTGCTCTTGTTAAAACTTGACTATGGACCGGCAGAGGATGTGAGTGCTTCCTAGGAATGGCCTGGATATAAAAAAATGAGAGGGAAGGGGCAAAGGAGCTACTCTGATTTCTTGTTCCTAAATCACCAGGGAGGAGAGTAAGAAAAGCTTGTGGGGAAATCGGAGGTAGAGGAGCAGGATTATTTATTAGTAAATGATATAATCATGTAACTGCATCTTTGGGCAAGTTATTTAACATTTCCGAGCCTCAGTTTCCTTGTCTATAAAATGGGAATAGTAATACCAACCTGACAGAGTTGCAACATAAACAAACAAAAAGCGCGCGTGTGCGTGCGTGTGCGTGTGTGTGTGTGAACTGCCTACCTTCAGACCTGCCACTCAATAATGCTGACTTACTTTCTAGTCTACCCACCCCTTTTCTTCCTAGACCCTGGTCAGTCAAGGATGCCTCTGGGTAGAAGGCAATTCACTCCTCTCTTTCCTCAGATTAGAGATGGTTGAAAAGGAGAGGGAGAAGGACATGCATATCAAAGAAAATAAGAATTATTTCTAAAAGTCTACTCTGCACAGTTTACTGCCCACATTTTCAAGGTCACTTACCTTCTAAAAGGAATCATCTTCCAAAGCAAGAGTTACTCCTTTTCAGGCAAATGTAGACATCTTCATAGTCCTTTAGCTTGCAGGTGTCCAGGGGTGCAAGATGGGTTTGTTTTATACTGAATTTCCAAGACAGAGAGGCTCCCATCCACCAAGGCTCCCAGCTAACTTTCACCCCGCCAAACGCTTCGTAGAATGAGCGGAAACCCCATGGCTCTCCAGGACATGGCATGCTTATTCTCATCTCATTTCTTTTGCTCTGCTTTGCCTGAAGTTTATCCTTTTACATCCAAAGGCTGGGAGACATCAGAGACATGTGTAATACCTGGGCTGGAGCTGCGTGTGCAGCCAGGAGCCTTCAGTTCTGATCCTGGCTCCAACCACAGACTTCTTGAGGGGCCCGAAGGAGCAGCCTGCCATCATCCACCTCCTGATTTTACCTGAGGATGTTGTGGTGTTGCTAAACAACCTCACCAGGCGATCATGCAGATTAAAAATTAATTATATAAATGGATTCATGTCCCCATCGTTGCTCCCACAGTTTTGACATAGCTTAATAAATTCTTTCTTTAGATGTAGTCAGTGCTGTCTTCAAACCTGTCCTGCCTGCTTGCTATGGTCTCATTGCAGTGGCATCCCTGTCCAGTGGGCTCTTGCACCTGTTGTCACCTAGGTGTCTCTGTCACTCAAAGCTCACAGCTAGCAACCAAACTCTGATGATTCTATCTCAGAAAAAGAAATCATTGACTCTGTCTCCAGTCCAACTGTCACTGCCCAAATGCAGGGTCTCATCACCTACTTTTGGTGAGATGGTCTCCAGTCTGTCATCCTCTGGTCTACCTGGCATTCTGCCTTTAGCGCTACTACTCTAAAATACAAGTCAAATCAAGCCTGTCCTCTGCCCAGAAACCTCCAATAGCTTCTCCCCTTTATGGATTACATTACAAATACCTTAGTAGAGTATCCTGCATCTTCACAGTACAAATGATGTTTCTAGGCTGGACTGTGGATTGGCCCTTGAGCCCGCCATGCACTTTTGCATCTTAGTGCTGGACACACCCATGGCCCTTTTCATACCTATTGAAATCCCACTAAGGTTTTGAGACCCAAATCAAGCCTCCTCATCTCCTCGGTTAAGTTGCTTCTGTGCACTCCTTGCTTTAAGTTAAATGTATGCCAATCTCTTATTGTGAATTCCTGGTAGATGGTTAGTTCCCGAAGTTTATATTTTCTCAAAACCTAACGTAGAACGGATCCTCAATAAATGTCTGTTTTTTGGTTTTTTTGCGGTACGCGGGCCTCTCACTGTTGTGGCCTCTCCCATTGCGGAGCACAGGCTCCGGACGCGCAGGCTCAGCGGCCATGGCTCACGGGCCCAGCCGCTCCGCGGCATGTGGGATCTTCCCGGACCGGGGCACGAACCCGCGTTCCCTGCATAGGCAGGCGGGCTCTCAACCACTGCGCCACCAGGGAAGCCCAATGTCTGTTTTTAATTGTATCCAACTTTAATCTTTTCTCTCATTCAAGCTATTTCAAGACATTTATTGCTTCTTTACCTGTTCATCCAGATTTTAATCTTACCTTTTTATTTTCAAAGAAAAAAAAATCACTAGCTAGAATCTTGAAAGTTTATTGTCAATTATAGACTTGAATTAAATAATAATTGGCCAGAACTTTCTATCACATTATTTAAACTTTCCATATTATTGAGGATTCAACGTACTTGTAAATTATCTTAGAAGGAGTTAACTTTGGAGAATGTGTTTGACATGGACTTTCTGCCACAATAGATAAATGCCTCCTGACTCAGAAAGAGCCAGTGAAGAAAGAAATCAACTGAATACTTTCCTTTATTTACCTCTGAAATGACTGGAGTATGTGAATATGGAAACTGGAAATTTTAGAAAGCATTTCTGTAGCTCAGCAGTTGCAGGAAAAGATAACAAAGATATCTGGAGACTAGAAGGTTTTTCAGCCTCAAAAAATCTTTACAGCGGTATAATCTAATCTTTCACTGCCAATATTTTAGACCAGCAATAGAACAGTGTTTTTTGAACTCATTCATATTTCAATTAATGTTACTGAAGTCCCCACAAGGTGTGTTGTATTAAACAATGGAATCGTCACAAAGAAAAAATAATAGGTAAACACATAAAGTATGCAAAAATCCTGCCCTGTGCACTTCGGTAAAATGTATCTTTAATTTATCTTGCCCCCTGTTTTGGTGTTGCCAGAGACTTAGCACCTAGCACACTACGAAGAAGCAAAAAAGAGCAAAGATTTGTTTTGGATGGGAAAGCACAAACACTCATTCATAAAACCATTCGTAAGCATTTTTTTTTTAATCAACACTGTCATTGCCGCAGCCTGCTTGATCTTCCTACTCTGGGTTAATATGGGAGCCAATTACAGCTTCATCTGTGTAGAATTAACTTTTCGGAGCACACACCGGGGATTTGTCTTCCTTCACTATTTAGATATATGTCATAAAAATATGCATGGAATGGAGTACAGGCACTGCAGATGGCAGAGACTTTCAGATTTATTGCAGAATCATTTAAAATTGGTTATGCTCTTGCCAGAAGTTAATTAATTTTTTTCTCTTCTTTTCTGGGGCTGGGGGGTGGGGTGGGGGGCCTCCGTGTCTCACTAGGTGGCAGTGTATGATTATATCTGGAAAAGCCATGGCGGCGTCCAGTCCAGCATCTCCAGCTGTGACCTCCAACAGCAAAATGAAACTTCTGTGTCTGCACTTGGTCCAGGAGATGTTACTTCTCATATAGCAGTGTACACTGTTTATCCCAGTGGGTTCCAAGAGCTGTACCGCCATTTTCTTAGGCTCCCTAGTGGTGCAATTGTTGAGGTGAGTATATATGAAAATATTTTAATGCAAATGCTGTGTATGTCGTAATGCGTGAATGTGAGTGTGTTTATACTTGATTTAAAAGGCTTCAAAACTACTTTGCAAACATATCATAACTGATGCTTCTAGTACCATAGAGGACGTGAAGATGTATTTTAGTGTTTTCCTAAAGAAACGAAAGTACCGCATAAGAAAAAAAAATGTTTCTGAGCTATTGGAAGAAAGGCAGGAAAAAAAATCACGTAAAATAATTCAGGATTCTGCCTGCAATAACTTTGACTCAGTCAATATTTGGAAACATCAGCAGATTGATGAAGAAGAAATATCTCAGTCCATAGATACTTCGATGCCACAGGAAAGTACACAGCTCTTTGCTTAGATGATCTCACACAAAATGAACGAGATGGTGCAATTTCATATTTCTTCCATGAGACAAATCTTAAAAAAGTAAAGGAAAGCCTCCATTCCCTAAATCTTTAAAAACTTTTTAGAGTAGTATTTGGCAAAGATCCTAAAGTCATGTTTCCTCCTAAAATGTCAAAGTCTTTAGGTGAGCTGAGTTTGTTAAAAAGCATCTCTTACGTTGCCTCAAAGTCTCAGAATCCAAACTGCAGGGCATGTTGAAACCTGAGGCTGCCATTAGCATCAGAATTGCTGTTGAATAATGAAGTCAGAAAGAGTGTTATTTCCCTTTATTTGGAGAGAATGAAGGATGGAGGAGAAGGAGAATTCAGATGTGTATGACATTCGATTCCCTGGTCTTGGTGGCATGAAACTCACTTTGCAGTGGCACAATACTACGTTGTTAAGAATTTGCAGAGTAAGAACCTTTCTGTTCGCATCACACTTTCCCTATGGAATTTAGCTATTGCTGTTTCTGTTATGAAGTTGATGAAAGTGTGTCTTCAGAAAAGGCCCTTTGAATACAACCTTGAAGAAATTTTTAATTGTTTAGAGCTCTGCCTTGCAGATAGGGTGCTTCCCGTTTCTACAAAACCAGCCCATGACGGAGTTTGGTACTTGAGTGATTCTCGTGGGCTCTCTACTCAGAGAAACAGAGATGTGCTAGACAAGGGTCCGCATCATTTCACCTCCCTTTTCCCTGATATAAGAGGGGATTGTGTATATTGTAGCAAGGCAGCAGGTAGGTGGATGAGAACTATATCCCACATAATTCTTTGCGGGCTTGGGTCCCGGGCTGGTATTGGCACTTCTGCGTATGATCTTTTTCAGACTTTGGCAACATCTGCTTTAGAAACCTCTTTGTGGGACAAAACTGCCAGGGCTTAATTTTTTTTTAAATTTACACAAGCGTGTGCATAAAGATATTTGCACACCATGAGCTGAACAAACTGGAGAAGCCAGGATGCCAGGGATATCTGCCCTTCTGCTGCAAAACATCTTGCAGCTTGTAGTCCTTGGGTCCGACTGGGAAGCTGAGGTTCAAGGTGACCTGTTCTCATAAGCAAAGCAATCATCAGGGCTTTAATTCACTCGCTCCTGCATGTGCGCTAGGACCTTGGTTTAGTCATTTCCCACTCCTCTGCCTATATCCTTATCTGTAAAACTGGGTTATAAATACTCATACTACCTGCCTCACAGGTATTTGGGACAGATGAACGAGATAACATTGGCAATATATTTTAGTTCTTTTTAAAAAGGGCACAATAAACAGTTCAGAGTATTGTGGATCACGCACAATTAAATTCATTCAACTTTTTTTCAAACGTAGTAACATTATGCTAAAGATTAAATAAAGTAGGTTCTAGAAGGATTGAGAGGTGGGGCAGGAGGTGTTATTGACCCATCTGGTTTTGGTTGCCTGTGTTTTCCACACTGTTGGATTATATGATGGTGGAAGTGTGTCTGGACCCCGCTAAGCCTGTTCCCAACAGAGATGCTAACAAATACTAAACCAGCGCTCCCCCTTTTTTCAGATCTCAGCAAAGGCACAGGGTCCCACTCCCTCTGCAGTCCGAGTCTAAAGCCTACCCACTTATTTCTTTGTGCTTTATGTTACCTGCTTTGTCCTCTATGAAATCCATTTTGAAGGGACCTAGCCTCTTTGCACCTTCTCTGACACTTTTTTTAGGAGTACTAGATTTTATTCGTTAGCCTTTCTAAACTTGTTTCCAGTATTAAATTGCGTGTCCCAGAGGACAGGAACCGTCAAATCATCCCAGTCCCAGAGCATATTGAAGACTAGGCAGGTTTTCTTTCAGCCTACTCAACAATCTTCCTACTTTCTTTTATATCTCTCCTGACCCCTAACGGGCACATCTGATCTATCACTGGCTTTCTGAGCTATAAAATCTGAAATTGGAATGGATTTGAGACTGGTCTTTTGCAGCTTCAGTGAGAAGTGAAATTCATGTATTATCTTTCCCAAAGATGTATGCATGGTAAAGAAATTTCCAACCGCAGCACCTAGATAGATTATACTTTCCGGACTGAAGAAACATCTATTAAACTTTGAAAATTGTAGTTTCTAAGTAGTCATCTACTTGGGTTAGAGTTAACTCCTACCTTTGAAGTCCCTGTCTCTGTACTAGGCACAAAGCTGTTGCTCAGGGAAACCTATTAAGTTGCCTTGAATTTCTGGATGTCAAATTATGCTACTTGATGGTTAATTATGTACCATGAGACCTTTTCCACTAACGCCCATATTATGCGAATTGAGGGCACCTATGCTTAGGAAATGACTCAGATCCGTCTAGCGATACCTGTAAGATCCATGCTGTATTTTGATGGGCTATTCTGATAGGGGAAGAAACAGGTAGCTGCCTCTAGACCTAATTTAATATTTACAAATTAGATCTGGCAACAAACATGAAACAAAAATGGGTGAAATTCTGCTTCACCTTTATAACCTGAACTCTATTCTCAGAAGTTTTAGGGTGGTTGTAAAATAGAGTACCTAGTGTTCCGAGCTCCTTCTGCATCTAACACAGCTCTAGCTTGTGACGACAGTGATTTCTAAGTCTCTCCTAATTCTGATATGAAAGATAGGTCACGTGTTAACCTTTTCTTTCTTTTTTTTTCCTCAAGAAAACCTTAGCAATTTGAGTTTCGAAGCACGTTATCTTCAAGTTTTTCATTTTTTTGTGAAAAGCCATGGTTTTTGGAACAGTATGATTTCTGCACTGAAAAGGTCAGATTCCATCAGATTGAAATAGAAGTTATATTATTACAAACTATCTTTCCTATGGATTTATGTTCACCACTTTTTTTTCATCTGGGCCCGTGACGAAGATGACACAGATCTTACAGTGTTCTACGTATTTAACTTAAAAAATAAAATCCCCTCCACGCTTGTCCGAGATGGTCATTGGTCTGTCAGGAGGTGAGGGCCTCTCTTGAATTATCTTTTTGTCAACTCCTCTGAGGCTGGGCAATGCCATGGACTCTCCGCAGAGGAATACTTTTTAAATTAATTCATGAATTAACTTTATATTGAAGTACAGTTGATTTACAGTATATCGTGTTAATTTCATGTACAGCAGTGATTCAGTTATATATATATACATACACATATCTATTCTTTTTCAGATTCTTTTCCCATATAGTTTATTACAAAATATCGAGTAGAGTTCCCCTGTGCTGTACAGTAGGTCCTTGTTGGTTATCTATTTTATATACGGTAGTGTGTACCTGTAATGCTTTGTCTCCGTTCCGTAGCTTGAGGTTTTTTTTTTTTCTTTTTAAGTACAAAGTTTTTCTAAAGTTTTTAGTGCCACAAAACCTAGAAACCCAGGCAAGACTGGTGCAGACTCATCAAATCACAAATAAGCTTCCCGATCCCAGGGTATCCATCGCAATTAAGAAAGCCCTTGGAGCATTCGTTGGGGCGGAATGGGAAAAGGGTTTCTCTGTCGTTAGAGGCGGTGTCGCCTGGTGGTCTGAGCAGAGGAATGGGAGTCAGGAGCTCAGCGATCTAACAGAGTCTCTGTGAGGCCCTGCCGAGCGGCTTCCGGCGAATCTCTCAGCCTCAGGAGGATGGGCTCACCTACTTTGAATCTCCCATCTGAAGAGCTCCTTACCCAGTGCCAGGAGATACACAGCAGGAGGCCTGATTCCTTGTCTGCAAAATGAGAATATTAATACTTGCCTAAATAACAGATTAACCAATTAGTGATTTTATTAAGTGCTCTGCTGATAGAAAAAGCAGCAGGAGAAGAAAGGTGAAAACAAAACACGGAACCACAATTTATGATTAGATGGGTTTGACTCAACTCCGGATTCTTCTCCCACTCCTGGAATTGAGTGACCACCGGTGGGGAGAGCAGGTGTAGAGGGGCCGACCCTCACTTGTATGACCCTCAGCGAGAAGGCAGCAGAGGAAGCTTTATCTTGCAAGCCTGCATGAAGCTTTGAGTAAATGGAGGGAAGAATCGTATTCTGTCCTTGAATCAATGACTTGCACGGCAAAAACAGAATACAAATAACTGAGAGTTTTCAGTTTTAACTCTTCTATTGTAACATCTTCCAGAAAAGACTATTTATTGTTATTGGAAATTCCCATATCCATCTGTTACAATGACTAATTTGCTGTGTGTGTGTTTGAGAGAGAGAGAGAAATACACAAAAATGTGGAAGGGAAATCAATAGGAAAATACTGAAAACTCTGGGTCTACAGAAGTTATTCATTAAACATGTAAATTGTTGGGAATTCCTCCATCCAGTTTTTCCATTTGTTGAAAGTCATTGTTCATGGGAAGGGGCAAAGCCATCCCTGTGTTTCTCATTGTGCGTAGTTTAAACTGGCCTAAAGAAAATATTAAAATTAACTCATTTCTGCAAATAGAAGAAAGTCCCGTTTTCATTTCCCAAGTTTAGAAAACTTTATATTTTGTGCACAACACCTGCATGAGAAGGTGCAGTAAATCTTTGGGGCACATTTGGGGCACAATTGCTTACATGACACTATTGAAAATATACATTAACATGAAGTAGTAATAGCAGTACTTATGGCTTTGCATAAAATATTGTTAAAAATGTCAAGGACAGGATTGTCTTTTATTTTGGGTTTTCAAGTTCAAAGTTAACAGCTGTCACTTCAATTGATTTTTTAAAAATAAGTTCCTGGTATTATGTTGCCACCTCTTTTCCTGAAGAATGATTGACTGTTGCAGTAAACTGTAGAGGGACATCATTCTGTCGTATCTAAAACATAGACCCCATTTTAAACAACATATTATAAAAAAACAGAATGCAAAAGCAAAGAAGAATTCAATTTTCAGGCTAAAATTAGAATATAATGGCACTTATGAGACATTCTCCTATCATACTACCATGAAAAGTCTTAAAATAGACACATTTACTAATCACTTAAATATATATTAAGTATATACAAGGATTTATCTCTATTTTAAAATTACTTGACAAAATTATTATTCCCATATGCATGTGTCAAAATAAGTGATTTTATTTGTCTATAATAATTAGGTCAGTGTGACTTGCTATGACATGGTTTGCTTTTCACAAAACTAAGCTAGATGGTTCTCACGGCAGGCTTGCTTTATTATTTATATATATAATTGGTAACCTGTAAGAGGAAAATAGCATAGTTTTTAAAAAAATTAGCACACTATAATTTTAAAATAAATACAACAGATTTCAGACACATTTTCAGAAAATGTGCTATTTACTTCTAAAAAGCTATTTTCTTATTTGACCTATTTTCATGGGTCAAAAAATAACTGTTAGTGACTAAATTAATTTTAGTAAAACTATGTTTGGTTTCTTTAGAAAATTATGAAGAACTACTTTGATTGTACTTATTACGTATTAAGATGTGATTTTAGAAAACATTTTAAAGTTACTGCAGGTCTTTTCTAAAATAACTTCTTTTGTTCAATCTTGTAAATATTAAATTTCTCCATACTTCATCTGTACTCATAATTTGAGACAATTATTCATTGGTAGTTCCTGTTTTTATAGACCATATATTTTTATTTGCATATGTAAGAAAAAGAATAATCACATACATATTTTTGAAAATATTTACTCATAAAATAATTTTCAGCATCTTAGATTTCCTTTGACTCTCCAAATAATTGAACTTATGAAAGTTGTAGGAAAGATTTGTTCTATTATTGCATTTATATGTCTATCAGAAATAATACATATTCATAGGATATATTGGAGAAGAAAAATGTCTTGGGATTCTAAGTCATAGGAAATGTTTTAAAAGGTATATTAAGTATAAAGAAGCAGTTTAAAAAATAAGCCTTGACATGCTAACTGAAACATATAGTTAAATATCTAATATAAAAATTATAGAGGTGAAAAATTAAATCTTTATCGCACAGTCAATAAAGAATGAATGTTTTACGCTGAGTAAAAATATGTTCACTTTTACTTCTGTATATTTTTTTCTTATTGAATTGGAATTTGGAAACCGTAACTTGAAAGGTGACCCTCTAAATGTGAAAACTATTTTTATGCTTCTTTTTATTTCTTAATCTTAAGTTACTATAGACTTGGAAAATTTTTGAGTTTTTTGCTTTATAAATATATCTATTTTTTCCCGGTTTTATTAAGGAATGATTGACATACATCACTGCATAAACTTAAGGTATAAACACATTAACGTAATAGGTTCAATGTTCATCATCTCATACAGATACAATAAAATGAAAATAACAAAATTCTCTTTGTGATGAGAGCTCTTAGGATCTACTCTCTTAACAACTTTCTTCTATGTCACACAGCAGTGTTAACTACAGTCATCGTGCTCTACATTTTCTCTCTAGTATTTATTTATCTTATAACTGGAAGTTTGTACCTTTCATTTGAAATATATTTTAAAGCCATGCATCCAACAGTCAGTGCTTGAGCATTTCAGAATATGCCATGATACTACTAATCAGTGATTTTTATCTTGATTCTATATGACAAGGCTGCCTAACACTGATTTCTTAAAAAGTCAAAGATAATTCTCTCATGAACAAAGCAAAATAAGCCACAAAACCCTAAACATAATGAGTTTTCCTTCTACTTATGTACAGAAATACCATGAAAATATTTTGGTGCATTTTGTAATTGTGTCAATATTAAGAACTATCTACAAATGAATTGATTTCTTCTAAGAATCCATAGATACAGAAGTAGTTTTTTCCTTTTCAGTTTATGGAACAAGTTCTTCTATAATGACCTGAAATAATTATTTAATAATAATATGGTTAAACAATGTAAAAACCAGTTGCTTAGTGTCAATTATTTTTACATATTTGTACCCTATAAATTATTTTAATCGCATTTACATTTACTAAAACACTGACATAAAAGCATATAAGTTTATTTTATGTGCAAAATCACATATAGTATATGCCGAGTGACACTTAAAAGGCATGAAAGAGTAACACTAGCTTTTTTCTGAAACAATCTTGACTCTGATGCTAAATTACAACTCAGAAACATCTAGCGTTTTTACCTTTATGAGAAACGGCTTTTTACATAATTCCAGGGAAAATAAACTGGAATTATGTATAAAGATACATGCACTGTAACCAAAGGGCGTTTATATTCCCCTGTAGAATACTTAACGATGATTTCATAGCCATTTTGTGTCATTTTCAAAAGGATATAAAATGCAGCCAGTAAACAAACTAGACTTTAGATTTAAGGTGACAGCTGCTCCTTCAGAAGCAATATTCAGATATTTAATCTTAAGAACATTGAATATTCTTTATTTTACAACCAAGTAAAGTATATGAAAAAATGAAAGGACTGCGTACTTTGGCTTATTATTTTCACAGCAGTGGTGATCAACATGGCCACCACTGCCAACACGCCATCATCACTAAATCCCAGAGAATTCATCCAAATGTCAGCCCTTATTTAACTGTTTCAGGAAATTAACATCTGTGCTCTACTTTTTCAAAATGCAAAACTTCCTTTCTCTAAAATAATGCTGATTCAACCTATTATTTAGTCTGTCATATTATTTCTAGTTATATATATATATATATATTTTTTTTTTTGAAATCTACAATTGTAATCTAATTTTAAGACTCTTTACCCCTAGTTTAGATTCCTGTAGTTCAGGTACAGAGATCTGAATTCTGTTGAAGAAAAAATTTATTTCGCTATGGAGCCATAATGAGTTTAACTAGGCCTCCAAATATTGCTGTCAGTGAATTAGTGCTATGCATACGCGGGTCCTCTGTTAAGTTGGCAAATTAAAACAAAATCTGTCCGAATGTTATATCTGCTTTATGATTCCTCCTCCGCAGCCTCCTTACCATCTTTATAACGGCCTCTCACTAAAACCTTATCAATGGGGGTGGGATGGGAGGGTGGGAGGGAGGGAGACGCAAGAGGGAAGAGATATGGGGACATATGTATATGTATAACTGATTCACTTTGTTATACAGCAGAAAGTAACACACCATTGTAAAGCAATTATACTCCAATAAAGATGTAAAAAAAATAAAAATAATCTGTTAGCTTGGGAAGTATTAGTAATAAAGATATACTTTAAAAAGAAACGAAAAAATAAGGTAATTATGAACTTAGAGGGAGAAAACATTCTATAAGAAGAAAAAAAGAAAAACCTTATCAATGTGTGTTTTGGGGAGCTGCGTATGACCCATTCTACCAGATAGACTGCAAATAAAGTCAACTCCGTTTTTCTAAATAGACACTTGAGGGTATATCTATCCTTATTAGCAGTCAATTAGCTATCTCTTTCTTAAGGCCTGTTTTAACACAATTTCTAAGAAATCCAGGGACTTCTTTATACCAGAGAAGGCCAGTCCTGCTTCAAGCACAAGGCAGAAAGAGCTCACATATGTTGACTCCATGGCCATGGGTGTTTCTGTTCACCACCAGCTCCATAAATCCACACCGCATGAAAGACCCTTGTCTGTCTCTGCAGAAACCCTTTGCCGGTCACAGTGCCTAGCGATAGGCACAGAGACGTCCCAAGCTTGCACTCTATTCGTTCACATTCATACATCTGTAACACTGTGCTGGTGGGGACATGAGTGGCTAACCAAGTTCACGGTGGCTTTTGCCTCATCCATAGTGTTCTAGATCTAGTTTTCCCCAAAAAAAGTTGATCATGAGAGGTTTTTATTTTTTTTTTTACCATTTTTAAAATTTCTTTTATGAATGGGTAAACTTTGAAGTTTCTTTCTTGGCCATTTTCATTGACGTTCCTTATTATTTCTTAAAGCTAGATTCTGACAGTGGAATTACTAGGCCAAAGAATCTGAGAATTTAAAAGGATAGATATTTATGAGCATATTTCTTATACACAAAAATATATATCTCCAAATTGCCCTCCAGAAAAGGAGGACAAACAGAAAGCCACCACTGCAATGAATGGGAAGTTTGCCCAACATTTTGATAACCTTTTTGGCTATAGCTACACAAACTATGCTCTCTGTAACTTAAAGAGATAGGTTTGAAATATGAGGTCACATGGATATCATAGTTCACTGTCATTTTCTGCCTTTGGAAAATGCTGCAAGACTAGGTTGTGTTTTATTTTCAAAGCACGGGCACATTTAAATACAAGCTTGTTGTGAGATTTTAGTTGTTTGCAATATTTACTTTCTAGCAATGTTTATTCCCAGTAATCAGTGAAACTCATAAAATAAGTATGATTATAATATTATGAGCTTATTCTTCCAGCACAAATCACTTGAAATATGTGACTCTAAACAGATAGAGTAATTGGAAAGTGAATTGTCTTGCACAACAATTAACTAAGAAGTGACAAGTACGTTTCATTCGCGATTATGATTAAAGCTAGTTATATTTTTAGTCCCTCTTTCCCAAACCTGTCAAGCTGAAGTATATTTGCTAATTTGATGTATATTCACATAGATGTACAGATCATTTTATACAAGTACATTTTTGACACATTATGGTGGCAGCTGTGATGGGGACAAGGGGAATAGTTCAAAATTTAGGAGCGATTTTTAAAAAACCAGTTCATCCCAGAAGGCGCCATGCTGTTAGTCCATGGCCCTGTGCATCAGGGTAAAGAAATGCTTCCAGGTAATTAGTCCAGGTGATAACTGGGGAAGTTCCTAGAATCCTGAGCAAATCAAACCACTCCTGCTCTCATGTCCCTTCTTGCTCACACCATACGGACATTTTAAGGAATTCCTGTTAATAAAGACATACTACTGAGTAAGGAAACATCCCAATAATCCATTTCCTAGAGGATAAAGTGGCGACTGAAGTTGTTATTCTGATTCAAATTCTCAATAACAAAGAAAGATTGTGAATGGCAGGACAACTTAGGGGAAAGTGACTTTGTCATTCTGGAATTCTTAATTCTGGTGAAGGCTGAATGCCACCCCACTTGATATTAGGAAGGTGCATTTCAGAAATTTCAAGAACAGTTGGCATGCTCCACCACATGAGGATCTAAATGGTAAGGTATCACAGGAGGCATGGACAAAGCTCTAGAATTGCAACCCTGAGTTACACTTTCAGATAGTCTTGATAAGAAAGAAGACCGAATAAATTCTGTTGTGGTATAGAATGTTTCCCAATAAACTTAGGTTTTAAAAAGATCATATACTAAGAAAAGCAAAGAAAGGTGTATCATGAAATTACAAAAAAAAGAGAGATGTTTAAGAACAATGACCGGGAGAGAATTCCCTGGCGGTCCAGTGGTTAAGATTCGGCTCTCTTACTGCCAGGGCCTGGGTTCCATCCCTGGTCGGGGAGCTAAGATCCTGCAAGTTTCATAGCACAGCCAAAAAAAAAAAAAAAAAAAAAAAAAAAGCTCTAATAAAAATAAAAGAAGAAGAAGAATGACAGGAAAGCAATAATGGAAAAGTACGACACAATTTTAGATAACAGTGGGTGGAGTGGACTCTAAGAAAACCTGATAAGAAAGATTCAACAAAAGGAGAAATCAAGGTGTCCAAAGACAGCTATTTTTCTCAACATTATTTAGTTGTATATGTCAAATATCTATTTCTGCTTAATCACAAAACGTTTTTTATTAACCCACATAAGTAGGAATTACAGTAGCTGTCCTCTTTCTCATCCAGAGAAATGTATTCAGTTTGCCAGAGTGGATGTAGATGTGGGTCCCTGCCTTTCTCATTGGGGTGGCCTTCAGTTCAAGAGACTGTAAGTTCTGGGGAAAACAGTCCTTCAGCAGAATTCTTGGAAATGTTACGTACCTTCAAGATGTAGGAGAGCCAGATGAAGTCAGTGAAATTGATGATTCTTATAAACAGCCCAAAATAAACCCAAACTTTGTGTGACAAGTGAAACAGGATGTTCGTAGGGTTGCTAGTTGTGCGCTCAAAGATAATTAGTCTTGTATATACAGAAAGCTTCTCTTGGGACAATGAGTTCCTTCTAAAAGGAATGCTGTCCTATGTTTTCCCCTGATAGTTTTGTTTTCTATCCATTTCATCACACGAAAGTTATTAATTGCAAAAAAGAAAATCCCAGTCTTGTATTTTGTTTTGATATTTTTTGGTTTCTGTAAGATTAGGATAATTCACTTTTCACATGTGTTTAAATTGCTAATTATGACTCTGTGCTCTGTATTACTAAACATTATACAAATGCTTATTTATATTTTTGCTGTATTATTAAATTACTGTTAAAGTCAGAAAGAAATGGGAAATATATGTACACATATAGCTGATTCACTTTGTTATACAGCAGAAACTAACACACCATTGTAAAGCAATTATACTCCAATAAAGATGTAAAAAAAAAAAAAAGAAGAAGAAGAAAGAAATGGAACCAAACCATAAAACCTAAATTGAAAACTCCTGTTAAAATGTGGAATTAGGTTAACTATAATGGCATTTCAGGGCATTTCCAAGCTGTAATTTTTTTTCAGGGGAAAAATCACAGGTTTTGCTCATTCTGCCTAAATATTTCCTTGAAGTGTGGTAAGTTAACATGTGCCATTTTGTCATCACTTTTCAGGTGTTTGGTGATATCAGTGGCTTAAAGTTTATCCCCAGTGAAGTGGTCACGGCTATTCAGGAGCATCTAAGTGAAATGGACAGTGCACTGGAAGACTCCTCAGATATTAAATCAAGAGGATTGAAAAGAATCCATTAAAACAAAAAGGTATTTTCCCCTGGTTAAATATTTTTCTCGTTGCTGTACCTGAGTGCCTCAACTTAGAAGTGCTTCTTCCTTCTTGCTTTCTTAAAGGTCCACAGTGGTGCACAAGTCATGGTGAGAAGACTAAGTTCAACTTCCTTTTCAATCTACGGCCTTATAATATGTCCTTTACCAGAAGTCAGTAACCAGTACTGGAAACAACAGCTGGACGTCGTGATTGTCCCAAATATGTTTTCAGAGAACATAGACTCATCTTCATTAGCTTAGAAAGAGCTACTTGGCTCCTGTGAAGTATGAAGAGAGATAGAATATCATTGTTCACACTCTCCCACAGCAGTACTCTTTCCTTTGGAGGGAATAAGGGGAATGGCTAGAAGATGATATAACCAAGCCTAAATAAATCCCCTTTCCCCTTCACTTAGCATAAAATTTCACATTTTTTTTCTAGAAGAAATTTCAAGGAAAAACATGGAAAAATTACATAATAAAAAAAATCAAGTCACTTAAATTAGTTGTTTTACAGCACAAATGCTTTGTATTCTAAGATATCAACAAACAGCCCCAAACTGGCTGGCTCCCATTCGGGCTCCCCTCATCCACCTTAGCTCTTTCTAAAAGGACCAAAGTAGACTATTCCTTTGACTATTCCTTTTTGTCTTTACTCCCTTGCTTTCCTTTTTTCAACTGAAGGTTTGGAATAGGACTTAGGATCACAAGAGGACAAGGAACTGTCAGAGGGTTGATGGGTTATAAAAAAATCCTGCATCTTTAAGAATCATTTGTCCTCATTATAGAGCAATAAATACAGAGGCTATCTAGGCCCTCTGGTCCTCCTCTGCGTTTTTAAGGAAGGGTAAGCAGGTGTTTTAACAGTCACCTCTCTCAAACAAAAAGCAGTGTTTATTAGAGAGGTCAAATTTGATACCTATAACTGGGAAACATAAACACATCCCATCCTGGTGATTTTTCAGTCCTCATCTTTAATTATTGTCTAACTATAAGGATATCTTCAGTCTTACATAAGACATTGAATTACACTAGATGTTCCCTCTATTGGCAGAAATTAGCATATGCATATACTGTCTATATTTTTCATCCTCTATAGCTCTTATTGAAGGCAGATCAACATTTATTAACATCTCTGACAACAGATCTCAACTTCACAGAAACTAGTGAACATTCTAAATAGGTTTTAATGGCTTAAATTCTTGCACCTGCACACCTCAGGAAACTAGACTCTTCCTTCAAAATGATATGGGACTGTCAGTGTCAATGACTTCTTGCATTCCTCCCCTCCACACTTGCAAGTATAATTACCTGGTCGTAGCTCTGGTCATCAGGTACTCACCTCCACTTTCACCGAATAGCTTTCTATTCTAACTACATGCTCTGCCTTCCCCATTGGAGCATGAATTACCTGTGTGGAGAATTTTTCAAATGTATCTTCTTATTAACAGAGCTTAGAACGATTCTTGGCCCTATGCAGGGGCCCAATAAACATTTCCTGTTGGGAAGATGGTGTGAAGGAGAGGTGGGGGAAGGGATTAGGGCCAGGTGTTATCATTTATAGTATAAATAAGAAGCCCATCCCTCCCCCTGAAAAAATGGGGCTGGATACAGTAAAGTAAGTTCTATGATAGATCTGTATCAATACAAAATAGACTGAGAAGGATAAATGTATACATATAAGTAGATTTCTGCCTCCTAAACTGTATTTCATTAGATTATTAGGGCAAGTTGATAAAGCAAATGTAGTTGAACAAGTGATTTGGTAAGTTTTTCACTGAACCATCATTTGCTTAACTGAGTTAATAAAAACACCTATTGATTTTATAGGTCTGTCACTTTTTTTTTTGGCTGCACCGTGCGGCATGAAGGATCTTCCTTCCCCGACCAGGGATCAAACTCCCTCGCACTCCCTGCAGTGGAAGCACAGAGTCCTAACCACTGGACAGCCAGGGAACTCCCCTGTCACTTTTATTATTTATGCTTTTCTCACTAAAATGTAAGCTCTTCAAGGGCAGGGATCACTGTCTGCTTTAATTAGTGGTACCTGCCCCAGTCCTCAGTACTGCTCTTTGAACTAGTAAGTGTTCTGTCAATTTTCATTGGATGAAAGCATAAACTGATAAGCCAGGTTTCACTTCACTTGATATTTAGTGTGTTGTACAGCAGTGAATTGAATGAACCATGCAGAGGTCAGCAATCAGTTGATACTTTTCTTTTTTGTGTGTTTTCTTTAGGGACTGGTGGTCCCAATGAAAGCATTGGTATAATTCAGAAAAACAATATTTTCTTGCCCCTAAAGGATGCCCATGGCCATAGTGTATTTCCTAATCCAAAAAGTCTCCTGCCACATTACTGCAAAGCAGGAGTTGTTCAGTATTTTAAAATCAAGTCTACAGAACGTTTTGTTGCTCTAGTTGTTTTATAGTTGTTTTCCTTGCCATTGGACTGATCTTACAGAGCTTCAACATAGGAGTCTAACACTTTCATTAACATATTGTGTGTGTGTGTGTGTGTGTGTGTGTGTGTGTGTGTAGTGTGTAGTGTGGTGGATAGAGATTTACTAACATGTTCTTTCAAGAGTTCTTTCCTGTTGAGAAGGCCCATTCTAATGTTCACAGACTCAGTGCAGTAACTTAGTCCAATGTTGAAATAAGATTTGGGTACTATCTTATCTCTGAAGTAAATACCACATTTGCATTGGCATTGAAACAAACTATTTGATTTAGATTTTTTTTGGATGTACATGTAGGGTTAGTTTCTTAATAGAAAAATAAATGGAGGAAAAAAGGACCTTTTATTCTTATAATCAATTCCTCTCATTTCTGTGGCCCTTTATGAATTGCAAACAATAATCCCATGGATAAGGAGGGATGGGGATGGCCTTTGTTAGTAGATGCTCCGCAAGAACAGAGTTCTAACGAACATCTTCAGTGTAATATTCCATTAGCAGTGTACACATATTCATATACCGTGCAAAGTGTTATTTCAAAATTCAAGATAGGTTTATAGGGGACTATATAGCTCTGTAAAGTCAGTTATTTTTTCTCAGTATATTGAGGATAATTACAATACTAATAATTATTTTTCAAGAATCTACTAGTAAAATAAGCTTTCCTTTATCTATAAACTCATGCATTTTTTTGATTATTTCACTGATAACTTCTTTTCTAGTATTGTAGTTTCTCACTGACTTGTATCATTCACATTGATATTTTTCCTCACATAGAGATAATACACAATACAAACTATGGTTATAATTGAAAACAGTAAAAAAAAAATACTTTTAATAGATCATTTTTGCTAGTACCTACTGTGCTCTTATTGTCCAAATAGATTATCCATTTGAAATTAAAATTTATTAAGGAATAAAAATATAAATAAGAAGGAATTAAACATTTAAATGCTGCTGTAAATTTAAAAATGAGATCTATTCAATTTTCCTTGTACTAAGCTCAGTGACAATAGATAGATTACACTGTCAGTTAAGCAAGTAGATGACAAATGAGTGATTTTCATCCTTCAGTTAAATATGGTGCTAAGTGGTATGTGCTGGCATTAAAAGCAAATTACTTATCACTTCAACAATCACAGCATGAGAGCGTTCTATTGGAGGCTGTATTTCCAGTCTTTCTTGGTCCTCAGTTTTATTAAATAAATCCACTGATAATGGTTGGATAAGCAAAGGAAAAAACCTGGATGGCATTATGACATTTCCATTTTATAAGTACCTATTCAAGACATCTCTACAATGGTCTTTTGTAGTCACTGAGAATTCACACTCACATCTCCGTACACACATACACACACTATATTTATATATAATTTCATCTGGTCCCATTACCTATGTGAAGCACAAATTCCAGCTGGCCATCTCGCTCAATCTTAAACACCTCTAGGCGTGGGAAAATCACCCCTGCAAGTGAGAACTCTCATTACTATCACCACTAGGAATTCCTTCCAGTAGCTTGAAAATAGCCCTTACTGGGTTTGAGGTCCTTGCAAGAACCTGCCAATTATAACAGCTCAGAGCCTTGGCCAATGAGAAGGCTTAACTAAATAGTAGTTGACTGAGTGAAATCAAGTAAGCCTCATCTCTTTTTTTTAATATAAATTCTTTTATTTTGAATACAGTGCATTTACACATATTTTCCTTTTTGTGACTGGGGAGGTGTTGGGGAGAGGGGTGCGGACATACTCAAGGGTGAGGAAGGTAACCCTGGGTACTCCGTTCAGAGATTCAGGAAAAGTTCCACTAACCCACACAAACAATTATTGTTTTGCCTACTCTAGCAATGCCTACAATGTTTTAAATAGGATCAAATATTTGTATTACATAGTGAGACACTGGTGTTGTAGCATGAACACAGAGATCTGGTGGGCAGAGGGTCTGCTTGATCTTGAACAATGAGGACATTTGCAGGACCAGGAGAGAGTGGAATTTAGAGACTCTTCCATTATTGATTTTCTTAATCTGTTTAAACCCTGGGATGAGCAGGAAATCTTTTCTAAAATTTTCTAAAATCTTTTCTAAAATCTTTTCTAAAATGGTATAAGTTCCTTAAAAATAACCTCTCCAATATTTGAGTCATGATAAGAACTCAGTAATTGTATGATCAATGGATGAATGAATGAATGAATAAATAAGTACATACATACATAAATGAGATAGTACAGTATAATGATTAAGAGCTGGGGCTCTGAAGTTAGATCCAGGTTGAAGCCCTTCTCTATAACTTATTAACTATGTGATGTTGGACAAGTTACACACTCTCACTGAGAGCTGGCAAACATTATTTGCTAATTCAGTGACATATTTGGTACATGTGGTTTTGAGATTACATGACTGGAGAGAATATCTCAATTTCTGAATATCTGATGCACTCTGTCCACCCCAGTGGCAGGAAAAGGCTACCTCACAAAAGACCTCACCTGATCCAAAGCTGACCACATGGGATGTGAGAGCTGCCTGGTCAGGAAGGGAGCTTAAAAGGGTACCGGCTGAGCTCCAAGAGACAGATGATTATCAGCTAATGTACCAAAGATTCTTTTTCTTCCAAAGCTATGTATTTTCAATCCAGCCTTTCTCTGAATGGCCTTGATTGCCCTGCTTCAGTTATTCAACTGATTCTATGCTTGACGTGAGTGTGTAGCATGGTCTTCTTGACCATCTCCTCATGAAGGCATCAAAAGTAGTTCTAACTGACTTCTTATATGGGGTTTTATCAGTGTCCGCTTCACAGGATTGTTGTGAGGAATAACAGGGAGGATGAAGGGAACGTATTAGCTATTGTGATTGGCTAAGCAAATTAATGAGAGACAGGAAAAAAGAAGGGAGAGGGAAAGAAAAAATGATGGAAGAATGGAAGGGAATAAGAAGGAATGAAAGGAAAGAAATAACTTTCTTGAAGTAAGATTATCATATCAATGGGTAGCCCACTTTAATTTTTAATACATATTAATTTTATTTCAGGAATCTTGTACTAGTTTCCATTTCAAGCACAAATGGTAATTGAAGTAAACTCTTTCTCCAGACTACTGCTAGTAATGGACGTTAATGGTAAAAATACTTTCTTACTGAAAAGGTGAAAAACATTTCATTAGTAATGTGATTTATTTTGCACGATTAATGAAAATTTATAGTTTTACTATTGGAAGTCACACTTTCTTATTGACTTATAATAGCTTTTTGTATACTGAGTGCAATGAATCTTACAGTGAAACTGTCACCAAAATGTACCAAGGTTGCAAGTTGTTTAGGTTGCTTTAATATATATTTTGGCATACAAATTCTATGTTTTTTGTAGTTTAATCTGTAAAGTTTTTTCTTTGTTGTCTTAACATGGTATATTAAATAGTTTATCGTGTCTCATATTTTGAAATGCCAGTCTTATTATATATAATAATAAGCACAGACAAGTTACATATTTCTTTTTCCTGGAAAGTGTTGTTGTTGCATTGATTTATTGTCTATTTTCATGTTGGTATCAGACTCCATTAACTAATGTAGCTCATAGGTCTATGTTAATCAGGGACACCCTATGATTAAATTGCACACTACTAAGAAAGACTTACTGACAACAGAGGAAGAATGAGAATTTAGAGAAAAGAACACAACGTGAAAAGGAATATTGGATCTAGGTAAATGGATATTTAGGGAGTACATTAGATACATTTTTTTTTAACTTTTGAGTATGTTTGAAATCTTTCACAATAATAAATTAAGATGCGTGATGATGCACAATAGGAAGAGGTGATACCAGGTGTGATATTAGGTGTGAACATAGCTTTACTTGATGGAGAAATCTATAAACACTAACGTAAGTTATTAAGTACCCCATGCACCGAATATATGGTGGTGGAGCAGAGACTGAGTCAACGTAGCTATTTTGATTCAAAAAGGATGTACTTTAAAAATTGTGAATCACTATGTTGTTGTATACCTAAAACACATAATATTGTAAAGCAACTATACGTCAATTAAAAAAAAGGGGGGGGGACAAGACAATCATTGGTCCAGAGCCATTCTGAGAGCCCACAGGCAGTCGGGAAGGTCTACACCTTTGGTTGTAGGAAATGTATTGATTGGCCCTCGATTCTGCCTTGTGGGGTAGGTTCCCCCAGCTCACTCTTCTCTGGGACTGGTGGCTCCACCTTCTGAGAACTCCTGCCTCTGACGTTACGGTCTTTAGTTACTTCCGAAGGGGGCTTTAGAGCATCCTCCCTTCCTGGAGTCTAAGCGGTTTGTCAAACTGCTTCCTGATCCTTGGCGCCTCAAGGTTATTTAAAGCCTCAATCACAGTTTTGTTTTTTCTTTAATTTTAATTCTTTTTTTTTTTTTGAGTTTAGTGCTATTTTTGGAAGTACGACTGTCTCGAAAGCTTTGGCAGCCTTTTTATTTATTTGATTCCAGTCAGTTTCATGTGCCAATAGCCATACTTACAGTTCTTTTTGAGACATGACTTAATTGCAGATGCCCTGAGTTTATTAAGCACTGGTGGGAAAGCTGCATTTTTTTCCTGAGACATTTTCTGCTAAATTAATTGTATACCCTCATAATCCATCCAGAGGTAGTAACAGTGGGATTGAGGGGCTTACTGTTGATTTTATCCTTGCCAAAAGGCTTTCTTTGCTCAAAGACATTCTCAAGTTTACGTACTGGTAGGTGGTAAAAAGCAGTTACCTCTTCTAACCCTAAAAATCACCAAATTCTTCCACTCCCTTCATCCCCTTTCATTTCTGTTTGCTAGTCGGCAAATTCGTTTTAAGCTCATCTCTTTTTGTAGAACATTGTCAGATGCAGCCAGTAGTCTCCAACACATGCTACTAATATTTTACATTTTTACAGCTTTTCGGATCTTAGAATATAAGCTCATTAGTTATATTGTAATTTGCAAGTTATTGCTGGAAACAGTTGATAGTTTAAAAAGGAAGGGTTATTTCTTTCACCTGCTGTACATCTATCACAGGTCCCCCCACAAGCTGCACAATATTGGCATCAACCTCACTCTGTGCCCAGGCTGATCAAGGAACCGCTCTCTAGAATGCTGCTGGTTGTGACAGCAGAAGAAAAGGAATATGAAGCAGCATGACAGGCTCTTAAATCTTCCAGGAGGATGTGAGCCATGTCCCTTCCACTCACAGGATCAAAGCAAGTAACATGGTCACAGAAGGGTGGGGAGGCAGCCAATGGGGGCTGAGTCAGATACAAGGAGCTACGCTGACTTTACAGCTCCTTGTGGGTCCATAGCGATATTCAGTACCTCTATTGGATATACTTTGAAAATCAACCCAGAATCTGGCTCGTTATCACCTGATTCTCTACCACAGCCCCAATTTGAGCACTATTATTGCTCTCTTGGATTTCCACAGTAGAGTCTCCTGCTGATTTCCCTACCTTTAGTCCCACCCCACTTGGGTCCATTTTCAATGCATTAACTAATGTGATCCTTTAAAAATAAGTCAGGTCATATGACTCCTTTGCTCAAACTCTCCATCTGGTCAGCATAAAAGGCAAAGTTCTCAGGATGACCTCAAGTCATTCCCTCCTTGCCTCAATCATACATACACTTGCCTGTACTCACTATGCTCTGTCATTCTGGCTTTTTCCTATTTCCCAAGCATACCTGTTTTCTCAGCCTGGAAGATCATTCCAGGCTTTCTGTTACAGCTGATATCCACACTGCTAATTCCCCCACAGGTTCACGAGGATAAGTCTTTTGTCTCTTTCTTCTCTTTGCTCAAATTGCACCTTCTCACTGGAAGGAAACAATGACCCCTCTATTAAAAAACTGCATCTCACAACTGCCCACTAGAAAGCCTTCTAGAGCTGATGAACTTTCCCCCCATAATCCTAAATCTTGTGTCATGTCTTATGCAGATCATTTTAACTCTTATTTATCACAACTTTAGGCTTTCACGCATGCATGGCTGTTGGAGGACCAACCACTAAATAAGCTTTGAAAAATGTTTGCTCTCTAAAAATCCTCCTTAGGAGAAATTCTTATATCAGCTGCTGGGGAAAATATGTACAAGTGAAGTAGAGGAAAAACAAAACAAAAACAAACAAACGAGCAAAACCCAACTTCATTATGAGCCATGAGGCAAGCTTTTAATAAATAATCCTGGAAGCAATCCTTAGGTACTTTGATTTAGGAAGAGCATGTGTGGTTCTTGGAAATTTGTATTTTAAAAAGCATTGAATGTTATTATGACAAACTTCCGGGTACCCACTAATATAGATAACATGAACAATACAACAAATCAGGATAATTTATATAGAAGAATGTTAAAGTTTTATAATGTCAACATACAATCATGTTTTCCTGTGCTCACGGCACATGTATAAGAATATATCATATAATAAGATTCCCCAACAAGAGTGAAAAATAATGCCTAAATCACATAAAACAGAAGTTGTAAAATACATATTCAGATAATAATGCACAAAAACAATTTAACAATGACCCAAGTTTCTATTAAAAGGATATGTGGTGAAATACTTTTTAAACTACTTGTGGGCCAAAGAAGAAATAAAAATTGCAATCATAAGTTATTAAGAAATTCATGATGATGAAATAATTAGAACACTATTCATGAAAACTTATGAGATGTGGCCAAAGCTATATTCAGACGGAAATACTTTTAATATTTAAATACATAAAATCAAGAAGTTAGAAAAAATATAAAAAAGAACAAATCTTCCAAAGCCGAAAGTCATTCAGAAAATAGGAACATAAATTAATATTAACTTTTTAAGTGACAAAGCCCAATAGTGTTTTTCTCTTCTGGCAAGACTGAGAAAAAATAGAAAAATTGCAAACATACAATATTAGGAATCAGAGAAGTGTGATATAACCACAGATATAGAAGAGGTTAAAATATAAGCATTTAATATACATAGCTCTGTGGTGATAAATAAAAATTTTTCAATAGGATAAATAATATTTTTAAGTATCAAATTTGTCTTTGAGAGATTGAATTCCCAAATTAATAAACATAGAAAACATTTTTAAAGGATTTTTGACATCTTTCAGAAAAATCACTTAGGCTCGATGGATTTCTGGTTGATTGAAATAAAATCATTAAGGAACTGATAAATTCCAAGCATTTAAATTATTTTAAATAAGAATATGAGTTATTAACCATTTTAAGTCTATATAAATTGTATACATATTTGTAAGACTGATGGCTACTCAACAATAATATGAGTACACACACAGACATACATACAAGCACAGGAACTACAGACCTGAGTCAAATATTAGCAAGTTTTGTGTAGCACTAAACTAAGAAAAATATCCTGTCCCTAAATAAGATTTACTTAATCACTGAACAATGACTTACCATTAGAAAGTAAATTAGGGGCTTCCCTGATGGCGCAGTGGTTGAGAGTCCACCTGCCGATGCAGGGAACACGGGTTCGTGCCCCAGTCTGGGAAGATCCCACATGCCGCGGAGCGGTTGGGCCCATGAGCCATGGCCGCTGAGCCTGGTGTGCCGCTAAAAAAAAAAAAAGAGAAAGTAAATTAGTACAATGCCTAACACTAGTAAAATAAAAATGATCTTATTGATAGAATTTATTATCAATTCCCAATTTTCAGTAAGGAAAGAATGATTCAATAAATTGTGTTGGGAGGCTTTAGAGAAGTGGTATCAGCAAAAAGGTGATCTAGGACTTTTCTACCATCTTTGCCCCAAAGAACACCGATTTTGACAATCACCCACGGATGATAATAGCACGTGGAACTCCTGGAGTCCAGTAGAGAAGTTCCAGCACCACACTGGATCCAAAAATTCCAAGACTGGATACATTTAAGAGGGTTAAGAGGAACAGCTTCACTTTACATACATCATCCCTTCACCAAGGCAGCACAGCTCAGTGTCAGGAGAGACCCTTTTGGCCGGGGACTTTGCCCACGGTGAAAGTGGGAGCATGTGAGTGAGCACCCAGCTTCCCCAGCTGTGTATGATGCTGCCAAAAAGGCCCACTTCCCTCTTGCCCCGGCCAGAATACTGAGATGTACTGCACAACTGAGGGGTGGGGAAGCGTGGGGAGAACAGCAGGTAAGGCTTAGAGACAATCAGAGGAACACAGATTCTACTAATTGCCTCACAGTCTCCATCAGAAGTCTTATCTGTGAATCACTGGGGACACCTCACCTGCGAATCTCCCCAGCTAGCCCCTGGGCACCCTCTACGTTCACTGGTCTTACCCACACACCTCCACCTCATGGTCGGCTCCCCGTGTGCTCTCGCAAGAGAGGTGAGTGCGAACCTTTGCAGATGGCTAGTGATGCAGAAAGCTGATCCACCTCTGTAGGATCTGGTAAAAGCAAACTGGAGAGCATCCAGCACCACACTAGGGAGAGGCTCTCAGAACCTGGCCTGGCTTTGCTGAGTCAGACAAGTCATGCAGTCTTGATAATTCCCCCACCAAGAGCGAAGGAGAAGTATGGAGCAGGGGTATCCTTGGAAAAAGTCCAAGAAAGCCTGAGAATCCCTAGCAAGGCTGACAGAAAGTATTTCTCTCCCGAAGTCAACGAGTAAAAATTGGAGGAGGTGACTAGTTCAAATGCAAAGATAGCAATTCAAGATTTAAGGAACATGAAAAAGCAAGGGAACACAATGCCATCAAAGGAACACAATAATTTCCCAGTAACTGATACCAAAGAATTAGAGATCTGTGATTTGCTTAATAAAAATTCAAAATAGTTGTGTTGAGGAAGCTCACTAACCTACAGGGACTCAGAGAGCCCTTCCAATGAAATCAGGAAAAAAACACATGAACAAAACAAGAAGATGGACAGAGACAGAATCATAAAAAGAACCAAACAGAAAATTTGTTGCTGAAGAATATAATGAACGCGATTAAAAATGCAACAGAGAACATCAACAGCAGAATTGATCAAGCAATTGATGTAGAAGACAGGTCATTGGGAATTGTCCAGTCAAAGAAGAACAAAGAAAAAAGAAAGAAAAAGAATGAAGAAAGCTTATGTGAATTATGAGATGCCATCAAGTAAAAATATCCATGCATATTGTAGTCCTAGAAGGAGAAGAGAGGGACAGAAAGCTTATTTACAGAATGAATGGCTGAGAACTTCCCAAACCTGGAAAAAGTTTGAATATCCAAGTTCATAAAGCTCATAGTTCCCACAAAAGATTCAACCCAAAGATACCTTCTCCAAGACACATTATATTAAAACTGTCTAAAATCAAAAACAGAGAATTTTGAAAGCAGCAAGAAAAAAATTTTCTCAAGAAACAGGGAACACCCACCCATAAGGCTATCAGCAGATTTCTCAGCAGAAACTCGGCAGGCCAGAAGAGAGTGATGAAAGAAAATAAACTGCCAGCCAAGAATATTTGACCTGGAAAAGCTGTCCTTCAGAAATGAAGGAGAGAGAAAGATTTTCCCAAACAAAAGCCGGGGGAGTTCATCACCACTAGACTTGCCTTACGAGAAATGCCAAAAGACGTTCTTCGAGCTGAGACAAAAGGATGATAATGAGTAACAAGAAAACATACAAAAATATAAAATATGCTGGTAAAGATCAGTATGTATATTCAAATACACACCCTAACTATGTGAGGTGGTGGATGAGTTAATTAACCTGATAGTGGTAATCATTTTATAAGATATATGTATGTCAAACCATACACTTTAAATATATACAATTTTATTTGTTAACTATACTTCAATAAAGCTAAACAAAATAATGATGCAATATCCTCAAAAAATAGTGTTGGGATAATTGGGTCATCATTTTTCACAGAAAAAATTAAAAATCCCAAATAAATTACTACCAGATAGCTTAAAATGTAAGCCCTTTAACCAAACAATTTCATTATGGTGTAATTATCTTAAGGAAGAGTTGAGTAAATACAGAAATAAAATCTAATACTTTTCACATTGAATTATTTATAAGCAAAACATTAGCAATAATGTAAATATTCAATCAGCAGGAAAGGATTGGTGAACTAAATTAGGGTTACATTCTTGTAATGGAATTCTCTATAGTCTTAAAAAATACAGATGAGTGTTAAATCCTCAATAGCATATACAAAAGGATATTTCTCACAAACTCAAAGGCCTGTTTCTCGAATCTGTCTCATCTGATATCACTGAAATGGAAGAAAAGGAAGTTGGAGGCTTTCGCAAGCATTCTTATGTCAAGACCTGGATGTCGTTATCAATTCCACTCACGTCCCATTGGCCAGAATTCAGTCATATGGTCCCAAGCACACTGCACAGTAGAATGTAGTCTTCCTAAGAAAAACTGGTTTATTGTAGGGGTCTATATTCTATTTGTAAAGGACCAGATATATCTTTCAGGCTTTGCAGGCCATGTGGTCTCCATTACAACTATTCAACTCTCTTGTCAGGGCACAAAATCAGCTCCAGGTAACATGTAAAGGAATGTACTCTGATAAGACCTTGTTTACAAAAACAGATGTTGAGCTGGATTTAAATTGTGAGCCATGGTTTCTCAACTTCTTGTTTAGTGAGTACAAAGCATTATTTTTGCTACCGTGTAATAACTGACTTGGAAGTACATCTGTGATGTTTCTTAAAGAAAGTGTATAGATTATTATTTGTGTTTGGATACATTTTATAAAGTTTTATCTATCTATCTATGTACATACAGGTATAAGTTTATGTTTGCATTAAATTATAGAAGCATATATGCCAAAATGTTAACACTGGTTATCCATTGGCATTGGTGTTTCAGATAGTTTTCTTTTCTGTATATCTACGCTTTCTAGTATTTTTGCAATAAACATAGAGGACATATATAATTAATAAATAGAGGGGAAAGAAGAATGAAGGAGACCTGGGCAAACAAAATTTTAAATGTATTTAAAAACTGAATTAATTATCAAAATTCTTTACTGGCCCAGATATAAGCAGAAAATTAAGTTACACTGAATAGAAAGCCTAAAAGAGACATGAGCGAAATATAAGAATTTGATGTTTGGTCAGGGGGTTTTGTCTGGATAAATATACACATGATTATATCTCTATATGTAGACACTCGTGTGCCAGGTATTTTATCAGATACATGTATAAAATCATCTATATCTATGTATACCTATGTCTGGTACACAATGAGTATTGAATAAATATTTATTCAATGGTTAAACTGAGTTACTGATTAATTCAAATATTTATACTAAGGATAACACGCATCATTTTTTAGGGTATTGGTGGTTATATTTTTTGTAGAGAGTTTTTATTGTACATACAAACAGACCAGTTTTTTCCTCTGTCTGGTCCCATTCTCTACACTAAAAGCGTTGCCAATCATGAGATCATGTTCTTCCCTCATTGTTCCATGGTTTTATTTTTTAGAATTAACACTTTAATTCGTGGAGGATTTACCTTATGGAAGAAAGACTGAGCTTCATTTTCTTTTCACTTAACCAATTGTCCCCAGATCATTAATTCCTTAACACTTCCTTTCCCAACCAAACTGAAGTAAAGGGGAATTTAATCTTGTTTCCGACTACCTAAACCAACCACGGGGGCCGCCCTCTATGGGTTTATGAGGATAAAAACCTTAACCCCTCAGGTCAGATAATCAGATGTGTGATAATTAACTGTATGAGTAATTATTGTGTTGTGCAAATAAACAATGCAGATGAGTCATTTCATTAAACAAGCACCATGGGGTCATTAGGTTTTGATCTCTGTCTTAGTCTTTTGGGGGAAAATACTATCCATGAACCTGTCTCCTGAACTGGCAATAAAACATCACTGGTAGGCTCACATGAGGCTGGATAATATGCAGACTGCTTGATTTGTACTGAGTCTGTGTCTGGTGGTTGGGGCCCATTGTAATGAACTAGCCCACAAATCACAGCTTAATGGGAATCTACTTTTACATATTGCTTAATTAAAAGTTGTGAGCTTATTAACATGTGTCTTTGGCACTGAGCTTTGGGGATGTAATCTCTGTGCAAAGAAGAATAGGTTGTAAAAGTTTTATAGATTGACGATGATATTATAGTCCATACGTTACTAACCCACCCTTTCCCCAAAGGATTTTTCATATCTTACATTCCTTATCCAGCTTCTTTTGTTTATGTTTTTCAATGTGTAGGGCCTACTGCAATATGTACTGGTACCAAAAAAGGGTTATATCTTAAATATTTCATCTGAACACCCTTTCATTATTTAATCTTATTAGCAAAGTTATCTGGAAGAAAGTCTCAGAGCTCGCCTTTCATTAGAGGGGCTCCAGGTAGTATAGATCTATTAGGTATGGGTTTCTAGAATTTCCATTATAAATCTCTATTTTCAGGGATTTATAATTCAGCTATAAAAATTTTGCCCTAGGCTTCAACTTGGAATACAAGGTCTTAGCCTGAGAGAGTACATTGTTAACACATTAAAAAAAAATCATGTTGTTGTTTTCATCTCACCAAAGTGAAAAAAGTAATGGCATGTAACCATTTTCAAATACTTTCTGATCTGCCACTGTAAGATGGTGTATGGGGCTTTTTGTTTTGTTTTGTTTTGTTTTGACATGACGTTTTACAGTATGTTTGTATGTAATTTTACCTGAGCCACTTGGTGGCTTTTTTAAATGTCAAAATGAAAGACGTCTTCCTCATGCCTGACACTACAGTCCTTGGACTGGACTTCTCTCATCTTCTTTGGTGGACCCTTTGGTACAAAGCATTTCTGGCATTCTAGCATTGAAGTATCTCAGTTTACTAACACCTATCAATGTTTAGAGAAAAAAATTCCATTGTTCTAAACAACTGAACCCTATTATTATTGGTCTGGGCAATTGGAGATCCATTTTAATTAAAAATTGAAGTTGACAACCCAGGATGAGAAAACATCAGTGGCCATGGCATCATGGAAAGACTTGTGGGGAAGCATCTGTCTCAGACTCTGCTTGGAAATGTCTGTGTGACCTTGGGAGACCTACTTGGATGCTCTGAACCTGTTTCTACATCTGTCAAACTCCACTTAACACTGTCTGAAGTTATGACAGTGTTCCATACGATGGTAAGAACAATTAAGCAACAGCTGCTGACAATATGATCTGGGCCCTTGGTTGATAAAAACCAGGGTGCAGGGGAAGGACTTGCCCTACACTATCAAGCAGCTCAGAGTAGATATAGACCAGGTCAGCCCTGCGGTCTTAAAGTTTCCATTTACGATTCACTATGTTTCAGATAGGCACCTTCTCTCCCTAGATTCATCTTCTTCCCTTTTAGTCTTTTTGTTCTGGTTGTTTACCTATTGCTGAGGCCAGTTATTTCCGTAAGGGAGAAATGCCTTAAAATATATATATATATATATATATATATATATATAGTAAATTTTAGCAACTTTATGTATTACACCTTTCCATAGTTATTACAGTTTGTAAAGAAAAAAAAAATAGGGCTTCCCTGGTGGCGCAGTGGTTGAGAGTCTGCCTGCCGATGCAGGTGACACGGGTTCGTGCCCCGGTCCAGGAAGATCCCACATGCCGCGGAGCAGCTGGGCCCGTGAGCCATGGCCGCTGAGCCTGCGCGTCCGGAGCCTGTGCTCCGCAACGGGAGAGGCCACAGCAGTGAGAGGCCTGCGTACCGCAAAAAAAAAAAAAAGGGGGGGGGTACAGTTTGACAAAAATAAAAGATTCTTTAACAGTGGGATTTTGAACCATGAAGTTCGGATGGAATGGAGATTCTGAGGTCATGGTAGCCTTCTCCAAACTGCTCAAATCACATCAAGTAGATAAGTAAGAATCTATATCAATTTTTATTTCTTAATTGAGAAATCCTATGCCTTTAGGAAACTGGATGTACCCAGAACGTTGCAGGGAACAAAGCTCCCCAGTTTCTTGGCTCTGTCTAGACCCTCTTCTAAGGTTTCAGGGCTGGGTTTAAATCAAGGTGGATTTCACTGACTGTGGCGTGGAAAATGTCATAGACTAAGAAAATGGAAAAATACTTCTATTTCCTACACATGCACATAAATGATATCATTAAAATTTTCTAGCTCATACCTCATGAGAATTTGACAAATATTATGGTGGGGGGACTCCACAACTGAAATGTGGAGTAAAGTGACCCATGAGTTTCTTTCCATCTTTGGATTCCATTAATCTAACATTTCTTTTTATAACACATAGATAACATTTCTCCTTCAAGAGGGGATTCATTTAGCACCTACATCACTGCAAGGAGTAAATATGATTGATTCTGTTGACCTGAACAAGGAAAATCCTGTAGAATGGCCTGGAAGGCCATGACCATTGAAGCATGGTGCCGTAGCAACATTAAAGGAATTGTAAAGGAGGTGTTACTGGTCCTTAGACCAGGTGACTACCTGGAAATCTATTCATATCTGAAAATCATTTGAATCCATTTTCTTTTTCAACAGATCTCCTTCAAATGAGGCAAGGAATGCCGACTTATGGCAAATGAACAGAAAAAACTTTATTCCAACGTATCAGGCTAGGTTTTTTTCCAGTTGTATGCATAGAGTTTTAACATGAAAACCATAATTTTCATGATGCTAAAAGAAAAAAATCTTCTATTTTAGTAAAAAGACTGGGCAAAATGACAACTAGTCACTGCCCATCTTATGTCACAGTTTCCATTTATGTTAGTCTTGGTTTCTTTGAAGAAAAAAATTTTAGGATAAAAAAATTGTTTCAAATCTACTCCTAGTGTGAAATAGAGATACTGAACAGGTTTAATCTTCATTATATTAACTTTATTTAATTATCCTCATCTAAAACTGGTTGGACCCCTCTGCAATTACTCCATACAGAAGCATCAACTAATGTTATGGTTGTGGTTATTTTGGTGAACTATTTAAACTCACATTATTTGTAAACCACATATCACACCCCAAGAATGTTAGTGTGGAATTACAAATATGTGTAAGACAAGATTTCTATTTTTAAGTAGTTAGAATCTATTTAAGGAGTCGAGATATATGAAGAAACAATTCATATTAATAGATATGCTGAATAGTATTTATAAATTATAGCAGCTAAATTCTAATGGTTGTCAATTCATCAGTGAAGAATGGATAGAAATGTTTTCTGTGAGGCTGATCCCATGGACGTATCAAAACAGAAAACAACCTAAGGCAATTATTTGGTAAGTTTGGCATTGGATAAGAAGATATCAATATCAAGCAAATAATGTAGCATTTCCTTCCCTTGTCTTTTTGCTCTCTGTCCTTAACTCAAATGACCAAGCACAAATTGGTTTTGAGCAGGCTCAAATTTACTGAATTAATTGGTATAGTGCTAATCATAGGTTAGGCACAGGTTCAAGTAAGCAGACTTTGAATTGAATGTGGCTTCATCTTGGAGAGTCAAGCTTGATCTTCAGCTTACCCTGTAGGTAGAAGTACAGATGAATCTACTACCTATAGGTAGCAGACGAGCTAGCACGTTATTAGTGATGGGGCAAGGGACCACTGCAGAGCCACAGCCACTATTACTGGAGCTCTTAGCTTAGGGACCTAGGGAGGGAAGAGCCATCAAATACTTATATTACACAAATCCTTCTCACTATTTGCTTGCATGTGTCTCATCACCACACAGAGCATCCTGTGAATGTGTAATGAAAATTACGTCTGAAATGTATCTGAAAACTTCCCTGAAGGCCCATCCCCAAAAGGATGCTATTGTTGAAATACACATGCCAAATGTGTGCTTAGAATGCTTATTAAGGAAACATGTCCTAGCCTATTGACATGAACACTGGGAAACGTGTGCTTCAGTTACTATCACTTTACACCACATTGCTTTTGCTTTTCCCTCCTTCCTTTCCATTCCATTTTTCTTATCCAAACTCCCTTTAAAAATTACAAATCTTAATGATGTCCCCAATGACTTAGAATAATGTACCTGACTCTAACATAAAAGCTATTTCTAGGACTGTAACAATAGAAGAG
The DNA here is from genome assembly GCF_003676395.1 of Aethalodelphis obliquidens. Taxonomy (NCBI): domain Eukaryota; kingdom Metazoa; phylum Chordata; class Mammalia; order Artiodactyla; family Delphinidae; genus Aethalodelphis; species Aethalodelphis obliquidens. The sequence continues at coordinate 6,934,745 of NW_020837978.1, read as the reverse complement.
GATTCTCCAAAAGGGTCATATTTATTTGATGAACCTGTTTCACTGATGTTTGACAATGTGTCGTTTTGGTGCATAGTACCAATATTAGTTCACCTGACTTTTGAATATGCGTGAGATTGCATATGCTTTTGATTCTAGTCAGGGACATCATACAAATACTTTTTTTGATTAATTGATATTCATATGAAATGTTCCCATTTTAACGGAGTCTGTAGTTGATCTTCAGGGAGAAATCAGCTTTTTTATGTGAAATTAGGTGTATATTGCTTAATCAAGGTTTTTTCAATTCAATTTACTCACAGTAAGTATTCATGAGGGTTCACTTTCCAGAGACCCTTGTTTTCATTATAGCTAATAATTTTTGATGCAGTTATAGCTAATTATCAAAGAAAAACTAATGAGGTTTCTCATGGCATAGTAGGATAACTACTTCTGTTAAGTAACTTAACTCTTTTTGGTATAGCATTTTCAGGAAAAAAAATTAATATTTTTAAAAATATAGAAAGTACATACCTGTTTGACAGGTGAACTCAAAGCTGTATTTTCTGAACCTCATTTTGACCTCATTTTTGAACTTTAATATTTACTGCGTACAACATTTCCTCCTGTTAAATATGAAATGGGAAAAATTACAAATATCAGTCTTGCTACTCTGTTACATTTAAGCTTTCAATGTGTATTATAGATGAAATTTTACTGCTGAATCACCAGAGTCACTACATAAAGATATATGAGCATATCCAGAATGCATTTGAAAAAGGTAATTAGACATTAACAATTACCTCTTGTTTTCTGAAATATACTTGGGCAGTAGTATTTTCTTCTTTTCAAAGTTATACTTTTTCCTGTATACATAAAAAGTTAAAATCATATGCAACCTGCAACCACGTGGCAATCAAATTATAGACAAGATACACTGCATCACTACTACTCATGATAAGTGAAATGTATATAGATGTCTTATGAATGCATGGCCTAGTTTAATACTTAAATACTCCAGTGCAATGGGTGTTGTGTTTGACCATTAAGGAAACTTAGAATGACTTAGAATGAAGTAACCTGACCAAATTCACAAGGTTAGAGAGTGGGGCAGTGTTATATGTTGAATTGTGTTTCCCCAAATTCATGTTGAAGTTCTAACCTCTAGTACCGTAAAAGGTAACTTATTTGGAAATAGGGTCATTCACATGCAATTAGTTAAGATGGAGTTATGCTGTAGTAGGATGGGCCCCTAATCCAATAGGACTGATATCCTTATGAAAAGGGGAACTTTAGAGACACACACACACACAAGGAGATGCCACATGTGAATATAATCACAAAGATGGGAGTGATGCTTCTACAAGCCAAAGAATGCCAAGTATGGGCAGCAAATGACCAGAAGCTAGGAGAGAGGGATGGAACAGATTTTTCTCCCATGGCTTCTAGAAGGAACCGAAGATGCAAACACCTTGATTTCAGACTTCTGGCCTCCTGAACTGTGGGGCAGTAAGTTTCTGTTTTTTATATCACCTAGGTTGTGGTATTTTGTTGTGACTCTTATACCAAACAGGTCATCAAGTCTACAACATGTGTCAGTGCTAGGACATTTACTGCTCCTTTCATTCTAACACCTGCTAGTAGCTGAGCCACTCCCCCACTGCCTAACCTCTATCCTAAAAAAGGAAGTTCAGTTCATACCTACGAGGGTCTAAATCATTGGTTGAAAGACATCTGTTGGGCTGAAAGTGGCATTTATCCAGGGGAAATATATAAATTTTATGTACATGAGAAACAAGCATAATTTTTAATTCAAGCTTTTGTTTAGATTGTACATTTTCATTATAAATGTTTTAACTTAATACTTAAAATAGCATTTTCCTTTGATACTTGAAACATTGAATAAAATCCATTGACTAGAAAATAAAATGTATATCTTACTTAAAGAGTTATTGATCATTTAGGGTAAATATGGGTAGCATTTCATGAATGGTTAAGTACTTCTAAAATGAAAAAAAAAAAAACTTTCTTAAGCTTGGCATAGCCAAAAAGAAAATGAATCATATTATCATATTGAAATTTAAGCTGTTACAAATTACAAATTTCTAGACTCCTTGAGCTTGGCTACTAGAAACGTTAATGGTGGAGGATTTGGGTATTTATTTTCCATGGTATGACTTTGGTAAGAAGTTTTCAGAGGCAGGTCCCAGGTGATGGTTAAGTCTAATTCTGTCAGATTTATAGCCCCACAAGCACTAACTCAACTATGACAGATCTTGATACTCTACTAGCACTCAGAAACTTAATTCCTCCTCAAGTAAGTCACCTGGTTAAACGTCTCAAATGTTTTGCCATCAAAACCCTTTGGTGTCTATTATGACTAATGGCCCATATTTCTTACCAAATGTTGATTTCAACCAACTTCTCAAAATAATTCTTTCTGAATTGAAAACAAAGTCTACCAATTGCAATGCTGCAATAATTTCTTCAATATTTTAGAAAATAGTTTCTGCGATGACTATTAATGTCTGCTAATGGCTTACATAATTTAGATTTTGCGGGTCATTTTAATGATTCCATTATTAATCACTTAAAACTCCATCTATGTCATTAGAATTTTCTTAAAACTAGTTAAACCCCTCTGAGACTTTCGTTACCTTTTCACTGATTTTTGGATCTGTGGATAGAAACCTGAAATGAACCAAGCTATCTGGGCTCAACAGAGATGCATCTGGGCACTGAGAACCACACACATTTTGGATTTTTAGTATTTTTAATTCACCAGGATGGATGGAACTGTTTCCTTAAAAATCAAACAATAATCTCAACCAGTTTAAAACTGTGATCTATATCACTTTTCCTTTAAACTTATCTGCTAATTACTTGAACTCACTTTAGGTAAACTGAATACTTGACAGGTAAATAAATTATTTTAGGTTTCCTTTGGAAATGGTCATCAAGATTAAGTCCATATATCTAGATTGTCTTTCCACAGCACTCTATGAAAATAATAATTTAAATTTAAAAGTATGGAAAAGGGTCTTTGATACACTGACACTTGCTAAGGTAACGGCACATGCTGAGGAATTTCTGTAAAAATATAATGGGGGTGAGGCAAGCAGGAAAGAACTTTCTTCAAAAAAACCCAGTCTCAAGGGTTGAGGGTAAAATTGGGTCGAGGGTCATGTTTGATTTCCTTCACCACCTCACAGAAGAGCCCAAGGCAGCAACAGCCACCCAAACAGGGATCTCACTCTATCAGTTTGGAAGGAATACCATGCCAACAAGAAGTAGAGTCATTACTACAGCTGTCCCTTAAAGGGACAGTTAAATCAGGCAAAGAACATAGACCATGTCCTGGGTAACGTCTGGCTGCCACATCCTATATGACGAAGAAACTCCTCCTGTAAGTACAGCACTCCTTGGGCTGCATGCGACTGTGACTCTTGCTTACTTCCAACAGTTTCTTGAATTCGTGACCAGGGTAAAATCAACTGTATGAAAACATTGGTTTAGTATTATTAAAATTTTCCCTGAAAAGTTAGAGCCACTAACTCTGAGATAATCCATTTCATCTCCCATGAAGTATATAACACAGGTCTTCCTACACATGTACAGCAATTTGAGAAAAAAGGCCAGGCATTTGGAAAGAGACTACAGTCCCAAGGAAGAAGATTTATCTAATAAATAAGAGGAAGGGTTTTAAGAAAATAAAATTACTGCTGGAAATAAGCAAAAAATCTAAGAAAATCAATATAGTTGACCCTTGAACAAAGTGGGTTTGAACTGCGTGGGTCCACTTATTAGTGAATTTTTTTTCAATAGCAAATATAGTACTACATGATTTGTGGATGGTTGAATCTGCAGATGCAGAACTGGGCAAAAGGAGGGCTGACTATAAGTTATACATGGATTTTCAATTGGGTGGAGAGTTGGCACATGTAACTCCCTTGCTGTTCAAGGGTCAAATGTAGAATTATTGGCTCCATGAAACAAAAATAGGCAACTATAAAGATAGACAAATATGAGAGGCAAACATCGTTTCCAATTTAACTAATTGCAACAAAGACAATGAACCAGATTTTGACTACTGTCAAAATTTGAAGTGACAGTAATTTTCTCAAAAATTATAGAAAAAAGAAAAAGATGAATCAATTAGAGAAAAGTTAAGAAACATGAAGGACTATGTAGGAAGACTAGTATAAGAATCCTGCAAATTGCAGAAACAGAGAACACAGTGGATAGAGCAGAATAAATAATTTTTAAAAACTAATAATGTAGGAAAAAAAATCTTTCTGGGCTGATCGCATCTCACATTTGCGTATTTTAAGGGCTTGTACAATATTTAACATAACAGAGATCAAGACCTAGTTATATCCTGGAGAAAAATCTCAAATTTCAAAGCACAAAACGTCTACACGCAGTCAAGAAGAAAAATCAGAATGCCAAAGATAAGAGAAAATTCGAGTTGGCCTAAGGCTTCTCCTCTATAACATTAAATATGGCAGTGGAATATATCTTTATAGTTCTGTGGGGAAGCCTTAGACCTAGAGATTTCTACACCCGAAGAGGGGTCATCTCTATGTAAAGGTGACAGAAAGGCATTCTTTTATATGCAATGGTACATCTGTCCCCAAAAGTATTACTCAACAATGTAAAAGATTGATCAAAATGAGGAAGCTACTGCATCAAGTAATTATGGTAACTGGTGGGCATGCTAAAATAGACAAAATCAAAATAAATGATGCACATGTCAGAAAAATTGCTAGTTTTGAAAGTGCATAATACAAAAAATAATGTAGTAATAATTGGATCTAAAATATGAGATTATAGCAATGAAACTGAAAGTGGATAGTGGTGGAAGGCGTCTGGATAAATACGAAGGGGTTAGACTTAAGTATATACCACATCTATCTATAGTAATCCCACTAAGTGAAAGTAAATATATATTTGAAGATATAAACACACAAAATAAATAAGAGAAAAAATATTAATAGCAGAACTTGGTAAACTAGAAAGGAAATGGTGGAGTGACAAGTTACTGATCAATCAAGAGAAAGATAAAACTTTAATCCACCAGTAAGAGAAGGCCAGAACTATGCTGACTCATCTTGCAAATCACATAATTATTAGGAAACTGAGATACTTTTGAAAGTAAAAGCTGAAAGTCTTTATACAAAGCAGTTAAAACCCCACATGCTCTACCTTACTTTATGTAATTAATACAATAAACTTTCTCCAACCACTGGTTTGTGCTCTGAGATAAATGAACCTGAACCAGAGCTGTGGATTTGAGGACATCAGACAAACCAAGTGTGGACAGTATCATTTATCAGACAGGTAAATAAAAGAAACTTAATATTGAATGGTGAAATCTTTGAGATTGCTTCTAATATTTGGCTCTGAGAAAACTACCAGCCTGCCATACTCCAGATATAAAATTGGTTAAAAAAAAAAAAGCAGGCCTTCCCTGGTGGTGCAGTGGTTGAAAGTCCGCCTGCCAATGCCGGGGACACGGGTTTGTGCCCCGGTCTGGGAAGATCCCACGTGCCGCGGAGGGGCTGGGCCTGTGAGCCATGGCCACTGGGCCTGCGCGTCTGGAGCCTGTGCTCCGCAAGGGGAGAGGCCACAGCAGTGAGAGGCCTGCGTACCGCAAAAAAAAAAAAAAGCAAGACATAGAAAATAAGCATTGGCTTCTCCCTAGTTAATCGTCTCAAGCAGATCATTCTGTAGTGAAGCTATCAATTTGAAATCCCTGTCAATGCACACAATCCTTTCTAGTATCCAAGCCACCCTTGATCAAGGGTGAAATAAGAGTCCATGGGTAAATGCTTCCTATACATTGTTTGAACCAAAGTGGGCAGTTCCATGACACACTTAATAAGACCCTTCAGAAGGTTCTAGTGAATGAAGCATAATTGCCATTAATATTAGCTGGCCAGCTTGATAAGTCACTCTGGTACTGGTTTATTCCTCCTGGCCCACATTTCTGCTCCCTGGAATACCATTGCCCCTAAAACTACCTGCACCTTCATTTTCACTCATCTTTTAGGGAAACTCAGGGTCAAAGAATACGTATCTAAATTGGTCCTAGAAAGCAGAACTTTAGGATGGGATTTCGGAGCTGAGTGATTCCCCAGTCAGATGTGAATAACTCCTTTACTGGTGGTAAGTGAGTACTGATAACATCAGGCATACACACCATCCTAAATATTAAGATCTTCATATATGTGGACTGGAATGAGGTATAAGTAGAAGGTGAAATACTGGGTTATGAGGTAGTTGTGACATTTGAAATATATGAGGGCAATTATAATTTAGAAGATTGTAGCATCAACAAGTTTTCCTTTATTTTGGAAGCTTAAAAAAAAAAAGAAAAGAAAAGAAAGAAAGATAAGCCAAGGGAGGGAACCAAAGAGTGTAAGGTCCTCTCACCATTACTTCCAGTGACTCCCTTATGGAATTTGTGCTTTCCAGCTCCACAACCTTAGCCTTCTTAGGCAAAAGCATCTTGTTTTTAGGGATGGAATGAGTTTATCAGGACACAGACCCAAACTGCTGAATGTCTGGGTCATCCCACTAAGAAGAAATGTAGACTGCTTAAAATTCTAACATGGTCAGGGAAAACTGAAAGGAACAGTGTAAGGGGAAGATGGTAACTATTATTGTGTCAGAGCCAGCTGCAGCGGCTAGGACTATCCTATTTCCACCTATTCTCTTTGTCTTAAGCCCTTGCAGAGATTATGACGGACGTCCCCTTACAAGGGTGTCTGTGACTGACTGGACTTCATATGAGTTGACCTCAGTGAACAAGAGGTAGACTATCTTCTGATAGCTTTCCTGTGCCATGTCAGTATCCCCTCAGCCTCAGCTCACTCCTGCCACTGTGGAGTGACTTTCCACAGAGACTTCAACCAGCTTTGTACAGGGACAACGGGATCGACCATCACTACGAAGTAGCACCATGGATCTCTCACTCCCTTCCTTGGGTCTTTGTGCCATGGTGAAGGTCCCTCACTGGAACCAGCTAGGCACTCATGCAAATGGAGGCTACAGGTGTTGACAGTTAATATACAGGAGCCACTCTTGAACAAGAGCAGGTGGGACATAATAGATAAATGCTTCCTTCTGTCATCTCCCAAACAGGCAGTTGTGACACACATCTTAAGCCCCTTCAGTAGGTCCTGGCAGCATTAAGCTCCAGTCCCTGGCAGCAGTTGTCAACTTTTTGATACAACTCTGTAGTGGGTTTTCCTTACTTTCCCATTTCATTCCCCTGTTTTGCACGTCTGCCCACTGGAATTATATCCTAGACTTGTCAAAGGATCAGCATTCAGGTGAGTGGAGCCTATAATGATTGGGATGACACTAAATGGGAGAAAATAACAGAACTGATGATACTGTTGGATCCAGATTAATCATGCAGGCAGAAGGAGGATCTGTGACCTGCTTTCTAATTACAGAACTGCCCTAAAGATGTGCTGATACATTTCAACCCAGCTTCAAAAATTTTAAGACTGTTAGGACCTAATAAATTCTTGATTGTCTTTACAACATACTGATTTTTCTACTAATTTAAGAAAGACAGAAACTGTAACTTGTTTGAATTTCTTCCATGAGGAAGAACTGGTGAGTGACATAAAGGAACTGGGAATCATTGGGGGAAAGTAATTATTCATTTCTGGAGTAGAAAAGGATAAATAGATTTCATGGTGGATTGAGCAAACTGGATTCCCAAATTTTTGAAAGTAGATTTCAAAATTCTCAGATTAAGAACAAGTAAAGTCCTATTTACAGAAACCCTGAAAGGGATGAAATTCAAAAGTGATGAAAATCTTTTAAAAAATACAATATTTCTACAACTTGGACTACATCTAATGACCTAGAATAGGAGAGACTATTAAAATCAATCTAAGTACATGTGAAAAGAGTTGATGAGTTTAGATGTTAAAAGACATTTATAGAATATATAAAGATACAACACCAAGAGTCATAAAGCAAGAGAATGATGCAAGCTTCTAAGAATTATGTCAGCATCACTAAAGCCCAGAGTAAGCGAACGTTCATAAACAATGTCTAACCAGAAAAAACAGACTTATTTAAAATCTATTCTTGGAGAAAGAAAATGAGGAAGGAAAGGATGGGGCTTCTGTCTGGAAAATATAAGCGAAATAGATGACAGCACGCTAGGAACGAATGATAACATATTCAGAAACTAAAGACAACTAAGCTTAACCAATATGGCAGGGGAAATAAACTTGCAAAATCACTTCTGGATATACTTCATTTCCAAAGATGGATCATCTTATTAGCTTCTTCTGGAGGATTTCTCTATCAAGCTGTTTCTGTATAAAAATATTTGATTGTGTGTGTAAAATCCAAGACTTAGGAAATTCAAACACATTTATGAAATAAAAATATCATTCATTTTCCAAGATTCTGGAATTGAGTAGCAATATTTTATTTAACTCACAGAGGAATCCAGGTACTCTATGTGTAGACATATAGAAAACAGGAACACGAGTGTATATTAACACAAGTTAGTATACTTTAGGTCATACGTAAGTACGGTTTATATGTAGGAGACTAGGAGAGGCAATTTACTGGGGGCAGACAGAAAAGAGAGCCATGGGATTTCCAAGCCCAGACGGAGGGGTGTGGGAAAAGGTGTCAGGCTTCTCTGAACCATCCAGGAAGTCTTTGTGAGGCAGACAACTTAAGGAATGTTAAAATGTCTACAGATGTGTAAACCTAGTCATTTCAAGCATATATTTATCCCTGAAATTGAACCCATGTGTGTCAAGTCACTGACTATAGATTTCAAAGGGAAACAAGACTGAACATTTCTGCTCCAAGCAGGTTTTTTTGGAGTAGCAGCTGCATTGATTTTAAGATAAGGGCTTCTTTATCCAGGCAGATGCAGCAGTCATCAGAAGCTAATTTGCTGGGATATTCACATATGCAAATCATGTCACAATGCTGAAATGCAACCACGTAATGACTGGAAAATGTTATACTCATAAATCATACCACCATGACCATCAAAATTTCCACTCAGCCAGGACAAATTCAACATCATTTATGACCTTCCAGCTTTTAGCCCATAAAAACTCTGTGTTTTGGAGAGTGTGTTACACTGGTGATCTTAAAACTCCCAAGTCTGTTATAATGAGTCCTCAAGTGCGTTATAACTTACCAGTAATTACATTTCAACATATCTGCTTTCAGCAGTTAGTGTTTTATTCATAAACATTTAAACACTGAATTAGGCATAAAATAAAAATGTTAGCAACAAGCCGGCTTAATTTCATTAACTATTAGGTAAGCTTAGTATTTCTTCTTCAAATAATCCTTGGTTTTGAATGCTAAAGATGTAATGAACTTCATGGTTCATAGCATCTGACATTGCTTAATTAATGGGTGCATTTATAGTACATGGGCCTTGGTAATTGATTTATATGCATGATTTGCACATACAGCTGTTAGTTCCTGTAGGAAAGTCATAATTCAAATGTGTGCATATTTTTCAGATGTGGGAAAAAGAAAAAAATTTGAACTTGACAAGTTCCCCCAAAACATGATAGCAAATTAATAGCTCAGAAACAAACCTACGGGATGAAGCATTAAAGTTATAGTCTTGAATTTTAACATGTGCATTTCAAAATATTGAGAAACTGCTTTTGTTTCTTTTGAAATATTTAGTTCACAAGAAACAAGAATTCATTTGCATACCCTTCCATTCAAATCTATACATTGGATGGAAAATGGGGTTAGATTATCTGTTGACTAAGTCAACTTCATTAAAATGTATCAAAAACTTAAAAGACATTCACCTACCTAATTAATAACTGGTCCTTTCATTGGTATGTGGGTCAAATGACTGAATAAGAATTGAAATGTATTATTCTCTAGATAGGAAAGGTCTACATCATTCATAACATTTGAGGTTTGCATAACATCTCTACTAGAAGTAATGATAGATAGTCATTTGCATTCTTTTAGCTAGTTTTCTAAGTTAACAATAGTAATAATTTACAAGCAAGCTGCCCTTATAAGTGAAGGCATGCTTATGGTAAATAGGGAGAAACTAATAAATCTGCTGAGTAAAAGTGACTGCTCCCTTAAACAACGAGTGGTATGTGCGGTATTGTGTGTACTGTATCTATATTTTCTCCATCAACACAGGGACCTATACTATCAGGAAGAAATTATGATTTCTCTCTATTCAGGGTCTGGGGTTAAGTCTTCTCTAAATGTAAAACAAACATTTTATGGGCAGGCATGGGAATGCCATTTTTTTTTTTTTTTAACATTGTCCAACATACTATTCTGGAAGGCTCAAGTTGCAAATTGAGGGGTCAAAACTGAAGACTAACTGGGCTCTAAGGGCAAAAGTCTTCTGGGGGCAGTAAAGAAGGTTGAGGCAGAGAAACAATTGTTTCTGGATTCCGCATTACCCCGCAGGGGGAGCAGCGTCCTCCAGATCTGCTCGCGTTCTGTGTTGCGACCCCACGCTGCACCCCACGACTTTCACATACTGTGCTATTTGCCAGAGTCATTTAGCACCTTTCCCCACATCATTGATGACGACTAACCCTTTCCCCTTTGTTAGCTGCTGGTGGTATTTCAGTGAGGCCTTCAGGAAACACTTGCAAACATTACCAGTTGGGTTTTGTTTTTTTTTTAAAGGCAGCTATCAAAGTGCTTTATTGTACATTAAAACATTCACAGCCCAGGCAACTTGATGGTTTTCACCATGCTGGCCCCATTTCCTGGTGCTCCAAGGCAGTGCTTAGCTTTTCACTCTCTAGCCCCGAACCCTACATCTGCTATTCTAATACCTTCATTCATCAGAAGACCCGCAGCTGTAAATTGTTCCAAAGCCCTTCCCACACATGTGCACGCACAGGCTCCCACGCGTGCGCACACAGACACAGAAGCATGTACATGCGAGTAAAGGCTTGTACCTTCTCTAGTACCATCTGCACTGAATGGAGAAGAGAGGCTGCACACAGCGGATCTATTTGATTTGCTAATCTGTTGATGCCCTTTTAAATCTTTCAGTGGTTATTTGATCCTTTTGCTGCTCTTTGAAGATCTGGAAAGTAAAATAAGTATACTGTCTCGGTGGAGAATTCATTGGTTCACTCTAGCAAGGCACTCCGTTTGAGAGAATGCATGTTCCAGTCTGAGGGTTGTAACGATTTGTAGCCTATGTAAGATCATCTTCCGTCACCAGGGTTAACATGATGAAAGGTAGAAGCTGATCTGAGTTCCTGTGGCTTCTTCTGCTAGGGTAGTTAGTTTTCAAGACGTTGGCATTTACGGACAATCCTTATCCACACACCCTGCCCCATATTGTTTTCCATTTCCAAACTCTTGCACCGCCAGGGCTGGAGATGATTAAATAATAGCAAATGAAATCCACTCATGCTTTCTTTGAAGGAAACCCTAGGTTTGCAACTCATTTCTGAAATTTTGCTTGGTCCAAGTTTTTGAGTTTTAGAATTAATTCCAAGCTCTTTTCTCTGGCCGTCATTAATGATTGTGATTATACAGTTAATCAAGAGACCAGAAAGGAAACTTGGGTGAGATGTTAATACAAATAATGACATTAGATCAGTGTCCCAGAGTCTAACGAATGGTAATTATTTATGTAATTCTGCAGAGACAAGGTTAATCCTTACACATAGCCTTGAGTCACCATTTGGAGCTTTGGGAAATGATGGACACCTCTTCATATGTATAGCACTCCCATTTAAGAACTACTTCCCCAAGTATTATCATATTTGAGTCTCAAAATAATCTATGGCACAGGTAGTAATATATTATAGCAGTATCTATTCTCTATAATAATCAGAACTGGGGTTGAAAAGGGTAAAGTAAGTGGAGTTAGTACACACAATAAAATTGTTTAAATTTCAAATGTATCACATTTTTCTTATGCCTAACATCTGTTATCATCTCTGGATCTAAAATTTTAATGATAATAAGTGTTTAATTATACATATTTATAAATTTTAATCCTTAGCCTCTTAAACCTCAAAACTAAAATTTAGTTCTCTTCCCTGTAAAGTAATGTGAGATGAAAGCTTTGAAGTTGTTGCCAGCTCCCATGATTACGAACACTTACACGAGGGAAGATAAACTCTACAGTAGAGTGGATCTATGATCTCACACAAGCATTTGAAAAGATTATCCATCCATTCATGTGTTTATTCTTCTTTCCTTCTTTTCTGTTTCCTTCCCTCCTTCCTTCTTTTCATTTAAAAATCTTAATCGAACACTTAATCTATGTGCCACTGGCACTTAAAGGGGTAACTAAAATAGTGATACTCTGAGGTCACACTGGTGAAAGTTTGTTCAAGATACCAGCAGAGAACTGGCGGAAAGAGCATCTCTGTGAATCAGGAAAGTTATGTTCTAGTAAGACAAGCGCCACATTTCTCTGAGGTTATTTGTTTATTTGTTTAATTTTAACCTGAGAAATGAATGGATTAGATTAGATAATGTCCAAGAATTCTGCAGTTCCAACATTTTATTAAATTGAATTTTTCCAAACAAGTTCAGCCTTAAAAAGAGCTAAATATAGTGTCTGGGTCTTAATGTCATAATAAATGTTCAGTAAAGTACTGAATGAGCCACTGATAGGAACCTAAGAAACTCTACAAACCAGCTCAACAACATAAGCCAGTTATGATGACTCGACATGGTAAAGATTTTCTACAGAAAAGGATTTTTATTTCAATTTTTCTAAAATTCATCATTTTTTTAACATCTTTATTGGAGTATAATTGCTTTACAATGGTGTATTAGTTGCTGCTGTATAGCAAAGTGAATCAGCTATACATATACATATATCCCCATATCCCCTCCCTTTTGCATCTCCCTCCCACCCTCCCTATCCCACCCCTCTAGGTGGTCACAAAGCACGAAGCTGATCTCCCTGTGCTATGTGGCTGCTTCCCACTAGCTATCTATTTTACATTTGGTAGTGTATATATGTCCATGCCACTCTCTCACTTCGTTCCAGCTTACCCTTCCCCCTCCCTGTGTGCTCAAGTCCATTCTCTACATCTGCTTCTTTTTTCTGTCCTGCCCCTAGTTTCTTCAGAACCCTTTTATTTTTTTTATAGATTCCATATATATATGTTAGCATACGGTATTTGTTTTTCTCTTTCTGACTTACTTCACTCTGTATGACAGTCTCTAGGTCCATCCACCTCACTACAGAAAACTCAATTTCGTTTCTTTTTATGGCTGAGTAATATGCCATTGTATATGTGTACCACATCTCCTTTATCCATTCATCTATCAGTGGACATTTAGATTGCTTCCATGTCCTGGCTATTATAAATAGAGCTGCAATGAACATTGTGGCATGACTCATTTTGAATTATGGTTTTCTCAGGTTATATGCCCAGTAGTGGGACAGCTGGGTCGTATGGTAGTTCTATTTTTAGTTTTTTAAGGAACCTCCATACTGTTCTCCATAGTGACTGTATCAATTTACATTCCCACCAACAGTGCAAAAGGGTTCCCTTTTCTCCACACCCTCTCCAGCATTTACTGTTTGTAGATTTTTTTGATGATGGCCACTCTGACCTTTGTGAGGTGACACCTCATTGTAATTTTGATTTGCATTTCTTTAATGCTTAGTGATGTTGAGCATCCTTTCATGTGTTTGTTGGCAATCTGTAGATCTTCTTTGGAGAGATGTCTATTTAGGTCTTCTGCCCATTTTGGAACTGGGCTGTTTGTTTTTTGGATATTGAATTGCATGAACTGCTTGTATATTTTGGAGATTAATCCTTTGTCAGTTGCTTCGTTTGCAAATATTTTCTCCCATTCTGAGGGTTGTCTTTTTGTCTTCTTTATGGTTTCCTTTACTGTGCAAAAGCTTTTAAGCTTCATTAGGTCCCATTTGTTTATTTTTGTTTTTATTTCCATTTCTCTAGGAGGGGGGTCAAAAAGGGTCTTGCTGTGATTTATGTCATAAAGTGTTTTGCCATAAAGTGTTTTTCCTCTAAGAGTTTATAGAGTCTGGCCTTACATTTAGGTCTTTAATCCATTTTGAGTTTATTTTTGTGTATGGTGTTAGGGAGTGTTCTAATTTCATTCTTTTACTGTAGCTGTCCAGTTTTCCCAGCACCACTTATTGAAGAGGCTGTCTTTTCTCCATTGTGTATTCTTGCCTCCTTTATCAACGATAAGGTGACCATATGTGTGTGGGTTTATCTCTGAGCTTTCTATTCTGTTCCATTGATCTATATTTCTGTTTTTGTGCCAGTACCATACTGTCCTGATTACTGTAGCTTTCTAGTATAGTCTGAAGTCAGGGAGCCTGATTCCCCCAGCTCCGTTTTTCTTTCTCAAGATTGCTTTGGTTATTCGGGGTCTTTTGTGTTTCCACACAAATTGTGAAATTTTTTGTTCTACTTCTGCAAAAAATGCCATTGGCAGTTTGATAGGGATTGCATTCAATCTGTAGATTCCTTTGGGTAGTATAATCATTTTCACAATGTTGATTCTCCCAATCCAAGAACATGGTATATCTCTCCATCTGTTTGTATCATCTTTAATTTCTTTCATCAGTGTCTTATAGTTTTCTGCATTCAGGTTTTTTCCTTCTTGGGTAGGTTTATTCCTAGGTATTCTATTCTTTTTCTTGCAATGGCAAATGGGAGTGTTTCCTTAATTTCTCTTTCAGATTTTTCATCATTAGTGTATAGGAATGCAAGAGATTTCTGTTCATTAATTTTGTATCCTGCTACTTTACCAAATTCATTGATTAGCTCTAGTAGTTTTCTGGTAGCATCTTTAGGGTTCTCTATGTATAGTATCATGTCATCTGCAAACAGTGACAGTTTTACTTCTTCTATTCTGATTTGGATTACTTTTATTTCTTTTTCTTCTCTGATTGCTGTGGCTAAAACTTCCAAAACTATGTTGTATAATAGTGGTGACAGTGGGCAACCTTGTCTTGTTCCTGATCTTAGTGAAAATGGTTTCAATTTTTCACTATTGAGAACGATGTTGGCTGTGGGTTTGTCATATATGGCCTTTATTATGTTGAGGAAAGTTCCCTCTATGCCTACTTTCTGGAGGGTTTTTATCATAAATGTGTGTTGAATTTTGTCGAAAGATTTTTCTGCATCTGTTAAGATGATGATATGGTCTTGATTCTTCAACTTGTTAATATGGTTTATCACATTGGTTGATTTGCTTATATTGAAGAATCCTTGTATTCCTGGGATAAACCCCACTTGATCATAGTGTATGATCCTTTTAATGTATTGTTGGATTCTCTTTGCTAGTATTTGTTGAGAATTTTTGCACATATGTTCATCAGTGGTATTGCTCTGTAGTTTTCTTTTTTGGGGACATCTTTGCCTGGTTTTGGTATCAGGGTGATGGTGGCCTCATAGAATGAGTTGGGGAGTGTTCCTCCCTCTGCTATATTTTGGAAGAGTTTAAGAAGGATAGGTGTTAACTCTTCTCTAAAAGTTTGATAGAATTCGCCTGTGAAGCCATCTTGTCCTGGGCTTTTGTTTGTTGGAAGGTTTTTAATCACAGTTTCAATTTCAGTGTTTGTGATTGGTTGTTTATATTTTCTATTTCTTTCTGGTTCAGTCTCAGAGGTTCTGCTTTTCTAAGAATTTGTCCATTTCTTCTAGGTTGTCCATTTTATTGGCATGTAGTTGCTTGTAGTAATCTCTCATGATCCTTTGTGTTACTGCAGTTCAGTTGTTACTTCTCCTTTTTCATTTCTAATTCTATTGATTTGAGTCTTCTCCCTTTTTTCTTGATGAGTCTGGCTAATGGTTTATCAGTTTTGATTATCTTCTCAAAGAACCAGCTTTTAGTTTTATTGATCTTTCCTTCATTTCTTTTTCATTTATTTCTGGTCTGATCTTTATGATTTCTTTCCTTCTGCTAACCTTGGGGGGGGAGTTGCTCTTCTTTCTCTGACTGCTTTAGGTGTAAGATTAGGTTGTTTATTTCAGATTTTTCTTGTTTGTTGAGGTAGGGTTGTATTGCTATAAACTTCCCTCTTAGAACTGCTTTTGCTGCATCCCATATGTTTTGGGTCATTGTCTTTTCATTGTCATTTGTTTCTAGGCTTTTTTTTTTTGCGGTACATGGGCCTCTCACTGTTGTGGCCTCTCCCGTTGCAGAGCACAGACTCCGGATGTGCAGGCTCAGCAGCCATGGCTCACGGGCCTAGCCGCTCTGTGGCATGTGGGATCTTCCCAGACCAGGGCATGAACCCGTGTCCCCTGCATCAGCAGGTGGACTCTCAACCACTGCACCACCAGGAAAGCCCTCTAGGTATTTTTTGATTTCCTCTTTGATTTCTTCAGTGATCTCTTGGTTATTAAGTAGTGTATTGTTTAGCTTCCGCGTGTTTGTATTTTTTACAGATTTTTTCCTCTAATTGATATCTAGTCTCATAGCATTGTATTCGGAAAAGATATTTGATACGATTTCAATTTTCTTAAATTTACCAAGGTTTGATTTGTGAACCAAGATATGATCTATCCTGGAGAATGTTCCATGAGCACTTGAGAAGAAAGTGTATTCTGCTGTTTATGGATGGAATGTTCTATAAATATCAATTAAGTCCATCTTGTTAATGTATCATTTAAAGCTTGTGTTTCCTTATTTATTTTCATTTTGGATGATATGTCCATTGGTGAAAGTGGGATGTTAAAGTCCCCTACTATGATTTTGTTACTGTCAATTTCCCCTTTTATGGCTGTTAGTATTTGCCTTATGTATTGAGGTGTTCCTATGTTGGGTGCATAAATATTTACAATTGTTATATCTTCTTCTTGGATTGATCCCTTCATCATTATGTAGTGTCCTTCTTTGTCTCTTGTAATAGTCTTTATTATAAAGTCTATTTTCTCTGATATGGGAATTGCTACTCCAGCTTCTTTTGATTTCCATTTGCATGGAATATCTTTTCCCATCCCCTCACTTTCAGTCTGTATGTGTCCCTAGGTCTGAAGTGGGTCTCTTGTAGACAGCATATATACGGGTCTTGTTTTTGTATCCATTCAGACAGTCGATGTCTTTTGGCTGGAGCATTTCATCCATTTACCTTTAAGATAATTATCAACACATATGTTGCTATTACTATTTTCTTAACTGTTTTGGGTTTGTTATTGTAGGTCTTTTCCTTCTCTTGTGTTTCCTGCCTAGAGAAGTTCCTTTAGCATTTGTTGTAAAGCTGGTTTGGTGGTGTTGAATTCTCTTAGCTTTTGCTTCTCTGTAAAGGTTTTAATTTCTCTATCGAATCTGAATGAGATCCTTCCTGGGTAGAGTAGTCTTGGTTGTAGGTTTTTCCCTTTCATCGCTTTAAATATGTCCTGCCACTCCCTTCTGGCTTGCAGAGTTTCTGCTGAAAGATCAGCTGTTAACCTTACGGGGATTCCCTTGTATGTTATTTGTTGCTTTTCTCTTGCTGCTTTTAATATTTTTTCTTTGTATTTAATTTTTGACAGTTTGATTAATATCTGTCTTGGTGTGTTTCTCCTTGGATTTATCCTGTATGGGACTTTGCGCTTCCTGGACCTGATTGATTATTTTCTTTCCCATATTAGGGAAGTTTTCAACTATAATCTCTTCAAATATTTACTGATTCTCTTTCTTTTTCTTTTCTTCTTCTGGGACCCCTATAATTCGAATGTTGGTGCATTTAATGTTGTCCCAGAGGTCTCTGACACTGTCCTCAATTCTTTTCATCCTTTTTTCTTTATTCGGCTCTGTGGCAGTTATTTCCACTATTTTATCTTCCAGGTCACTTATCTGTTCTTCTGCCTCAGTTATTCTGCTATTGATTCCTTCTAGAGAATTTTTAATTTCATTTATTGTGTTGTTCATCATTGTTTGTTTTCTCTTTAGTTCTTCTAGGTCTTTGTTATACGTTTCTTGTATTTTTTTCCATTCTAATTCCAAGATTTTGGATCATCTTTACTGTCATTACTCTGAGTTCTTTTTCAGGTAGACTGCCTATTTCCTTTTCATTTGTTTGTTCTGGTGGGTTTTTACTTTGCTCCTTCATCTGCTGTGTATTTCTCTGTCTTCTCATTTTGCTTAACTTACTGTGTTTGGGGTCTCTTTTTGGCAGGCTGCAAGTTCGTAGTTCCCATTGTTTTTGGTGTCTACCCCTAATGGGTAAGGTTCGTTTGGTGGGTTGTGTAGGCTTCCTGGTGGAGGTGACTGGTGCCTGTGTTTTGGTGGATGAGGCTGGATCTTGTCTTTCTGGTGGGCAGGACCGCATCCAGTGTTGTGTTTGGGGGTGTCTGTGAACTTATTATGATTTTACAGAGCTTCTCTGTTAATGGGTGGGGTTGTATTCCTGTCTTGCTAGTTGTTTGACATGGGGTGTCCAGCACTGGAGCTTGCTGGTTGTTGAGTGGAGTTGGGTCTTAATGTTGAGATGGAGATCTCTGGGAGAGCCCTCGCCAATTGATATTATGTGGGGCCGGGAGGTCTCTGGTGGACCAATGTCCTGAACTCTCCCACCTCAGAGGCTTAGGCCTGACACCCAGCCGGAGCACCAAGACCCTGTCAGCCACATGGCTCTTCTTGTGAGAGCACCAGAATCACAACTAACTGCCAAAGAACCATTGACAGGAAGACTCTGGAACCCACCGAAAAAGATACCCTATATCTACTAGTGTTAGAGGGTCTCCTGCAGGAGAGGGAGGTGTGGCTCACTGCAGGGACAAGGACACTCTCAATATTTCTAATGAAACACCCTTTGCAGTTGAACTGAGCCTTGAGTTATCAAGTTTTAAGACTTAAACCTCTAAATATCAGGAAAGAGCTAACATTTTTGAGTCCCCGCTATGTTCCCAGGCGTAAATTAGATACTTTGGTGTAAATTAGCTTATTATATAGAATGCCTGATAGCTGGCTCTCAGTTACTGGACGTAAAGGTTAATTCTCTTATGGGTGTTGTAAGTACTAACCACTTCATATGTATTTTCATGTTTCTCTCTACACTCACGCTTTGCTCTAATCAGACCATTCTCTTCTGTTTTCTCAGCCCATACATTGACTGCATCTCCCTTTCTGTCTCATCCTCCCTCCTTCTCTCTTTCTCTCCCTCTCTCATTTTTTCCTGCTCTTTCTCCCTTCAGTAAATGTTTATCAAGCATCTACCATATACCAGACACTTTATTTGCACTCAGGATACACCATGAACAAAACAAAGTTCCTGATCTTATATTTTACTTGGAGACAATTGATAATTAAATAAATACATACTTTCCAGGTTGTTTTAAGTTCTATGATGAAAAATAAAGCAGGGTGAGAGCACAGAGGGTGACCATTCCTGTCCAGCCTCTGCTCCTTCTCTTCATCTTACAATGGGGGCTGACTCTTCTGTCTACTGGAATTCTAACCACAGTCAGTTTCTAACTCAGACCTCATCCCTCCATGCAAGCTTACCCAGCATTTGGGGTCCATATGCCTGTCTTTTTATTTTTCCTTTCTACTTTTGTACTTATTGATAACATTTACTGAGTATTTAGAACATGATTATGTTACAGATGTTTTGTAAATCTTAATCTGGTAAACTCAGCTTGATTGTGAAGTCGTTGAGTAGGGACCATTACTCTTTTATTTCTCAGCACCTTGCTTAGGAGAAAACACGTATTAAGGCTCAACCAATTATCATAAAATGATGCATTAATACATTTTATAGAAACATGAAGATAGATCTTATAGAAAATGTAGATATAGTGCTTAATTCAGCCCTGATGTACTAGAAGCTGTGCAGAAGAGAATGAACATATTTTTTCTATTTTGAAACCGAAATGTCTAAGTGAGCTACATTTTTTTTTTTTTTTTGCCACACGGTGCAGCATGAAGGATCTTAATTCCCCAACCAGGGATCAAACCTGTGCCCCTTGCAGTGGAAGCATGGAGTCTTAACCACTGGACTGCCAAGGAAGTCCCTACATGACCTACATTTTTATATAACGTGAAGCAGGGTTTCTTCACCCTTCTTGAGTCACGGATTTCTTTGGCAATCTGATGAAGGCCATGAATCCATTCAGAGAACAACATTTTTAAATGCATAAAATAAAACACTTAAGATTACAAAGGAGACTAATTATACTAACGCTATCAAAATTTGAAGGATTTTGTTATAGTGTAATGCACATACTTCTCACTAATTTATTAAATAACAAGATCAAGTGGTGAACCACCACAATGTTGAATGCATGATGAACATGCATGCATGATGAATGAATGATGAATCAGTTATGATGATAAATCATATTCCAGGATATCTGTAACAATATGATATGTATATACCTGTGATTTTTACTGGTGACAAAATCAAAAGTACTGCTAATACTTCAATGGTTTGGGGGCAATATTAAACATGAAAGGAAATGCTGAAAATTTTTGTCATATATTAGTGAAAATAGAGAAGCATTTTTTCTCATCCAATTTTACAGACTGTTTGAATTCTCTTGAGGGACTCTGGGGTCAGGTATGTATGGTACTGTAAATCTCAAGTGAAGAATCAGGATCTATTGTCTTCTGTGATAGTCTTTAGAGTTCAAATTCAAAAACAGCTCACTTCTTAGGAATCCTAAATCCACTTTAATCCACAGCATAAGATGCATAAACACAAATGACTTAGAACATTCTGATGTACTGAAGAAAAACAAAATTAATCATAAAAATGTATACTGAAATTAAGCACAGCAGGTAGACGGAGATCCTGTGTGGATTTCAAATGATACCACACATCAGCGCACTGACACACGTTGTCTTTCTATTTCTGCTGCAAAGAGGTCTTATTGGAAACAATTAAATATGCTAATGAGAACTGAGAAATAGAGCTGAGAATTTGCAGAATACTTAAGCTTTTGCTATTTTATAAATTCTAAGTTTTGGTTTCTTAATAACAAGACCAACCCTGGTTTTAGATCCAGAGTTTTGAGTGTATAAGGAGATTACCTTTACTTAATGTGATCAGAGATCTTACTCAGAATGGTAGAAGTTATCTGTTTTAGAGATTTCTCTAGTTTCACTGCAAGTCACCTGTCCACTTGAGTCTGGTTAAATGGATATCTTACTGTATTTATACATAATATGAAGACCAGGGCTCAATTTGGAAACCTAGAGGCTATAAAGATGGTGAAAGTGAAGAAACCAACAAAGAGACCAAGAGAAACAAATTCATATAATCCATAGAGTTGGCCAGACTCCTTACCTCATAGACAGCACTGTGTGAATTTAAAGTCTGGAAACTTCATTTTCATTCTGTACGATAAGTCAGCTTTCCTAAAGTGATTATATTTGGATATCTTTTTGGTGACCAAAAAAGCTTCCATTCACGCACCCTGAATGAGGCTGTAACTCTACAACAAACACATCTCTTCAAGCCATATCACCTAGAAAAGGTAAAAAATATATGAGAAGTCAGGAAAAAAAGGATCATTCATGATAAGCTCACTGTAGCTTTTCCCCCAGAAGCTGTGTAACCTCAGGCAGGCTGTGGGAGACAGGGGGTGACTGCCTCAGAGGCATTTGAGAAAACTTATCTTCATGTGAATCTATAGACAATTAAAACACTAGGAATAGGGAGGGCTTCCCTAGTGGCACAGTGGTTAAGAACCCATCTGCCAATGCAGGGGACACGGGTTCCAGCCCTGGTCCGGGAAAATCCCACATGCCGCAGAGCAACTAAGCCCCTGTGCCACAACTACTTAGCCTGCACTCTAGAGCCCATGAGCCACAACTACTGAGCCCGTGAGCCACAACTACTGAGCCCGAGAGCCACAACTACTGAGCCTGTGAGCTACAATTACTGAAGCCCATGCGCCTAGAGCCCATGCTCCACAACAAGAGAAGTCACCACAATGAGAAGCCCACGCACAGCAATGAAGAGTAGCCCCCGTTCGCTCACCGCAACTAGAGAAAGCCAGTGCACAGCATTGAAGACCCAACGCAGCCAAAAAGAAATAAATAAAAATAGGAATAGGAAAAAGTGTGTAAATTTCAAAATAATCAAGGTAAGACGTTTTTAAACAGAGATAAGCTATATTTCTCTCTTGGTTCTAGTTTAATTGATTAAATGAATCATGCAACCATTAAGGTGGTGCTAAAAAAAGTAAGTCGAATTATAAAAATTCATGTAATTTATTATCACGTGGCAAAGGAGACTACAAAATTGAATCAACACGTTGTAGGTGTACATAAGTAACCTAGAAAAATCCAGATTAAGGGTTTAAACTCTTGTGATGGAAGACAATGGAAAAATTTTTGGTTTTATTGAATTTATGACCAAGTTACTCCTCAGCTTCCTTCGACAGTGGTCCTATAGAATAACGTAGGTTCTTTGTCGAATCTCCACAGAACTTTCCCTCAACCCTTGGAAAAGTTCCAAACTGGTGGGGACAGTCTAACTACAAGGTGATAAGGCATATTTTTTTAGGAATTTTTTCCCCCTCATCTGGCCGTACAGAGTGGGCAGTACTTGCTTGTTCTTGGAAGCCAAATGTCACGTTTTCTAGTCCTAGAAAATTATTGTCATTTTATTCAAAAGGTGAATGAGTTGATATTAAGTCTGTGATTGAAAAGAAGTTTCAGGTAAACAGGTTTTTGGGGGAAGACTCCCATGGCTAGGCAAAGGGATTACAGTTAATTCTAAACATGCTGTACTTTACAACTACTATGAGACAATAATTTTAGCAGTTCTACAGATGATTAAAAAGTCATTTTCTAAAATATACTCACTGGAGTTATTTTTTTAAAAGAAAACATTTAATTGCTCCAATCAAGCATAACTACTTTCTGCTTATGGTGTAATTTGTATACTCTGATCACATGGTGTGTGGCTATTTGTCATAATTTTATAAGTGTATATTCCCCACTGTAATGATTGGCCATCATTAATTGTGAATAATTCCCTGCTTATTAAAGTACTGCAAAAAAGATAGAAAAACAAGGCCCAGAGAACAAAAGGAGAATGGGAAGCCTCATTTGAATCCTCTTTGCAAATACACGTTAAGTTTTTTAAGACTTTATAAGTGATATCTGCTTGGAAGGCATTAAAACAATGACCAAAAAAAGTGACAAAAACCAGCTTTTCAAGGTTTCTTAGTAAAAACCTGAGCATGCCTGATACCTTCTCTGATTCAGGTAGCAATTGGTTTATGCAACTCAAGCAAGCTTTACTTTGAAACATTTAAGCCTCTGCAACCCTTCTCTTCACTGTATAGGTTAAACCACACTGACAGGAAACAGGAAACTACATAAGGGTCGTCCCAAAGGGACCATTTCAGAGTATAGTAATACCATTACCCAGTTAGGGAATATTAAATCCTTACAATATGCAGACAGCTTGGAAGATATAATATCTAGAAGAAACATCTATCTAAGTAGCTTAGTAAGCTCCTCAATATAAGTTGCATAATGCTAGTAAGAATGAAAACGATTCAGGTTTATTTAGAATAGCGCAAACTGCAGGACAGTGAGAGCAGAGTACTGTGCTCATCACGAACATCTGCAGTCAGCTGCCATGATACTTTACCTATTGTCTTGGTATTATGAAAACATCTTATGCGTGTAAGCTTCATATGGAATTGCCCGTCCCCTGATGCATCGTCGCCATTCCTTTCAGGTGAGGCCTTCTGTCTGCTCTTCCCACTCGCACTGTTGCTCTCAGTGCCTCTATCTGTGGAACGCTTTCTTGTTCTCCAAGCTCTCCCATCCATTATGCAAACAGTTCCCAAATTCCCACTGCTTTCTCCATCAAACCTGAAATAAATCAATCCAGAAGAGCTCACAGAATGCTCTTTAGCTCCTGATGAAGTGACACAGGGAGTGACAGCAGCTCTCTGGCAGCATGCCACTGACGGCTCGCTCTTCATGTCTCGGACCAATAAATGTACCACCTTCACATGCACCTTTGGAAATATTATGCCTAGGCATATAATTTATGTATTTCCTTAGAAGTGTTGACACTTTCTTATTTTTCAAATCAAATCAATAACTATATATTAGTCCCTTATCTGCTAGACACTTCTATCTAAATCAATGTTGAATAGTACTATGGTCGTACATAATTTCCCATAGCATCTTGAGCAAATAGGCTTCTATTATAATGACTGCTATTATTACCAACATCATCAGCATTTTCAAGGTATGCTGGACTTGGATCAGACAACGAATGCCATCAAAGGGCCCATAAATATTATCAATTGATCTTACATATGTTAATATAAGCTCCCTCCATGTCTCCTTTTCCCTTTGTGTGTGTGCTCACATGTATACATGCATGCATGCGTGATTCTTCTTGTTTTCACCCAACATAATAACAGGCGTAAGTAGAATCACCCAAATCAGCCGTCAAGTGCCCCAACACTATAGACATTCCCATTTCTTGACTCTGTCCCTTCATCTATCCCTGCATCTCACGATTATCTCATCATTGCATTGACACCTGATTTTTGGTCTCTTGTTTTGGCTGCTGTTACTGGTTCCACACCTGCCCTTTGGAAGTGACACATGGATATCGTTTCTCTCTGGATTTAACTCCCATTTGTCCTTGAATATAGTTGACCCTTGTGCACCGGTTCAATTTCTTTCTGGCTGTTTCTGGTCATTCCTTGGTCTCATCTGTTCTCAGCTCTCTGGGGTCCACTTTGGCTAGTCCTGAATTGTAGTCCTAAGGAGGTGGAGAGGCAGTGATTAGACATTACCCATTAGCTAGCTGATGAATAGATAAATATGAATCAAACACCACCCCTGTTCCTGAGGAGTTCCTGGCCCATTTGAAAAGATAAATTTATAAATACTATTCATTCAATAGTATGAAAATGCTACAACAAACCAATGTACAAATTGCTATGGATGTCCAGTAAAAAGAGTAGTGTCTCAGCAAAGGATATTTTGAAAATATTTGATTAAGCTAGAGGGAAAAGATTGTCCAAACTGAAGAGTTACCCCAGTTATGTAAATACATAAACTGAAAATTTCTAATGTAACATATAATTATACATTGTACACATTCTTCCTCATCAATGTATTTACAAAACATTTTTTATTCACATGTGACTAGAAGAGTGGGGTTTTTTTGAGCGTCTTAATTTTTACAAAAAGGATTGACATTTTAAAAGTCAGTTTAAAGGAAAAAAATCTGGTGACCAGTTTATGGAAAGTGGGAAGACAAGAGAGCATGTGAAAATGTGAGAATTCAGTTGGGTATTTTGATCTCACTGGCCGGGGTCTCCCCTTACAGGCAACCATACCTTCCTCTAAGGCAAACTGAGTTTGCATATGCATATGAAATAAGAAAGTGTATAGCAACGTATGGAGGTATCTAATTATACAAAGGATTTAAAATATTTACAGCCATTTAAAAAGAAATTCTGCTGAACTGCTAGATTCCTCTAGCCAAAAGCTTTTTTAAAAGGAAAGTTCATACAAACATGAAGGAGGCAGAAATGATACTAGGAAGTCACAGAACATGGTAGCATCACAGACAGAAAATTTTTACATCAGTTTAATGATATAATCTGAAGAGACTTAGTAAAAACTAAATAGGGGATGCAAGTCATTGGATGAAATTCACTGGCGCGTAAAACGTTTGAGTGCACATGTGAATTGATGGGAGCTATTTGTAAATTGAGTCATTATAAAAATAATGTACTACTCACATAAATTAAAATATTTTTAAAAATACATAAGAAAGGAGTCCTTGTCTAACTGCCCAAGTTGGTTAAAGGGTCAATTTTGGAAGACAGGGATGTATTCTACTGTGTCCACAAATCACAAAGACAATGAATTCAACTGGCTCCACCACGTTCGGATAACAATTCTAAACAATACTGGGTCAAGCTCTTTATCTCAGGCTATATAAATATTACCAACAGAAGAGTCAGGATGAACTAAACCAACACTGACTAAATTATGTACACAATATTAAATGATTAAAGCAAATACATAAAATATTTCAGTTGTGATGTATGTGAGCTGTGTAATGAAATTCCCTTCTCATTAGTTATTGGTAGAGCCCTTATCTAAAGTGAGTGTCACTGGAATTTTATAGAAGTCCAGCATCCATTCAATTCATCAAACTTCTATTTTGATGCCCATTTTTGCAGCATATTCACAAATTCATGATTATAGGCGCAGCATTCTGTCTCTACAGTATAGATGTTTTTAGTAACGTGGCAAAAGTCCATCAACTACGATAGATTTTTCAGATTAACGTTTTTTGTTTTTCTTGCCACTGTACCTGTTTGTTGTAGGAGAACTGCTCACATTTGTTATATAATTAATCTTGGAAGCAATCTGTTCTTGCATTTCACCTCTCTGGAAATAGAAGGAGCAAAGCCCAGGGGTACTATATGAGATATAAAAAAAAAAATTGTACTGAAGAAAACATGGAACTTATCTTTAGGGTATTGTTTTAAAAATGTCTTCCTTTAAAGAAAAAAATATGAAGATTTTTTGAAGATGGATCTGAAGACTTATAGCTACGAATTTGGGGAATAAAACTAAACTCTATTCAGTACCAGGTAATTGCTAAAAGAAAAAAAAAAGTATCAACACACACCAACACACATACACAAATCTACCTGTAATGAGTAAGCAAGCTGAATGAGAGTATAGAATACAAAAAAAGTGTTGTCCCCCCTCCCATTTAAGGCCAATGTCACCTTCCATCTCTCTGTCACAAATCTCTTCATTACCTTCAACCCTCCTTCTGGGCTAGATCTTACTCTTTTGGACATATAGACATGCTGAAATTCTTACCATTCTAAAACCAAAGCAAGACAAATACTACTATTCCCTTGACCTTGTATTTTCTTCTACCTATACCCTTTCTCTGCTCTTTATTTCTCTAAACTCAAATATGGACAGAGGAGAAGGAACTCTTCCTATGAAAAGACTTAGGGTCCTTAATCCCTTGCTTCCCATCTAATGGTCAACACAGCAATGTTTCTTCTGGCTGCTACCCCATGTAAACCAATCTCCTGAAGGTCGCCATTTAATTCTCAAATTAAACAGGCACTTTTAGCCCTTATCTTGCTAGACCATGGATTTCATTTACTGCTATTGATTAATCCTCCTTGGAACTATTCCCTTGATTTCATGATATCAGACTTGTTGATTCTCCTGCTTCTCCCACCACATCTTCTCTTATTCCTTTCTGAACCTCTTTTTGCTCATCATTTTAAACACGGTGTTTCTTTCTTCTTGTTTTTTTTTCTTTAGCCCACTTCTTTTTCCATCTTCTTTCTCCTGGATATTTATATGTAGACAAAACTTGATTTATATCTTCAAACAGAACCATTCTCTTCAGATTTAAACCTCAGTATCCAGGTGCCTGCTCAACATAACTACTTAAGGACGTTGAAGGGTTTTAAAGTTAATGGTTCAAAATGGAATAAATCAACTCCCTCCCTCAAAACATGTTCTTAATCTCAGCTGATGGTTTTAATAGGATCACCCAAGTAAGAAACTGCAGTCATTACTGACTACTGCATTTCCTAATGCCTAATATTTTCGATCAATCTTCGTAATCAGTTACTTTACTATAAAAATAATTTGTAATTCTTTCATGTCTTCTCCATATCTATTATTTGGTCCAGCTTAGGTTTTAAACATCTTTCTCAGGGCTATTACAGTCATCTCCAATTGGTCTCTTTGCCTTTATTCTTGGTCTATTTAAATATATATTTCATGATCTTTACACAGTAGCAACCCTTGAGCTGAAGTCAAATCCACCTGATTCACGTCAATAGTTTTCTAATGCCTATGGTATAAATTTCATGTTTCTTAAGGTACCATAAAGTGTACTTGTCTATCTGACTGTATCTACTGTTGGCATCATCATCTGTTACACCTCACTTCAAACATAGCTTTGACTTTACCAGCCTACTTTTTGATACCTGCAAACTCTTTAAGCTTCTCATTTGTATGTGCTTCTTCTTACCTAGAACATTACTCTCTACTTTTTTTACTCAGCTAGTTCCTATTCATGCCCTCAAGACCTAACTTTGGGATAGTCCCAACATACACTTTGTGTCTCTCCTCTGGGTTCCAGTAGGTCTCCCTCTAGGTACTTCTGAAGCAATTCTTGCAGGTCCTTTCCACAGTCTAAATGCATGATATACATAAGCAACTCAAGAGCAGGGCCATTTTCTATGATTTATCTTGGCACTTAGAAAGTGAGATTTCTTCAGAAAACCTATGCAGCATCTTAGATTACAACTATAGTTGTTAATCTTGAAAACAATATTATAGTTGTTACAGATGTTTTCTTATGAAAGATCAGAGTAAAATTTTTGATGGCATAAAATCTAAAGTGGTTTGAAAATGCAAACTTTTATTAAAGCAGTTTAAGATACAGAAATCCAAATTCATATTTGCTTTCTCTGCTTGATCTAGATAGAGATTCGCATAAACTTATAGTATCTCAAGGGTGGCTGGGACCTTAAAGATCATCTGGCACCACCAAATAGCAGATGTTTGACTCTCCACAACAGAATCCCCACCATCTGTTCACCAATGTGTATTTCAGCACCTCCAATGTTGACTCACACACTTCTACTGCTTAGTGGGTTTTCCTTGAACAAAGAAAAATCTGTCTTCCTGGAAAGCCTGCACACTGTACTCATGTCTCTTCTCCTTATAGTGAAATGAGCCACTCGGCTCCTTTTCTACCTGATACTCCTTCAAAAGGTGTCATCTTTTAGGTGCCATAGGCTTATGTGTTTTCCATTAACATTTTGTGATTCTATTTTAGGTTTCCTTCACTGAGTTGATCATCTTCCAGGATACATTTCCTTCTGTGCCTATTTTCCTCTTAAAATGTCTAAGTCTAGACCTCAGTCAAATGCTCCAGGACGTTCTGATTGCACATAAAGAAACAGTTCCATTGCCTCCCGAATTCTAGACGGTACGCTTCTATCAATGTCTCGAAGGTGCATACAACCTAAATTAATAGGTATATCATATTATTGATAACTTAAATAAAATAATTAACATGAAAGTGGTCTCTTTTGTCTCAGTGGATGGTTATACAGGCCAGGGGGTATCATTCGCGATGCTTCTGCTGTGTTGCCCATGCTGTAGAACAGGTCTGGTCTACAGAGAGTACCAATTAATCTCCACACTGCTTCTTTTCCAACACCCAGCTCCTCCAGCCCATTCTCACGTGTTCCACCCTATTTCTGCTACTCCTGCCCATTCCTCTGGCATTCTCCTTATTTCTACATTGCCCCATTTTCCCTCCTTGTCCATGAACTACTATTCAAACTCTCCACTTATTCTCTCGACATGCACTGCTTTCTACCTTCTCTGACCTGCTTCCTATCATTTAGTCATTCATGTATTCAGTAAATACGTTTGAACTCCAATGATGTGCTAGAATACTGTTGGCTCATCCTTGTGATAGACTCAATGGATGTCTTTATCTTGCCAAGTCAGATCAAGGCCACTCAACACATCAAAGATGAATCCTTGTTTGGGCAAATAATGAGAGTCAGGATGGAGCAATGTTGCCAGTTGTTAGAAAGAAACCTGCAAGGTCAAAGAGAGAAGTGGGTGAAAGAAAAAGGTGATGATATGAGAAGAGAGTAATGGGACCATAGAAAATAATGTCACTCTCCACCATACAGGGCTCGTAACAATCAAACAATAGGTCATATGATTGGCATAATCTGTGGGAGGGATTATAAGTACAAATTAACAGGCTAAGTATTATATGCTGTATTCTTAATTTGGAATATTATGCAGTAATTAAGAATCAATTTTCCAATAATATCTAATATTTGTAAGGGTACATTCCCAGTGAAATAGAAAGGTGGAAAGTCATTAAAAACTAGTATAAGATGATATTAATCTTAAAACTTGTAGTAAGTATAATAAATATAAGAGAAGATTTTATATTGTTTTTAATAAGTAAAAAGGGGAATAGAATAGAAATTAACCAGAATATCAGAATTATAGGTAATTTTATCCTCTTTATGTATTTTTTGCATTTTCTATAATGTAATGCAGAATGCCTTACTTTTATGACCTCAGAAAATAAATATTATTAAATATAAGCTGGTCCCGGTGACAAACTCAATTAATATCTAAAAAAAACAAGTGAATTATGTTTCATAGATTGGGTATCACATGGATCATAACAAGTAAAAATTGCATTCATAATTTATTTCATGGTTTATGTTCTAGTATATAAAATATTACAGAATGTCAAACATAAATAAATAAAAGATGTTATGAGAATTTAACATCTAGCTTTATGAAAGAACTATCACCTATCTTTATGAAAGAAGTTCCATCCCCCCATCTCCTTCTCATAATACAACCCAATCATTCAAGCATACTTTTAAATAGCATTTCTTGTATTTGAAAAATTATTGCATAATCAAACAGTGACCTTTAGTACTCCACCAAGAATCGCAATTCAGTTTTGCATGGCATCCGAACTAATCAATATCCTATTATGATCTCAGATGGGATTTTACAACTCAGACACAGCAGCTAGGATATCAGATGTACCTTTGTTTTTGTTTTTTTTTTTAATGCCAGAAATTTGGTGGCTTTGCATAGGAAACCATTTAAGTAAGAACATCAATTCATTTCTCTCTTTGAACTGGACAATGAAGTTTTAGCTTCTAATTCTATCTTGATGTTAAGAGACTAAGGCTGTATTAGGTATCATTTCCTCATGTAGACTTGTTCATTACAAAGAGTGAAAATACATATATAAATCTCTTTTCATCTTGTCTATTCATTCTGAATAGATCTGTAAAACTTGGCATGTAGCATACTGTAAATGGGTCAGATCACAGGAGTGCCAAGAGATACATATATAGTTGATTTGGTTATGAGGCTGCAATAACTGTTTATTTAACCAGTTTTTAAGATAGCTGATTAGTTCATTAATAATGACCCAATCAGTTCTGTACATCAATACAAATATATTTGAAATTCTTACAAGACACTTGAAAATCTGACAGTCTGACAGTTTGAGAAATGCAATCCAGGCGTATGGTTGTTTGTTGATTACAGCCTGAGCAAAGTCAGTTCAACTAAAGGTTATGGCAAAGACTATCAGTTGGCTTACTGATGAATTCCTGTCACAGCTGAGAGCATCAGAGACAATTGATTTTAAATATTTATTTGAACACTTATATAACCCAAAATGTGTAGGGTTTCTTACAAAGCTTCTCGGATAAGGCATGCTTTGGGGATTCATCAGTAGTATTCAAAATATATGCTTCAGAATGTTACTTAAGCAGTTCTTAAGAACATTAGAAATGAATGTTTGATAAATTTACCTCAAAAAAAATATAAATATCAGGAGGGGGAAAGAGAGAAGAGTATTACCACCACCACCGGCAACAAGATGGGTATTTTGACAAAATTCTCATGCTACCAGCTCAATGAACCAAAAAAAATGAACCTACAAAGACTTGAGTATCATCACTAGAGACAAAACTTGATCTTCACAGAAGTTTTATTAACTCTTCTAGCTACTAAGTAAGTTTTAGGGGGGGAAAGCCCTAATGACTCTTACTATAAATGACATTTAAAGAAATCAGACAAAATAAACAAACAAAAATCTTTTCTATATACTGAATGTATATAGAATCTTTTCTGTATACATTTTTTAGTATACATATACATATACACATTTAGTATACATATGTTCCTATGACCTTTCATTATAATAAATTTTAGATGTCTTGGTTTGGAGATTACTGCCAAAAAGTGACCAAGAAAGTAAAATTACGAAGTTATCATGTCACTCGGAATTCAAAGAGGTTTACCTTCTGTTCTGACATCTATTATATCAATAGCACAAGCTTCTTTAAAAGCACCAATATCTTTTGCTACTTCTATGTAAGGCAGTTGTGTTTCTCCCTCAGAGAGTCCTAAAAAAGCCTTGCCCGTTTGAGTCATGGGGATTAAAGAAGAAATCCCAGGGGGAGGAGTGCTGAATCTTTATTGAGGATTACGCTCCAGAAAAGGGGTTGAAAGTAATAACTAATACTCATTGAGTGCTTGTTGAGGGCAATCCCTGTTCCAATTCATATATATATATATATATATATATATATATATACACACATATATGTATAAAATTGTTATTTTCAGTTCTCACAACCATACTGTGTGGTAGGTGTTATTATAATCCTCATATTCCAGATGAGGAAACTGGGGCACAGAATGTTTGAATAATTTGCCCAGCATTACACATCCAGGAAGTGCCTGAGCCATGTTTGAACTTGATCAGTCTGTCTCCAGAGCCCACCTACTGACCACCACCAGCCCTCTGTCACCATGTTGCCCTCTGTCCAGGAGCTTTACAGCGAGGAATAAACCGCCTGCTTCTCAGTCGGTGCTTCCCTTAGACAAGAGTCATTTTCTCTCCAGAGATATTGACTCAAGAGAAAAACTTTAGCAGCAGCAAGTAGGGCTTAGATTTGAAGCCCTTTATCTGCAGGAGTGTGACCTAGTGCCCTCTAGAGGCAAAAAAAGGAGATTATGGGCTATATAGGTTTTCTGTTTTGGGGGTTGTTTTTATGAATATAAGCAGGATAACTGCATTAAGAAAATATAAACATAGGTGTTTGAAAAACCTATTATTAAATCAGTCTCTCTCTCTCTCTTTGTTAAAGTTACTCATCTTCCTGTAATGTGGAAAGGATAATGTGTTCTGAGTGTTGTACAAACGAACTGCAGCCAACACGATAATATTAAAATAAAGAACATTAGAAAATACATGGCAAAATATTAAAAATGTCAAAAATAATTATTTAAGTAGCACAATTTCACAGCTGCATGACTTGAAGACACCAAAAATTACCTGAAGCATGCCTGAATAAAAGAGAAGATAATTAGAGAAAAATCCATTGTTCTTTTGCAGGGAGCCTTGGTATCATCTAATCAACATGAAATCAGGTCATCTGCACAGTGCACCAACGAGATGCGCATCAAGCACCAAAAACCTGCCCTGGTTTTGAAGAAATCTGATCTCTCTAGAAACCAGTGTTTTGTGGATGCTGAAAATAAAGAGATTTTTAAAATCTAAGGTAGAAAAATATATACCACTAATATTTTAGATAATTGGTACTCATTAAATACTTGACAAATTAGTGAAGGAATTCTGGTTCTAGTTATACTAGAAAGGTCAAATTCTCTTTAGTTCCTTTTTTTGCGTATTAGCTAACTTCTCACCCATCTTTGTTGTACTAATGAAATGAAGATATCCATCCTGATGTAACTGTGGGCTGGGGGGATCTAAATTACCTTGTCTGGCACCACTCCAATATACTATAAATGAGGTAATTGTCCTTGACTATAAAATTTGCATTTTCAAGACTTAATTGCTATCATTACATCTTTTTGTAATTCTATTAATTTAACTGAATGGAGCGGTTGGTTTTTTATGGTTAAAAATTTGCATTAAAACATTATACATCTAAATAGAATTTTAATATTTTTTATCAAAAGCTCTGTACAGTTATCCCAGAGGAGCTTAATAATTTCTCAAAAAAAAGTAGGAAACTGTCAACCAGCAGGTTTTACCTTCAGTGATCATTAACAGACCTTCAAGTCACCTGGCAAATGCTTCATTCTGGGATTTGAGAAATCACTGAGGCTGTGTTCTCCACGGAATCCTCCTGATTAATCATTAATAGGAAGTCTATTAGCCATGGCCAACGCATGGATGGGTGCCCTTTCCTATGAAATGTCATGGTGTTTGAGGCCTTTCCCTCTCACCCTCAGTGAATGGGTCATCCCATGTCTGCCTGTGTTTGGGTTCTGTTAGAACATCCTGTTCTGACTGCCCTCTTCCCTCCAAGCTCCATGTTTACACTCACAAGTCTGATCTTCCAGCCATGGTTCAATGCACAGTCTAGTTAGGAAAATGTGACAATTGTCACTCCTACTGGAGTGTGCAATTGAGAAAACTTTCCACCTTAGCCTTTGGAATCTTTTGGGTCACTGTATAACTATGTAGCAATTTCTAAATAAATTTGAATGTGAATGTGAAATCTTTCTAGCAGATGAACTAAAGCACTTTCTTAAGTAAAGTCACATATAATTGCAGTTAATATAGTTGATTTTTTACTTAACAATTCTCCAATGCTTTAGACTTTCAAAGGCTGCCAGTGTCTTGATTTTCAGGACAATTGAGGTTGATTGAAATCCCTGGCGGTCCAGTGGTTAAGACTTCGCCTTCTAATATAGGGGGTACAGGTTCAATCCCTGGTCGGGGAGCTAAGATCCCACATCCCTCACGGCCAAAAACCCAAAACATAAAACAGAAGCAATACTGTAACAAATTCAATAAAGATTTTCAAAATGGTCCACATCAAAAAAAAAAAAGAAAAAAGAAAAGAAATTAGAAGAGAACTGGGGGGAAATTTCACGATAACGTTTGGGAGGAGAGGTAGAAACTCCAAAGCAGCCTTTGTTTTGAGAGATTTTCAGTTGTAGTGAATTCTCCTCTTTCTACTAGCTGTGAGGATGAGAGTTCTCACACACCTGCATTTACACCTTCATTTTCACCATGGAAAGATCAGAAATATTTGCAGAAGGTAGACCAGGAAACGTCATTAGAGACATGAAGAACTTTAGGCATACTCTATGTGAAGCACTGATTTTGAACATGAAGAACTGCAGCCCAGAAAGCTCTGAGAATTGACCACAGACTTACATGTAGTCAGTGGCACAGACAGATCTAGAAGTCAACATTCTTAACTCCTCTTCGATGCCCAAAGCTCTTTACCTGAGGAAAAGAATTGCAGACAGCAAACGAAGCAGTGGAGCCTGGGAAGGTTTAATGAGAAGTAGTTGCTATAAGCCTTGGAGGCTAGGATTAGCTCCTCAGTGAACAATCTTTCTACCTCATGGATCTTTTCCTAAATATTCTCAGACCCAACCCCTGAAGCCCAATAAATGGAAGGGTGTGTGTCTAGCCAACCACGAAACTATTGTGCAACACCTAGGTTTCTTTATCCACCAACCTGACACGCCTGCACATTCTACACATGACATCACTTTTAATTGGTTCAGAGGCATGAAATGTGGCAACTCCCACCTCAAAATAAATTCAAGGTGCACTCACAGGAAATACAGGACTGTATTGTATTATTGAGCACACTGTAATGTATCTACTTAGCAGTGGCATCAGGTATGAGTCATATATGAAAAGGGAAACATTACATTCAATAGCATTTACAAAACATGCAGCTGTGCCTCTCCAAGAATGTGATATTGGGCCCTTTTCTTTTCATTGAACTCAACCCATCATTTCAATTATATTTGACCGATATTAATGAAATCAGCCAATTATTTATTAATCTTTACAACAAAGATATTCTTGTTCGAACAGGAAATAAATATTCTTATCTCTGCCTTTTGCCCCCAATCATCCCCCACAATGCAATTAGTCATGGCTTCGTATGCCCTCTGCTTTATAACCTTAACGCACGATGATATTTCGAGTTTGCCCATTTAGAAAAGGGCAGGTAATAATCACAAATTTATTACTACCATGGGCCAAGTGAAAAGCCTTTGTGTGAACTTTATCTCCTCCTCCCTCATTTACCAAATACCTCAACTCAAAGAAATCCAAGTCAATTTAATAAACATTTATGGAGCTTCTGCTATATTCTAGGCACTATGCTAAGTGCAGGAATCAGAAATGAATGAGGCATTTATCTTTGCCTAAGGAATGTATTTCCCTCCTATAGCTATAGCTCTTATCATTTATCTCTTTCTATGCTACTTTGAGGGATTTTGTTTGTTTTAATTGTACTCTACTTCCCAAGCTATTTTTCTAAGGAAAAAAGAGTTTGAAAGCACACATTATTTTTATATTCTGACCAGTGTGAAGCTATATCCTGCTTGGCCTGATTTACTCCTCTTGTCACAGCATAATTAATAACAGCACCACTTTTCACCCACCACTATGTACTGCTTTGGATGGTAAATTCTGTCTGCACAGCATAGCGCTTTGCTTGTGGATGGCTTAGAGGCCAAACAGAGAAAGTCAGGAAGGGTAGAGCTTCATAGAATGAACCCTGCATTTGATCTCTGGTCCAGCACTGGTCAAGGGGTCACAGGTTAATCTCTTGAACGCCCCAGGCTTCCGTCTCCTAATCTGCAAGATGGACAGAGTGACATCAGTGCCGTAGGATGGCTCTAAGACCAAAGGGTCTCAAACGTTGGAAAGGAATTTGTAAAAATAAGGCCTGATAGAACCATTCCAATAAATAATTGTGATTGGTGACCATGATAGTGTGAAGGGTCATAGACCTCAGGAGTGGAAGTACACTGGAGTATATTTAGTCTAACCCTAATATTTAGGTCTTTTCTCTTCGAGTCTTACCAATGACTTATCTAAATGTAACTGAGTAATACCAAGAGTAACAGTGATAATAATCATACCTATCATTTATTGTATCTGTACTACATGCCATGCATTGTATCAGGTATTGTATATGTGCTGTCACGAATCCTCATCTTTTCCTGTTTCACATATAGAGAAACTGAGGTTCAGAGAGGTTGAATAATTTATAATGGGCACAAGTTAATGAATGGCTGAGTTAGGTTTTGAATAAACACTTCCTACCATTCCCAATTGCCTTTTGCTATGTGTCTGTCCTGGTGGGAAATTCTCAGCACTGAAACAGTAATATCAACACATGCTTTCACCCACACATACACACACACACA
This sequence comes from Aethalodelphis obliquidens, assembly GCF_003676395.1. Classification (NCBI taxonomy): domain Eukaryota; kingdom Metazoa; phylum Chordata; class Mammalia; order Artiodactyla; family Delphinidae; genus Aethalodelphis; species Aethalodelphis obliquidens. The sequence continues at coordinate 6,898,013 of NW_020837978.1, read as the reverse complement.
GAGTTTCACACACACGCACCCACGTACACCGAGTAGCTAGACAATATAACAAAGAGTGCATACACACACTGTACATACCATTCTCTGTCCAAACCAAAACTTTTTAAAGTCCTGATTTCCTTTAAGACACCTTTAAAAACAAACTTTTTTGGGGGGGAGGCGGGGGGGGTTCTACCTACAATCACAGTTATAAAATATAACAAAATGTTTTCTATAAAAGTGTTCATTTTTAATACTTAACTGTCATGTATTTAAAATAATTATTTTTTAATTTAGGTGATTTTTATTTATAACCACTAAATAAATATAATTAATTTGTAATCCAAAAGTATATGTTAACTTTTCATTAAACCAGAGAATTGACTATTATTTGCATGTGTCTACTGTTGTGTTGAGCTCTTGATCTACATTATTTCCTCCTTTAAAAAAATAATATTCATTATTTTTAATAATACCTTTTATTAGGCAAGAGAATATGATTTCTACACATTTCATTTTATTTATGAGGTATTTCAATTACTTTATTTGAACGTTAAGCTGTCAACTTTTTGTGAAAAAGCATAGAGACATCATAGTAATAACTTAAACTCGTCTCAGCACAGAATACATTTTCTTGAATTCTTAAATTGCAAATTATCCACAATACAACACACAACACTGCACTTTATACACTATCTGAAGAGGATTGTTTTAACCTACTTGTACTGAAATCATCTGTTTCAGTTCTCCCATCTCAGCAATCTAGCTGTTACTCAGACACTGGGACCAATCTTGCCAAAGATACCCAAGTACATTCTGCTGTGAACAGCCCCCCTGGTATGCCACTGCCAGGAAGGAGGAGATGATAGCTCTTTCTCACGATATGCTGAAGGTCAAATAAATAGTATTGTAAGAGTGATTTTCAAACTGAAAATTACGGATTTTTTCCACAAATATTTAGTGAGCAACTTCACTAAATATTTGCCAGGAACTCTACTATGCACTGGGGATAAAAGTAATAATTAAAAAAGTAATCATTTTCATCAATATCTGTGCCCTCAATGACCTTAAGTTCAGGATGAAGATGTGTAAAAAAGAATAACGGATTAAAATGCACTGTGATAAATACTATAACAGTGGTAGGCATGAGATTCTGTAGGGCTGTGGATATAGGAAACGTCTGTAACCTGACTGCTAGGGGCACGGTGGGGTCACCTTATTGGGTACAGTGATTCTTAAAAATAATGGATGGAAGGTAGAGTCTGAGGCAGAAGGACAGACCAAGGTCCAGAAGTGAGAGTGGCAGTGGTCCAAGGGAGGTTTTGTGTTGTTTTCCTTTAAAGATGTAGTGATCAAAAAGGGCTTTTTAGATACAGTCCACAGACCTGGGTACGGTGTTATCTTCTTAGCTCTGACTTCGCTTAATGGTAAGATCTCTATCTTTCGAAACACTCTGAAAGTCAGCGTGCTCCTCAAAAAACTGGAAACCATCTTGGCTTCTTACCATTCAAAACTATGAGGATAAGATGAAGTAATGTACATAAGGTAAAGAAAAATTGAAAACCCTTGAAAAATTCTACACCAGCCCCGTGAGAAATGGGAGGAAAATCAAGACCCCAGGATTAAAGGAACTCATGTGGCAAGCAAGGACTGACAAGGGGTCAGAGTCACTGAAACAGTATTTTTTATTATGCCAGAATGCCACTATCCACGCCTGGTTCCGGGCTACCTATTTGCTTCTGTGATGCAAATGCCTATCCACCTGAATGAACCTCTGCCCCTTTCCTGGTGGGAAAGATCACGACTCTGCTTCCCTACATTCTGAAGCCTCTACAACTTAGTTATTGTCAAGACCCATGAGTCTGACATTTTAGTGTTAATCTCCAGTGCAATTTTATTTTCAGACGGAACTCGAGAGAGGTTAAAGGGAAGCCAAGGGTTCAATAATTGTGCTAAACTGTAACTGCAAAAATGGTACACTTAATTAAAATTATTACATACTATGATGCTAGGTTGAAAATCTGCCTACTTTTTATATTGATGGTATGAAATATGATTGATTTTTACAAGAGGCAGAATAACATAGCTGCTAGACATGTATTCTCTAAAGTCGGACTAGGTTTAAATCTTGGATCCCTCACTTGCTAACTGAGTGATCTGGAACAAATGATTTAAACTTCCTTTGCAACTGTTTCCTCACCTGTAAAATGGGATAATAATAGAATCTGCCTCATAGAGTTCCTGGCAAGAATAAATGAGGTAATTTACAGAAAGCTGTTAGAACAATCCCTGCCACATAATAAATGTTCAATAAATACTGATTATTATTATATCCAGCACCAGGGTCAAGACAGGTTACCTTGTTGGCTCTGAATAAAATTTGCAACTGAAACAAACGGCTTGACTCAAGTGAGTAGCAAATAATGACATAATACTTCATATAAGTTCATTTTAATAAAATTGCCCCAAGAAGGCATATTTGAAAGCAAACTCAGACTAGTGTGAATGAAAGGAACATGCATGCGAATGACAATATTCAACATCAAACATTTTTTCCATAAGGGGAAGTTTCTGTCTGTGGGCTGTCACAACAAGAACGCTTGCTTGTTACAGAGAATGAAATTGTCACCAAAGGGAAATTTCAAGGCGTCAGAGAACATTGAAAATACTGAGTCATGAGTGCTACTTCCAAAGAAACAATACCCTCTGCTGTTTTCCACTTGTGCTTAAAATATCAAAACAAAATGGCAACGATGAAACTTACTATTTTAGTCAAGCATCCACATTAAAATCCCACCTTTCATCACTCTGGCCAAGTGTCACAGCAAGAGTGGTTTTGATATTCTGCCACCACAAGTGTTGAAACAGTCTGATGTAAAACTTTACCCCAGCAAACAAAGGTCTGTGTATTTGGAAACAAACAAGTGGCTTGCTGAGTCACTGGCTTGCATCTGGTTATCTGATGTACATTTATCTGATGTGTGGATCCAGTGATTGGGCCAGCTGTGCAAAGCATCTATGCTGTCCCGAAGGGTTGCTACAGAAGGGTGCAGAAAACAGCCAGCATCCAAAACTTGCTCCAGAGGGTCAACCCAGAGAGCTGGCATTTCATTTTTGCAAAAGGGCATTCCCTTCATTTTACAACGTCTGAGGCATTCTGCTGGCAATAATGAGTTGCCTCCTTCTGCACATGCGAATAATAGATTGCTTCCCAATGTATAATAGTTGTACCAGTTTATTCTTCCACTAGGACTGCATGACTTTCTTTCCTACTCTTGGTGTTCTCTTTTTAACCATGCAACTTTTATCACTGGGATAAAGATAAAGGATTTCTTCTTTTAATACCCTTATGATTAGTTAGATTGACCACCTTTTCACACTCTGATTGACCATTCCATTCTCCTATTGTTTGAATTGCCTGTTCATATGCTTTGCTCAATTTTATAGTGGGCTTTTTTCCTTTCTCTTAGTGACTTATTACACCTCTTTACATTTTCTAGGTAATAGTCCTTTCTTCGTTTCCTATATTGTTTTTCTTCCCCAGTCTGTGGCTACTCTTTAGTCCCCTGTATTGTCTTTAAAAGTACTTTTATTTGGAAATCATCTCAAACTCAAAAGTTCTAAGAAGAGTACAAAGAACACCTGTGCATATTTTCCCCAGTTTTTTTTATTGTTAATATTCTACCTTCCTTATTTATATGTATGGATGTCTGTGTACATATACACGTTTATGTAATATACTGATAAAGCTTTTTTAAAATTTAAGATAAAAACCCACACTTTTCGTGCATGGTGTTAGGTAAAAATATAGCTCAAAAAAAAATTTTTTTCTAGAGCTAAAAAGCATTCGCAACCCCATTAAGTGCATCAGCCATCCTTTTCACATTAATTTATAATTATACTTCTGTCATAGGAAATATCTATAGATACAGATATAAATACAGCTATACACAGAAACACACATAAAGAGACCACAGAAACACAACAGAAATGGCAGAAATATCTTATACTTGCTTGATATATACATATACATATTATATCACAAATCTGATTAAATGGATTTATAATGTTCAAATTATTTCACTACCATTTTAAAAATCTACTTGAACTATAATTTCTGAGAGATGTGTGTTAAAATTTCTCACTATGATTTAGAATTAAGTCATTTTGTCAGTTTTGCTTCACATTTTAAAGGCATGTTTTTATGTGCTTACTAGATTATGACTACTATAACCTCCGGTAGATTGCTCTTTTAATAGTTATCTAGTTTTTCTACGACTCTCAAAACTCCTTCTTAGAATTAGACTGTTCTGTAATAATTTTGTTGGAATTCATCTAGTTTTTCCTCTTTTCATCCCTTTGTTTTCAAGATTTATGTAGGTTGATTATGTAGGTATATCTCTTGTAAATAGCATAGAGAGCTAGATTCTTAAAACCCATTATAAAATATTTGTTTTTAAGTGAATGAGTTTAACCCACTTAAATTTATTGAATGATAAATATATTTTGCCTTAATTTTATCATTTTACATTAGTTTTTTCATTAACATCCTCTTTTCTTTTTTCTCATTCTCTGCCCTTTTTTTACATTGATAAATTTTAAGTATTTTTTGTCCATTTGCCATTCCCAAAGGTATAGAGTATTTTTCCTTTATTTTAAGGGTTCATCAAGATTTTAATATTCACGTTTAACCATTAATTTTTCCACAAAACATTTGGGTTTTCAATATTTTAAAATATTTCCTTCTTGACATCAGAAGGAACTTAGTACTCTTTAATCATACATTGAAAATCCTTGAAATCTCAAACAATCATGTTATTTAGAGTTTTTCTTTAAACACTTTTTCTTCACAGTACATAGCTCATTGTATTTATCAATTCATTCTATCAGTTTCTATGTCCACTATTGTTTCTTTTATCCCACAGTTATGTCCACTTTATTTCTTCTCACTAAAATACATTCTTCATTGACGATTTCACTGTGGTAATCCCTCTCAGTCATTTTACTTGAAAGATATGAGTATTGTGTAAGGATTAAATGCTCGAACTCTGATGACAAACTGGGTTCAGACTTGACTATGTACTTGTTAGCAATATGACATTGCGAAATTAACATTTGTGTGTCAGTGTAAAAGTGTAATAACATTTGTTTCTAGGTTAAAAGGGTTGTGAAAATTAAATAAGGTAATACACATAAAGGGCTTAAGACAGTGTCTGGTATATGGCAAACATAGAATAAATGTTTACTATTTTTATTAGTACTTTGATTTCATCCCTTTTACTAATTTAATTTGAAATTAATCTTAAATTTATCAAAAAGTTGCAAAAGTAGAGTATCAAGGACTTTTCCATGACTCACTTGAAAGTATGTTGCCAAGCTGATGTCACAACACTTTAGTGTATATTTTCATAAACAGACATTTTCGTACGTAATCACAATGCAATCATCAAAATCAGAAAATTAACATTGAAATATTACCACTCTGCACCTCAGACCTCATTCAAATGTTCCTAATTGTTACAGAATGTCCTCTGTAGCAAAACATCCAGTTCAAAATCCTGCGTTACATTTGGTCATATCGTTTGTCTCCTTCAGTCAGGAACAGTTCCTGACTCTTTCTTTGACTTTTATGTCCTTGACAATTTTTAACCTTATTAGGCCAGTTATTTTGAAGAATGTCCCTTAATTTGGATTTGTCTGATGTTTTCTCATCAATAGATTCAGGTTACAATCCTTGACAGGAATGTTTCAGGAGAGATACTGAGTTCTCACTGCATCCTATCAGGGGGCACACAATCTCAATTTATTTCATGACTGGTGATGTTCAGGATGGTCCCTTGGTTAAAGTGCTATCTTCCAGGCTTCTCTATAAAACATGGCTCTTTTCCTTCTGTGATTGTGATGACTTTGTACTGTTTCACCTTACCTAAGTTCAAACTCTGATTCCCAGAATTCCTTTCTCTCTATGGTTCTGAGGTAGGATTAGCCCCAGGATAAATTTGAGTGAGATCTGAAATGCAGAAGGGAAATAGCAGCCACGTTTACGATTGGAAGGTCGGCATAGTGTCAGAACATTCTTGAAAATCTGGCTTCTCATCCGGTTGGCATGAGGCAGCATCAGAATCCACAGCGCCTCCTGCTGGAACTGTCAGGTGCATCTTTATCTTTGTGATGAGGGGAGTCAGCTTCTCCTACAGATCACTTCAGCGTCAGTACTGGAGGCAGTGAGAGGCAGACATGGGTTCAACCTCCCGGGTTCCAATTTTGCCTTGCCTTCCCCATTTCACAACCATGTTCCTTTCCTGTTGCCTGCTCTGCCGACTTCTGGCCCAGCATCAGAGGTAGAAGCAATGGCCTTACGTAAATTGCATAACCCAATCCCATGATTGCGTAAGGTTAAATCTCCACAATCAATTCCTTATTCTGTGTCATTCCTAGTGTTTCTGTTTCTCTGATCAAATCCTAGCTGATAGAAATATAAAAATATTTATCTATCAGTCTACCTAGAAAATCAGGAGTATAGATTCCATTCTAAGCCAAAACCATGAAGTTCATCCTTGCCTTCCTTTTTTCCATGTTTATAACTCTTTTCTAATAGTGAGAAACATGGATTCCATTAGAACTAATACGTTTACTTATTTGGTCAATTCCCCTGAATATAACCACCTCGCACAGTCAGTGCAGATGCCCTCCTCAGCACACTTTTCATTGACAACCAGGACAGCTCCCCTCTCCATGCGGGCACCCTCCTTACTCTGCTGGAGTCTTCTCACTGTGCTAGGGTCCTGGTTTCTTATTCCCGATTCGCCCACCACACCCTCCCCTGCCCCATGTCCACTCTCTCGTCACTCTGCTCTGACTGACACCCTGTGCCACCCACCCACGTTCTCCATCGCCCACATCTCGCCTGGTGTTACTCAGCCCCGTCTAGATGGCTTTAGGATTGACTTCTTCAGGAAGGAAAATGTTGTGGAAGAGGAAACAAAGCTAGCTCTTATGTTTGTATGACAGTTCATCCTGAATAGCTTGCTAAATTAAGAGGTTATTCTTTTGTTGCTTTTATGAACATTTTAAAGATATGATTTCTTAATTTCTGGTGTCTCTGGTTGTTGAGAAGAGTGATGTTGATTCTAATTATCCTCCTTCTATAGGTAACGTATTTCTCCTTGAATGCTTTAGGGTATTAGTTGGTTTTCTTTCCCACACATTCTGCAGTTTTGCTACAATATGTCTATATGTGGATTTACTTATTTGTTTTCTGTTGAGTACTTATCATGGCATTCTGTTCTGAAGACTATGTATTTCTTACATATTGAAAGAAAGTCAATAGTTTTACAAGGTGATAGAGGTTGTTAACTAAGCCTGCTGTGATAATCATTTTGCAATATGTAAGTATATCATGTCGGCAGTCTCCAAGACTGAAACATCACACAGGCCACCATCTTGAGCCTGAGGAGTTGATTCATCTATCTTGTCTTTTGTTTATTTATTCAGCTACAAATTCTTGACATTTTCCATGCAAGTCTCTGAGAAAGAATCTCAGAAGTCCAAGGAGAGGAAACAAATACTTCTGATAGAAAAATTACTCAATGTCAAGTTAAAAATTTCCCCCTAATAGTCTGTTAAATTTCTGCTTTCTGAAGATTCTTTCATGAATATGTGGTATTTAAGGATATGACTCATATTCTTGGCATAATTGTGGATTTGTCACATGAAGATAAAAGGGATTTAATGCATGCGGAAAAATAATGGGGTACTAATGCGGAAATTTTGTGAAATAATAGTGGGACTTCTGTTTCTATGGCAATACGCCTATGGCTTTGGTGCAGTCCATGTCTTACGTTAGAGCCAAAATGTTATAGCTAATCACGATAATGTTCTGATCTGTATTTTTCCAAAACATCTAATCCATTCACTTCATGTTTCAATTGTTTTTCTCTCACATACATAAAATATTTAGTTAACTGAAATCTGTATTGAATCAATAAGATGATTTGATGTCATTTGGTTACTATCAATCATCTATCAAGTCCATTAGATTTTTAGTTCAATTACTCAAAAGGACATTTTCCTTTTCAGTGTAAACTTGGAACTATGAGACACTTAAGAAGTAGCTTTGTTGTGTTGATTTCAATCGAATAATGTATTTATAACACTCAGTTTACCTTTCTTCCAGGAAGCAGTGTACTTATTGTAAAATCGAATTATTTTCAGTATACCTCTCTCTATATGATAGGTGTTAACGTTTACAGCAATCATCTACAAATAAGGTTTCAGTATATGTTTGCTGTTCCGCTATATTGTTTTCCATTGATCTGTTTTTACTGAGACTGATGGTAAGGGCTATGGAATATTGAGATTATTCTGAACTTCTGCTTACTTAAAATATATCACTACATTTAGTCGTGGTTTGAAACATATGCCCAAGTGAGTTTAGTCAATGTTTAGAGGTTCACATTCTCACAAAGGAGAAAACAATCATCTCTATAAGAACTTTTACTGAGAAAAGTCAGCATGATCTGAATATGGTTTACTTGATGATATTGAAAAGAGGGTGGAGTGGGGCAAGAGCTGATATGACAGAACAATGAGTATTATCAGAAACGGAGATAACTAGATAACTGTAAAATAAAATTTCTTACTCCTGTGATTGTGCATATGACTAATTGCACTAATCACAGTACACATACTTTATTTTGTTTCATCTGATCTCCAAGGAAATTGCAGTTCAGCATTTCCCTTCAGACACCCAATTATATGGATGCTAATTTTATTTATGCCTTGTATAAAAATGAACTGCACAAAAAAGGTGAGTAAACGTTTAGAACCAATCCCACTAAATGCTATTACTTATAAGTTAGGGAAAGTGATACTTAGAATATGATTAAATTTCTTACATAGTTTTAAAATATAGCTCCAAACAAGAAGTATCTTAATAGGCTAGAGCACTGTGATGCAAGCATTCTGCTTTATTTTGGATTTCCTATGTCGATGTAATGTCATAATATCTGCTTTGAAAAATGAACTATTTATTTAGTTACTGGGCTAAATGATTTTCATGAAAATAGCCTGTCTAATGCCAAAAGTAGAGGCTATGTGCTTGTCTCCTGAATATTTGGGCATTGTTTTAAACGTGTTTTGTATCTATTTTTGATATTATTACACAAATGATGGTTTTATACATCCTTCAGAATTGACTTAACTCTAAACAGGATATCCTAGAGAAGATCCTAATGGGCAATGGACCACTCAGTGCTTCATCACCCCAGTCCCTAAATATTATTTCTCAATCTTCGCTCTCCTCTGCTATTTACTGCTATCTTAAGTCATATGTTACACAGCAATCTCCATCTGCATCAGACTGACTGAATCCCTAGTGGAAATCTCACGATTCTCCTTTGCTAAACCATGCAAAGAAGCTGGCAGGGAAGGCCTATTGTAGGAGGCTATCTTACAATCAGTGTCATTTCTAGACTTGACCACATCCTCCAGTATATAAATGTGGCCACCCTGACAGTTCTAACAGTTTGAACTATTGCAGTTAGTTCCACTCTGCTCAAAAAGGATCATCCAGAATGTATTTACAAAATACAGTTGGAGTTTGATCCTGTATTATTCATCTAATTACTGCAGGGCTCCTGTTTGGTGACCAGCTCACTCTTCCTTCAGGCAAGCTGAGGTATTAGCTAGCTGTGTGTTAGAACACACCCAAGGTTTAGCAATTGCTGGCTGAGTCATACTGCAGAGTGTAGTATACATTATTCTATAGCACTATTCAGATTAAATAGAAACTTTAGGTAAATGTGAGTTATACGCATTGTAAAGCAAAGGGGATAACTCAAACCCTCTACTTAGCCAGATATAGGTTTAAAAATAGCATTTCTAGATACCCAGATACCTAGAGGAATTATTATCATGTACGAACAGCTACATTGCCTCTTCAACGATTTCAACCTCGGACCATAGATCCAATCCTTTTTCTACTTTTTCCAATCCTAATTCTACTTCATACTCAATCCAGGGAAACATATTTTCATTTGCCCGTTAATCTTAGGAATCTAGAGGAAGAGCAAAAGCAGTAATGTGGGACAACCTAGTTTCTACAATCTAAGTTCCCTTACACTTTTTGATACAATATTAAAAATATCAAAATTCGAGTTGAAGACTCAGGAGAGATTACCAGAAAGTCTGAGTTGACAGTAACTCATTCACTCACTCACTCACTCCTTCACTCATTCATTCATTGTGCACTAACTCTGTGCCAGGCACCATGATTGTGGCCAGACCATTTTACACACCCCTGATGTAGGGAAAATAATACTTGATGATGTAAAGATCATTACAGGGTGAATGGTACTTGGAAATGAGAAGGCAGTGTCACTAAGTTCACTTCCAGGGTTTTCGTAAGGCTAATAAAGTTTACCTGAGGTCTTCTCTGTGAGTTCTTTAAAAGGAAGTGGAATGTGCAAAAAAAGTTGCCTCTCCTTCTCTGTTAATGTCGCTGCCTCTGCATTTTTAGCTCCATTTCAAAGAACTGAAGGCATTCAAATGCCACTTGCCCTACAAAGAAAGGAAAGGTGAGTGTAAAAAATCTGAGAAGGGACTGACTTGGATTATTAGTGGTGGGACAAATGCGGAAAGGAAAGGAGAAGCAAATAATTTAGTTCTAATTCCAGCAGAAAGGAAGAGAGGGAGAGAGAGCGGAGACAAGTCATCTTGTAGTTTACACACCCAAATAAATCCCTTCGCTCAGGAAGGAATCACGGCAGATTAGAGGCTGCGGGGTGGAGTGGAGCCTGTGTGCTCCTTTTGGACAGCTGGTCTGTCGCCCTGGACTGCTGACTCACATGTGAAAGAACAAGAGGCCTGATTCCATGCCCGCAGCACTGCCATCCTGCAGCCTCAGGCCCACGGGTGTCTGGCTTACCCTGGCCCACCGCCTGCATTCAACAGGAGGCCCATTTGTGGCCAAGGCCTCATACTGACAACAAAACAAGATACCAGTCTCTCAAGGAAGAATTCCTCTGTGTGCCTCATCGGCCTCTGTGTAGAGCTGATCAGTCCTGGTAGCGCCCCTGTCACTATAAACTGCACTTCCCAGAGCCGTATTTTTAAATAGGGAACTGACTACAACAGCCATTTACAACTGTATGCTGTTTAATTAGCCAGCCTGGACAGTGCTGCAGGCATAGATCACTCTGCTTTAAAGATTTGAGAATGTTAATAGTACAGTATATCATTTTCATTATTGCTGGACTAATGTTGTGTCTCAAAGAACACCTAATGCAAATCATGAGAAATGGCTTGAAGTGACCCAAGGGTTGCACGTTATTAGAAAAGTAATAGTTCCGATGCTTTTAAATAGAAGGACATTTTCTTTGTTCAAACGTCAGTCAGCATTCAGCAGTGGGACTTCGTGAAAAGAAAGCTTTTGTTTCGTTTATTGGTAGCAGTATTCTGCAGTTCAGAGTTAGGTCAGAGTTGCTTGTCAAATATGGTAGCCATGGGGCAGCCACACATGTTCATGAAAACTTGAAAAGTGACTAGTCCGAAGTGAGATGTGCTGCAGGTATAAAATACACTCAGGATTGCAAAGACTTAGTAAAAAAAAAGAGTAATGTATCTCACTAATATTTGTTTCATACGGGGCACACGTTGCAATAATAACAGATATGTTTGGTTAAATAAAATACATTATTATAATTAACTTCTGTTTCTTCTTTCTTTTTTAATATAGCTACTAGAAAATTTCAGATTACAGAGTTGGTTCACATTTGTGACTCACATTATATTTCTTACAGACAGCGCTGGGCTAGACTTCGAAGAGAAAAGAAAAAACTCTGGCCAACAATGAAAGTGTATTTTGATTTTCTTTTCTGTTACTACTAGCTGACTGTATATGGAAGAGACTGTTAAGAAGAAGACTGAATAAAAAGGAGGACAGAAAGCCTCATGGCGTGACAATTTCATGTAGTAAAACCAGGAAACATGAGAAGTCAACTCAAACAAGTTTTTCTCGGAGTAGTACAGCACATTCGTCAAAATGCAGCCACATTCTAGACACAGGGTTTACAAATACCATTCAACAGATGCAAATGTACCATTAGCTGCCTCACCTCTCTGATAGGAATCCATGTCATGCACCTTGAGGTGTGTCCTCTCCCAGAACATCGAAGTGTCTGGAGCTGTTAAGAAGCCTTAGGTTATCCAAGACTAACTTGAAATGAGGATGTTCATAGAGTAAAAGAGGTTAGAAAGAGTTTGGGATTGACATGTACACACTGCTGTATTTAAAATAAATAACCACCAAAGACCTACTGTATAGCACAGGGAGCTTTGCTCAATACTCTGTAATAACCTAAATGAGAAAAGAATTTGAAAAATAATAGATACATGTATATGTATAACTGAATCACTTTACACCTAAAACTAACACAACATTGTTGATCAACTATACTCCAATATAAAATTAAAATGTTGATCAACTATACTCCAATATAAAATAAAAATTAAAAAAGAAAATAAAGCATACTCTCTCTCTTTCTCTCTGTCTATATATATATACACATATATATATATAAAGAAAGACCCTAGAGATGGTGTACCTGGCACAGGAGAAGTTATGGAAGCTTCTAAATTCCACTACTACTACTATTTTCTTTCAGTAAAAGAACTGAAAAAAATTAATTTTCAGGGATTTTTTAAAAATATATTCAAAGTTTGCATAAAGTTAGAGGAGCCACAAACAAGCTTGTCAGAAAGTTATGGAGCAGGGACTTCCCTGGTGGTGCAGTGGTTAAGAATCCTCCTGCCAATGCAGGGGGCATGGGTTCGAGCCCTGGTCCGGGAAGATCCCACATGCCGCGGAGCAACTAAGCCCGTGAGCCACAACTACTGAGCCTGCGCTCTAGAGCCCACGAGCCACAACTACTGAGCCTGCGCTCTAGAGCCCACGTGCCACAGCTACTGAGCCTGTGCTCTAGAGCCCGTGCTCCGCAACAAGAGAAGCCACCGCAATGAGAAGCCCGTGCACCGCAACGAAGAGTAGCCCCCCCTCGCCACAACTAGAGAAAGCCCGCGCGCAGCAATGAAGACCCAACGCAGCGAAAAATAAATAAATAAATAACCAAAAAACCCACAAGAAAGTTATGGAGCTAATAAGTTCCAGGAAAGACCTCCTAAAAACTCCTCCTTGAGCTTCACCTTTGCCATCATCTTGTTGCTACTTGTTGAGAAAAGCCTCATTATATCGGCAGTGTTTTAGAATGTGTTGCTATAGATGCTGTACAAGGAGCCACGATTAAGCGCATTGAAGCTAATGCCTATAAAAACACAGGAAAAAAATAGCTTTGACTACACACCACTTAAATCCATGATTTTACACAGATTGTAACACTGACCACTATGGCCCATCCCCACCCCCCTCCCCCTGCACATTTGTTTTTCAAATGCATGTTTTCTCAGGCATGTAGAAGAGCCAAAAGTTTAAGGAGGGAGGGGATGACAGATTCAGACTTTAAAGGAGCTGAAAAAAAGAATTACAAAGGTGTCTAATTTCAGCGAACATTATTGTAAGACTTAGCCCTTGGGATGTGAACTTCCCTATTAAAATGGCCAAAAATGTCTCCCAGGGTCATCTGCTTTCAAAAACTGGATCTCTTCATTCAGTCAATACTTGTCTATTCTCCTCATGTGGTCCTAGGTGAAGAAGCAGAAAACTTATCCACTGTTGTTGCATTAGAAATGTACAGAGGGCTTAACAGTGTTCATCTTACATATACTGCAACTGTGCTTCTAAAAGAAAAGGGAATGTCCCAATGTATTCCAGGACTTAAAAACAACAAGAAAATTAAGTATGTACATTTCAAGGGGACTCTCCTATGTTTTTGCACAAATCATCTCTCAGTTACCAACAGATCTGCCATAAAGTGGAGGCCTTTTTATTCATTAGCCTCCAACAGATCTTTCTTTATGATGGTCTGACTCCGTGAAGATCCTGAAACACATCCCTTAACAAATCTGTATTGGCTAGTTTGTACCTAGAGAGGGAAAGATTATCAGCGTAAAAAAGCACTTAAGTGACAGTCTGCACATGCGCTTTGTGGATCTTCCACGTAGATTTACCCGATTTGCCATAGATCAGCTTTCCAGCTGGGATCCCAAAGGACTGGTACTGCCATCCTTATTTTTTATAAAAACTTCCACTGAAAGAGGTGGGTGACAGTTTGGGTGTCTTTAAATAATCATAAAAACAATGATAAAAATAAAAATAGTTAACATTTATTGAGTGCCTAATGTTATATGCCAGACACCCTCCTAAGCACATTGTATCTCACTGACTTTTTACAATCCACCCAAGAGCTATACTGTTACGGCACTTTATAGATTTGGAGCCACGGCTCAGAATTATGGCTCAGTGGGCAGACATGTGATTTTGTCCTAGATTTTTCTGACTCTAAATGATGCTCCCTTTCTCTGATATTGCACTTTCTTCCATATACATATTTTACTCAGACAATACAACTGGAGGATTGTGTGTAAGACTGACATTCCCATCTGTTAACTCTAGAAGAGTTGTCTATGACAAAAACAACAGAGAGTGTTTTCCAAAAATTATTTGGTTATTTTTTAAGTTCTTTTTATTTGCTCTAATTAGAAAAAAAATGTTCTCTGAATCTGAGGCCATACCCACATGGCATATAGAAAATCAATTGAAAAGTGAAAGCAGTTGATAATCAGTGCATCTGGAAGACACACACAAAAAATGATTTAACTAATTCATTTTAGTGAATTTACCAGCATATAGACCTGCTTAGTCCAACACAGCAGCCACTGGCCATGTGTGGACACCAAGCAGTTAAACGTGGCTAGTCCTAACTGAGAAATCCTTGGCAGTATAAAATGCACATCAAATTCTGAAGGTTTTACACAAAAAAGTAAATTATCTCATTCATAATTTTTCATATTGAGTATGTGTTGAAAGGACAATAATCTGGATATATAGAGCTAAATAAAATATTATTAAAATTAATTTTCACTATTTCTTTTTACATTTAAAAAAATATAGGCACCATAAAGTTTAAAATTGTATTTGGCTTGTGTTATATTTCTATTGGACAGAACAATATAGAACAATCCAGAAAATAAGATTATGATAGACAGCAGTACTGGAATATCTTATGAAAAAGCATTTATTTTCTCCTATATCCTTAGCCCTCTGCAAGGTGCAGGGGACAGAAAGATGAAAAATCAAAGAAAACAAGGGCTTCAGGGAATTTACAAGTGAGGAAAGGAGACAACCGTTTATAAGGAGTACAGAGGAAGTGGTGAAACCAGGAAGGACACTCGCTGAGGAAGGAAGTAGCCGTGTTAACATTGCTGGTTGTTGTCACCTCTGAATCCTGCTTTAGCCCTGGTCAGTGTCAGAGGACCTCACCCAGTGGTCCCTGCAGGGGAGCTGGCCAGATACAGAGCTGCCACAAGCAGAAATTCCCAAACAGTCCTAACAGTGATGTTGCTTGACCAAAGTTTTTAGGGTTCAAACAAATGCACTTATTTCTTTGCTTTGGTAGAGAGGAGTACGTGGACTATTCTTCACAGTTCGGGGCTCATTAGTACCCAGGACTTTCTACTCTAAACGACAAAGAGTTTCATTGTCAGGAAGAGAAATTGCTGCTGACCTTAGACCTTTTTTTTTGGAAAGTGCAATAATGGGGCACAGGAACAGAGTTTGGTATTTGACCGAATCCTTCACAATTATCATGCATGTGTGTATAATAAAATTAATTCTGTGTGTCTGCATCATAGCCCGCGGCAAGAAGCATACAATCAGTTTTGTATGTATAATAGATCACAGAGTTGTTCATGAATAATACAAATGCATTGAGCAGATACTAGTGAGAGAGGATGTTTGTCTTTGCATGGAATCGAAGTGAACATGTAATATTGTGATAATATATATTTGATGAATTCAGGTCTGACTTGCCTTTGCCATATTCTGCTAATTCCCCGACAAGGGTTGCCACAATAATTGAGTTTCCAATAACATTATGATTATTTCCACATGATAATTTAATTGTGGGTATTTTTTAATATTGTAATATTGTAGATTTGTGATTATTATGCATTTGCATGCAGATTTTCATGGTGACTTGGAGCACATCCCTACATTTATAACTTAATTTTATATATTATTGCATATATATTTGGGGATGAACTCATTAATGCAAATTAAAAAAATGTAGGTCTGTTTAGTCATTCAGCTTTTATTATAAATGGCTGAAAGCCTTGCTCATTTTTTATAACAGTCTTTACAACACTGCGAATAAGCCAAAGAAAACCTTAATTCAAGAATGGATTCATTAAAAATAATGGTAATAGCTATAATAATTACAAATTGTAGCATATTTGTTCCACCTAATTGGAATACAAGATTCTATATATTACTCTTTTCAGGATGTAGAAGTTCTATGTGTGTTATTCATTGACTTTACTGTGGGAGCTCCTTACTATTAAGGATGTAGAAAACGTTAACTCAGAATTTAGTCAGTGAAAAGTAAGAGAAAACTTTTTTAAAAGAGGTAAAATTCTATATAATGTTCACATTATACATCTTAGAAATCAGAAATAAATCCCGCGATAAAGACATTTGAGTTTTCTCAAAAACTCAAATTAGACTTTAAAGGTAAAAGATCAGAGGCGTATAGGTTTTTTAAAAAGCAAAAGATTACGACAGAAGTGAACTCTGACCCAGTTCTTTAGATAAAATAATTTTAAAATAAAACCCACCAAAATTTGGTTTTAAAAGCGTGTATCTTAAAACAGCTAATGTGAAGAAACGACGTATCTACTGCCACTTAAAAGCAAGGGAAATGATGATCCGTTTAGAAGATTTTTTTACAAAAAAGTAAGAAAGAGACCTGAGGCAATCCTTAGTATAGTAATCAGACCAAGAAGCTCTTTTGCCAAATACATCCAAACAATTAGAGACAATAAATTTTACTTTTACTTAAGTACTAACCTCGGGTGTCAAGAATAGAAAGGGAGATCGCTGTTGCTGGGATTAATTTCAATTTCATTTCACCTTAGCCAGCCATGCACTTCAACTGGGGAGGGGGGAATGCAAACCATCACTGACACAATGGCTGAATCTGAACTGACTAAATTCAACTAGATGTGTCCAACTTAAATGATTTAGCGGATTCAGCCATTTTCTTATTGCAATATAAATTTCAGCTCAGATTATCAGAATCAAAATGGTGAATGGAGAGGCCATGTAAAGCTTAATTTTAATTTAGATTTTTGTTAGAGCTTCATTTTCAAATTTTCACTTCATTTTCCCCCGCACTGTGGGACGTAGAAGTGTTTCCAAGAACAGTGGCCACCAGAAAGTTTCTTATATGCTTTTTAGGCTGAATAAACACCAAGGCAGAATGAGAACAGTGCTCTGAGGGAAATGCCACCAAAGTCTATCCAGAGGATGATCAAATTCTGGAAGTCTTCTTGATTGGCCTTGACTGGACAGAACTCTGAGAAATGGAGAAGTGGGGGAAATGACATGATCAAAGATGATATGAAGGGGTCAACATGACTAAGGAAAAGACACAGCTTTGAACTAATAGAGTAATCAGATACAAATTTAAACACTATGAACTTTATCTCCTTCATATGTTAAAATGGGGATAAAAATAGCTACATTACAGAATTATGGTAAGAATTAGAAATAACATACCTGAAGGAGAATGGCCCAAAACTTGGCATCTAAAAGGCAACTCAATAAATGATAGCAGTAGCAAACATAAATTGAATGTCTACAAGGGATGAAGAGCTCAGGCCTTTTTTAGGTGGGAACATACAATTTTCTCTTTTGTACAACTGAGAAAACTCAGAGGCAAAATACTGCGTAAACCACTCCAGTTCAAACTTCCCTTAGAGTCTCAAGGCAGAGTTTAAACCCAGGCACCTGACACCAGAGCTATCTAAACAGTAGATGTTATAATGTTAAATTGGGTGGCATGTCACACAAATGGAAAGTATCCCATTAGACTCAATTATTTTGAGTATGAACTGACTTAGTGACAGGTATAGCTTGAAATGTAAAGTAGGGCTAGGGATTAGGATATCTTTTTCTAGGTGAATGGCTCTCCAAGTGTGGTCTCGGACCCAGTGCCTTTGGCATCACCTGAGACTTGTTAGAAATGCAAATTCTTAGACCCCATCAAGGCCTCCTAAATCAAAAACTCTGGGAGTGGGGACCAGAAATCTGCTTTAATACGCTGCCTTTTGATTCTGAGGCACGCTTAAATTTGGAAACCACTGCCCTGGGTAATGTGAAAGCCATCACGATATGGTTTGACCTATACTTGGCGGAAGGTGACTGGTAATAGACTAAAGGCAGGGGATGCATTGTGGAAGTTACTTCAGTTATTCAGACTAGAGATACTTAACAACTGACCCTGGAATTACCATCAGGACTCCAGAGACAGAGAGATAAGTATACGAATCAAAATATGACAACTGACTGAATAGAATAAGAGGTAAAGGGGAAGAAAACATTAAAGATATGGGTATCTTTCTCCTGGAAGGTAGATGCATATTGATGTCATTGACTAATATAAGGTGACAATGATGAAAAGCAGGGGAAGCACCTATTCAGGCTCCCTTAGTCATAGTTATGGTTTTGGATCAGTTATTAAGCTCTTTTCAGCTTCTAATTGTGAGTCCATCATTTTTGTTCTCACATAACTCTTCCAATTGTCTGCTCCCAATTATCTTTGAAAAATGTATAAAAAATTGAACAATTTTTCTCTTCCACAAGTTTTCAGGAACCTATTCTCCTTTTATGCCTTCATCACAGGATTTAGGATCTAAAGAGAGATTTTAAAGGCTGTGTCCTCTACTGTTGTCTTCCTGAAGGTGACAGAAGGAGACTTATCTAGTGAAAACGTTCGGGGGAAGATCGCAACTGCTTGTGTTCCACATCTAGTCCGTCATCTGCCACTATTTTAGATGGTGAAGAGTCCTTTAGTCTTTCCTATATTTTGTTTCCTCATCGGAAAAATGATATTTGAGATTACATGAGAAAATGTTTGGAAACCATAAAATGCCACACAAGTCCAAGCTAGTGCTATTGGCCATTTTTTTTAGAGCAGATCGCTCAAATCAAACGAAATCCCACAGGTAGGAAACAGTTGGCATATGGGCTAGGTCTTTTACTTTCACAGAAAATGTACTTTCTTCTTTGTCACACTGTCTCTGAGATAATGAGAGGACTTTTAATTTTTCTTGCCTTAAGTAAGAGCGCTCTGATCAATGAAGAAAGCAATAGAAGGAACCCTTTAGAAGTCATTTCTTGTCAAGATAGTCGAGAAATAATCAATCTACAATTTCAGCTTTTTTTTCCCCACTCTCATTATTAGTTGGACCCCCTTGTACGAACTTGTGTCTGAACAGTTTAGTCCAAAAAGAGAAAGTCCTCTGGGAGAGAGGCTGGTGGTATTTGGGGAGAGGATCACAGATTCTAAAGTGAGCTCACCATATTTGTATGAAGATTCCTTTATATTACCTCCTCATTGTATAGTTAGATACTCCCAACAACCAAATTACTTGTTTCTGCAACGTAAAAGAAAAATAATACAAATGCTAATTTACTGATCCTTAACAAATGTATCTAAAAATTATCAAAAATATCTAAGTAATTTTACTAGTGTGGATATATGTCATTAGAAATATAAAATAACTAATGCACTTAGCATATAGAAGCATGAACCTTGAATCCCCATGCCTAATGTCATTCAATGACTGTTCAATATTCTCATTAAACTTGATATTTAGCTACTATCTAAAATTATCACTGTTTTTCTACTATACCGGTTTTTGATGACTAAATACTCACACACATGTACGTTCACCCCTGTGGGAACAGTCGTCACTGATACTAAGCTCCTCCCTAACAGGGATTTTTCTTCCCCTACAGGTGAGGCTTGATGCCCCGCAGTGGCTGCATAGTTGGCAAGGAGCCACGTGATGTCGTTTGCTTTTGATCCTCGGAGAATCATTCCGCAACTGCTGAAGCAAAAGATGCCTGGGCAGTTTGGCGGCTGCAAATCTTCCCTTCACGAAATGCTGGACTTGCAGCTACTCAGAGCACCGTAAGATTCTTAATAAAAGGTTTACTTGGTAAATTCTATTTACGTTCCGACTCCAATAAATAATCCAGATAAAGCTAGGAGTTCTTTTTCTTGTATGTGTGTGTGTGGTTTTTTTGGGAGGGGGGATTGTTTTGTTTTGTTTTGTTTTAAATTCTGCCCCCAGACTGGTGTCTTTGCAGCGTCTTCCCTGAATCCAAGGGTGAGCAATAATCCACATGTTGATCCATATCCATGACCGAGAGGCAGAGAATTTCTTCAGGATTAACGTCTGGACTTTGTTCCATATCCAAGGAACAAAACTCCAGCTAGTGATTAATCCCAAGAAAATGCCCTGATACTTATTGATTTTTTAAGCTGAGAAAAAATACATACCTCCCATGATTTACTTATAGATGCAAAGGTTCCATTTATTCTTATTAGTAGTAACAATTATATGCTCTCAGGGAGCTCTTGTGACACCTGTTCCTTGCCTTTCAGGTCCTTTATGCAGAACAAAAAGAGGAAGTGCACTGATTTGTACTGACTTCCCATGGGGGTTCTACAGGCAAGGTTTTTTTTTCACACCTCTGAGGGTAGAACAAGATCTCACTGAGAATGGAATATCTAAGGAATTACTGCCCTTTCATTGGCCAATCAGATTTCCTGAATAATTGCTCAACATTCCTTTTGCCTTACACTGTGTATCATTTTAATTTCCTCCAGGTAATCATATGATGGATCTCTCATGCACATAAGGCACTTGTTTTCTCCTGTGCAACAGCTATAAACAAAGGACTGCTTGCTCAAGAGAAGGAAACAAAAATGGAAGAGTCGAAACATTAAATAAGCTGAATTTGTTTGAACATATTTTATGCCCCTCATCATCCCCAGTGGTTTCCTGTTGTGAAATGATGCATTTTGTTTTCAAAATTACAAACTTGAGATTTAAAAGAAGGCACTTTTGCTATGAGGTCACATTCCAAGCATATTATCCTATGTCTATTTCTTATATGTGGCTTTTACCAGAAGAAAGACCCACTTTGTGTGCTTTTATATTTTAGGACCCTGGGATGGCAAAGCCATCTTGAAATTCTTTTCAGAGAATTTGCTACTTGCCAAAATTCTGTGAAATACCCTGCCAATCAGCCAGTCATTTTGTCTATAGAATACAAGTTAAATTTTGTGACTTATAATTTTCCCACAAGTTTGGCTTTTGAGCTTAAAAGTGTCTGACTATTTAGGATTTCTTAAAGGATCATTGTTTTATTTAGGGCACAGAGAGTTTCTTGAAATGGGAAGAAATAGGCAACAACTGTTCAACTCAGGAAAGTCATCTTCCAAAACAAGAAGGAGCACAGATTGAGATCTCATTACATAATTATAACAGCAGCCTTAGCTAACAGTTATGAGTACTTATAATGTGCCAGAGATGATTCTAAGAACTTTGCATTTATTAATTAGTACTTGTAAAAAAAAATTTTCATTATCCAACCTAAAAATGTGGATATCAATTCCACTTTTTATCAAGGATTAATAAGACTAAACTTTCTCCTTGAAACAGGTTCGATGGATGATTAATGAGTATATAGTCTTCTGTTTTACATTTCATGTAGGACCTAAGTAATTGTTGTCAGTTATGAGATGTAAAGTTCTTTTTTAATTTTACATAAAATACACAGTTATGAATCATTTTCAATTAGAAGTGTAATATAAGACCCTTTAAAACTAAGAGAATAGTGCAGAGAAAGACAATTGCCCATGATTCTCTGTTTTTAAGCAATGGCTTTGGAGTAGTAAATTTGGGTTCAGGCCCCAGTTCTGTTGTGTTGTGTAACCTTCAGCAAATAATTAGCTTCTTTAAACCCCAATTCTGGATCCACAAAATGCATAAAATAGCACCAAATTCTGAGGCTTCCTCTGAGATATAAGTCAGTTTTAAAATATGAACAGAAGCTGGAACATTGTAGCTGCTCAATAAAGCTACTTTCCTTGTTGTTATTGAAATATAAACACAGGGGCATTTTCAGTTTTACCTTTATGTATATCATTGGGTACATATAACTTGGAATCTTAATGTTTTTTTCATTTTCTATATTTCCAAACCAAAGTTTTCAAATTTCTAAACAGTTAATACCTTACATTTTGAACTACAAAGAGTAAGACCACTCATCTCAGATTCTCTTTTGGGCTTTAGAATACCAGTCTGAAAACTGTTGTCCTTGGAGCATTCTGGTTCTTTCCAGGTAGCTGGAGGCAAGTGGTTGGACATCATCCATGCAGGTTTTGGGTTTGGGGTTTCCCTGCAAGGGTTCTATTTCTTTTCATTTCACCTTTGGGGAGATGAGTTAGTATCCCAAGTCCCACTAAGGATTATTGTATTTCTTTGACACAACATAGTCTAGTAGAAAAAGGACAGGCTGTAAAGTCAGTCAAACCTGGGTTGGCACTGTGGTTTGTGTGCTTCCTGGCCAGTGGACTTGGGGGAACCACGTACTTTCTCAGAGTGTCAGTTTCCTCATCCGCAGATTGAAGTTACTGAGACTCACATTTTAGGGCTGTTGATAAAATGGAAGGAAGCAATTATATAAAGTTCTTGGCATTTAGTAGTTCCTGGCATTCCTTAACTGTACACCAAAATCACAATTATTTACAGTCTTTTTGTTACAGTTATACAATGCATATAAATGTATACATACATATATAAACACACATGTATTTGTAAATATGAAACAGAAACAAGAGACAACATTACTTTTCAAGATAATGGATACATGGCTTTTCATAGGAAGCATAAAGAGACGTGACCTATGAAAGAATGACTTTGCTAAATGAAATTTTCTGTGGATCAAACTGAATGATATTGGTTCAGTCAAGCATGGCAGAGCCCTCTGAAATAATTAACCTTTCAAAGTTACACATTTGTTCAAAAATTATATTTAATTGGAAATATAAAACATCGAAAAAGTTCTAAGTGACCTGTCCCTCTTTATTAGCTGTATATATCTATCGATTATTAGACTTTATCAATTCTATTCCAAAGGCACATCTTGGATCCCAAATGTAATGGTGGTCTCTGAATAAGAGGTACATTTTCTCTGTAGTATCAATGTCTAGTTAAAGTTCAATTCCTTGTTAATGCCATTTGTACAATAGATGGTAATTATTTCAGATAATACAATGCTGTGTATGTATGATTAATCAGCTTGAAATTCCAAGTTGAAAGGAAGAAATTTGGTTCTTGTTTATCATGCCTGGGGACATTTAGGATACTTGTGGGGACACTGCTGGTTGTCACAATGATTAAAGGGGTGCTGGTAGCGTTGAGTGGGCAGAAGCCAGACACTTAGTTATCACTACATGGTGTGGTTCTGTCCTGCCCTACAAGGAATTGCCTGTGTATCATGCGACTTCTGTTAGTCTTGCCGGAAATTCATGTAGATGGAAATCTGTTCATCTGAACCTAGAGGCTAGCTCAGGTAGCATGTGAATAAAAGTCGTTGCTGTTGTTGTCTTTTGTTATGTTTTTTAACCCAGTTTTAATTTACATCGGACGTTCTAGGAATACAACTGCCACAAAATTTGAGATAAGGTGTCACTTTGCTTCTTTTGGAAAATTACCATAATCTGTTCACCATTTTAGAAAATCACATCACTTGACTGCAGTACTACCCTTCATTAAGTCACCAGTGTAGACCATCTGTATCATTTACCTTTGAAGCTGTCTCATTCAGGGCACTTCAGCTGTAAACACCTGAGTTCTTTGTAATGTCTTCTAATATTGTTGTGCCGAGTATTTGCATAATAAAATGCACGTTATTTTACTGTAAAATATTTTCTCTTTATTACACCTTTATGTTAAACTTACAGCTTTGTATTAAATGTTTCATTGCATTTTTAGGGATCTTATAATACCTATGAATTTCATTTCAGGATGATGAAGGAGGAATTACAAAATAGCCGATTTAAATAGAGTGCTGAGTCAGGCGGGGCTGAGAACCACTCACACCGTCTCTATGAAGCTCTAGAGTGAGTGACATTCCTGGGCTCCAGTTTAGTTCTGCCATTTAGTAGCTACATGACCTTAGGCAAGTCCCTTAATAAGTCAGAACTACAGTAACCTCACCTGTAAAAGAAGATTAACAAAAGAACTTGCCTTACACGGTTGTGGAAAAGATCACATGAGTTTATTCAAGTAAGGCTTGATGTGTTGTGATGCTTGATGCAATGAACACTGACTGTGACTGCATTCATCATGGGAATATTTACTCATTATAGCCTGAGATGAATAACACTGTTCACTTTTTCGTCATCATTTTTTTGTGTGTGTTTGTTTTTTGCTTCAAAAGGATCTCTGTAATGTAGCCTCCTTGAGGCCGTGGTCAAGAACATGATGAAGATAATGACCTTCATGCAAGCGGCTGGGTATTTTTCTAATTCCAATCTTTCATCACCGTGTTAGGAGCTATGTGGTCATATTTTGAGGGAAAATGACTACTTGGGATGCTGGGGTTTGGGGGGGTTTTTTGGGGGTGTGTTGGGTCTTTGTTGCTGCACATAGGCTTTCTCTAGTTGCAGCGAGCGGGGGCTACTCTTCGTTGTGGTGCACGGGCTTCTCACTGCGGTGGCTTCTCTTGTTGTGGAGCATGGGCTCTAGGCGCACGGGCTTCAGTAGCTGTGGCGCGTGGGCTCAGTAGTTGTGGCTCGCAGGCTCTAGAGTGCAGGCTCAGTAGTTGTAGTGCATGGGCTTAGCTGCTCCACGGTATGTAGGATCTTCCTGGACCAGGGATTGAACCCGTGTCCCCTGCATTGGCAGGCGGATTCTTAACTGCTGCACCACCAGGGAAGTCCCTGGGATGCTGTTTTGAGAGTTCTCTGAAGAGTGGTGAAGAGTGCATATGAAAAGAATGCTTAAGGGGGAGATAAACTAGTGGCTGCCTGAACCAGAGTGGTGGTTGTGGAGACACGGGGTTGTGGGGGGGGAGTAGACTTTCATGAGAGATACTAGAAGTAGCAAACACAAGTGACAGGACTTTGCAATCGATTAACTTAGGAGGGCATCTGAGGTAGTGGGGAGTGTCAAGTTTGACCCCAAATTTCTATCTTGGAAATCTGGTTGAATAAGGAATCCTTAAAAAATATTAATCTGAATAAACTGGATCAAATTAAACTGGCAAGTATAAATATGCTTCCTGAGAATCCCCTTCATAGGACCATGTGAGGAATAAATAAGCTTAAAAATATAAAGTGGTTATTAGTATAGTATTTGGCATCAATATTCATCCAATAAATGGTAGCTATTATTATTATTATTAAGTAATAACAATAATAGATAATAGGTAATAAGTTACAAATGATTCAAAATAGTCTCAAGAGCTGAGAATTTATCTGTTCATTAACTTTCTATGAATGTTTCTCTTCCTCACCAGAAGGAACATGACAAATCCTTGCCTATTTTCCTGAACTCAGACGAATAGAAGGGTGATTTTACCTTACAACTGATGCATTTACTAAATGACTTATATATCTATCTGCCATTCTTACCATTTACAATAAGAAAATAAATTATTTTTTAATCCAGATTTTTTCAGAAGAAAAAATCTTGTTCTTGTCTTTTTTTTTTTTAACAATTTTAAGCATCATGTTTATTTGAACATGACACTAAAGGAGGAACACATTTTCAAAGAAGTATTGTTTGTATATTTCCTCAAAAATTCTCTGTGCATGACATTGCAGGTGGGGCTGGCATGGTTTGATTGGCGACTAATAAGTATTTTCTGATTTTGATCGCTTACAATCTTCTTGCTAAAGGAATCACTTACCCTTCTGTATTACTGATTACCTTTTCTTTTAATTTGCATGTAAGTCTCAAGCCATAAAGTAATTATTACTCTAAAGAATCCAGAGGAGGAAGAACTCATTATGGACAGACTTGGAAGCTTTATGGAGCGGGTAGACTTTTGTTTGTGCCCTGAAAGACATCTAAGACTTAAATATACAAAGAAAACCGAAGAGAGCATTCTGTTTGGCAAACAGGAGAAAGACATCACAGTATATAGAGCATTCCTTTTGCTGTGAAGGTTGGCCATGCTAGTGTTTACATCTGGGAGGGGAACAATAGGTGGAGAAGGGAACTGGAGATAAAAGTGCTTATTACTGGGCTTCCCTGGTGGCGCAGTGGTTGAGAGTCCGCCTGCCGATGCAGGGGACACAGGTTCGTGCCCCGGCCCGGGAGGATTCCACGTGCCGCGGAGCGGCTGGGCCCGTGAGCCGTGGCCGCTGAGCCTGCGCGTCCGGAGCCGGTGCTCCGCAACGGGAGAGGCCACAGCAGTGAGAGGCCCACGAACCGCAAAAAATAAAAAAGTAAAACATAAATTAAAAGAAGTGCTTATTACTGAGTCACCTTGGTGATTTGAGGAAAGAAACTTTCTAGAAAACACACACAAAATTTCTTCTTAATGTCTTCCAGTATTTAAGGGGGACCCTATGGTATCCTGAACCCTACCCATCAACCCTACATCTATTGTCATTACCAGAGTTTAGTTATTCACAGATGCTGTGGCTCAGGCCAATGTCATCCACTTTTTTCTGTGCACTGACATTTTTTAGCACCTGCCAAATATTAAATCCTACATTAATCATGCTAAGTTCCTTCCCACTAGAAGCTCACCATCTAAAATGAGGCAGATGCATAAAGGTTTATTTGGCATAATCATTATAAATATAGGAGGATATAAAAAACAAAGCCCTTCTAGCTACTCAAGGATGTGCCAGGAAGACTTCGCATAGGAAGTGACCACTGATTTGAATCTTTGCACAAAACAATTTTCTGGACAGAACTCACATGAGAGGGCCCCTGGGAATGCAAGGAGACATGTAACACAGTGGGAAAGTAATTTAGTATATTTAATTCCTAGAAAAAGCAAAAGATAAAGCTGCTTTAATCTAACATGGGCATTGTGGTTTCTTTTAACAGTTTTATTGAGATATACTTGACATGCTGTACACTGTGTATATTTAAAATGCACAATTGTTGGGGAGTTCCCTGGTGGTCTAGTGGTTAGGATCCTGGGCTTTCACTGCCGTAGCCCAGGTTCAATCCCTCGTCAGGGAACTGAGATCCTACAAGCTGCATGGTGTGGCCCCAAAAAGGAAATGTGCAATTGTTAAGTTTTGACACAAGTCTACACTGGTAAAACTACCCTTATAGTCAAATTAGTGAACATATCCACCAGCCCCCAAAGTTTCATCAGATCCCTCTGTAAGCCCTTCCCCCAGCCCTCCTTATCTCCCATCACCAAGCACTGCTTTATATCACTGTAAATCAGTTTCCATTCTTTAGAGTTTTACATAAATTGTGTCATGCAGTATACTCTTTTGTTTGGCCTTATTTCACCCCCCACAAATACTTTGAAATCTATCCATGTTATTGCAAGTACCAATCATCCATTCCTTTTTAGTGCTGAGCAGTGCTCTGTATATAACACAACTTGTTTATTCACTCATCTGATGGACATTTCATTTTTTTTCCAGCTCTGGGCTATTACAATAGAGCAACTATGATCTCCTAAGTACAAGTCTTTGTGTGTATATATATATATATATATATATATATATGTATATATCTTTTCCCTTTAGTAAATATCTAGACGTAGAAGGGCTAAGTCATGTGGAAAGTATCACTTAATGTGTTAAGAGACTGACAAACACCACAACGGGTCTGCCATTTTGCATCCCCACTAGAGGTGAACAGGGGTTCCATCTACCACATTACTGCTGACAGTTAGTGAAGTCTATCTTTTTTTGCTTTTAACTATTCTAATATAAGTGTAGTGGCATCTTATTATGGTTTTAACTTGCATTCCTCATGATTAATAATGTTATCATCTTCTCATGTTCTTATTGGCCATTCACATGTCATCTTTGGTAAAGTGTTTGTTTAGACTTTTGTCCATATTTTATAATTAGGGTGTCTTCTTTTTGAGTTTTAATCTTCTTTACATATTTTAGATACAAGTTCTATATCGGATAGATGATCTACAGATATTTTCTCCCAGTTTGTGGCTTGTCTTTCTTCTCTTAATACTGTCTTTCAAAGAGCAAAGTTTTTAATTTTGATGAAGTCCAATTCTGTCAACTTCTTTCTTTTCCTTGGTAATCATATTTTTGGTGTCATATCTAAGAACCCCTTAAATTAGGATCTCTGGGAATAGGACCCAAGCATCATTTCTTTTCAATTCTCCCCAAGGAATCCCACTGGGCAGCCAAGTTTGGGAACCAGTGTGCCACATCAGTGCTTCTCAGCCTTTAAATATGAATTCAACTCATCTCGAGATCCTCTTAAACTGCAGGTTCGGATGCAGTGGGACTGACGTAGGGCCTGAGATTCTGCACTTCCTATAACAACAGCAACAACCACGACCGAAACATAAAGCTGCTGAGTCAGGCAGTCAGAAGCCAGGCAGGGAGGATTGCGGGCGCTATTTCAAGGAGTTTGGGAATTTCGGTTTGATTATTTTGGCACTGGGGAGACACTGAAGGGTGTATAGTAAGTGAATAGCATGACTGTATTCGGCTTTAGAAAGATCACTCTGCTAGCAAATGAGGAAAGACTGGTAAAAGATAAGACCTGAATCAGGGACCATTTCAGCATGTCTTCTGTAATCCAGGAGAGAAAGGAAGGGTAATGAAGTGCGCATCTCAAATAAAGGGGCTGGATGTGAAAGACAGTTAAGAAAATTGTGTCATTGACTGAGTACTACGAGGTTGAGGGGAAGGATGACGCCTACAATAGCTTTGGACATGGGGTACTTTGAGGTGTTATCACATTTTTCAGTATAAGAGGAGCAGGGGTGGGGTCGGGGCTGCACTGGCGGACACAGATGTTGAATTTAGACCCATTAAGGTTGAGAAGACTTTGAGCCGTTCAGGATGAGCTACTCAATAGACCATTGGTTAAATGGGTCTTGAGTTCATGAGAAAGATATGAACTGGAAGCCTACATTTGGGAATTAGCAGGTATAAGGATAGTTGATGCCAGGTGTGGGGATATTATTGCCCATTGAAGATACAGGACATGAAAATCAAAAAAGGTCTAAAAGTGACCACGTTGGAGGTCACTAATGTCATGCTTAAGTAGGGTGAGGGGCAGAAGCCTGAGTACAGTGGATTGAAGGGTGAAGGAGAGCCTCTGTCTTCAGGGTCCTTATTGATCACCTTGCAGGGTAATTATAAGGTTATAGGTGCTGATTGCCTACTGTACCATCCTGAGCACCTGGGACTGTCTTTCCAGAATGCCAGCTTGGGAAGGACACCTTTCCTCCATCCCTCTGGCTGCTGGAAGCATCGTGAGGTGTAAAATACAAAGACCAACTGCCACACACCCCAAATCAGAGGTGAAAGAGGACAAGAACTTCCATGAGCACGTCTCCCGGAGACACAGTGCAGAAATGCTCTTTCTGCAGCTTGTTTTTTAAGACTTCCCTGTGTGATGACCTTGGCCTTCTGGCTCAGGGTCAGAACAATATTCTTGTAGGAAAAGGGTTGACCCAAATTCCAGAAGTGTCTCCCCCACCAGGTTTATTTCCACAGCCATATTTCCACTTTTCTAGGAGCATGCCTTACCCTAATGTGGACTTGCATGCTGGGTTTGAAAGATCAAGGGCAGCCCTGCACCACACCAAACATAATCTGAAACATTCCCATTTTGTTCTGACTGTTGAGACAAATCTTAAAACTTCCATGTGGATGTAAGTGCTTTATCGTAGGAGAAATAGGTCTCCAAGTTGATAATTAGACTAAGTGCACAGTGGGTTTCTAGATTCCTTCTTCCTCTTTTTTTAAAAATAAATTTATTTATTTACTTATTATTTATTTTTGGCTGCATTGGGTCTTCGTTGCTGCGTGCGGGCTTTCTCTAGTTGTGGCCTTCGTTGCGGTGTGTGGGCTTCTCATTGCGGTAGCTTCTCTTGTTTCGGAGCGTGGGCTTCAGTAGTTGTGGCACGTGGGCTCAGTAGTTGTGGCTCATGGGCTCTAGAGCTCAGGCTCAGCAGTCGTGGCATGCGGGCTCAGTAGTTGTGGAGCACGGGCTTAGTTGCTCCAGGGCATGTGTGATCTTCCCAGACCAGGGCTCAAACCCATGTCCCCTGCATTGGCAGGTGGATTCTTAACCACTGCGCCACCAGGGAAGTCTCTCTTCTTCCTTTTTATTTTCTCCTCCTAGTAAATGTTGTCTTCGTAGCTTTTTTTTTTTTTTTTTTTTTTTGCGGTATGCGGGCCTCTCACTGTTGTGGCCTCTCCCGTTGCGGAGCACAGGCTCCGGACGCGCAGGCTCAGCGGCCATGGCTCACGGGCCCAGCCGCTCCGCGGCACGTGGGATCCTCCCGGACCGGGGCACGAACCCGTGTCCCCTGCATCAGCAGGCGGACTCTCAACCACTGCGCCACCAGGGAAGCCCCCTTTGTAGCTTTTAAGGCAATGTTTGTGAGTATGTGTGTTGTTTCATCTAGTCCTGGTAAGGTGAGGGCAAAGTTTCTGTGTATTTCGTCACCATATTCCAGTCAATCAAAAAGTGTGTAAAGTAAGCACTGAGGCTACTGTGAGAAGGGGGCTGTGCATCTTTAAAGGAAACCGCAAGGAAAACCCTAACCTCTCTTAATTTACATATGGTGACATTTTGCAGAAATATTGAAACATTAGCAGTGACATAATGAAATTCTGCCTATCAGCCATGGAAGGAATAATGTTACTGTAAAGGTAACCCAGCCACAGTTTGTTATCAAGAAAATATTCTTGCCAAGAAATGTATATTTAGTGAGGCATGATAAGGAGGGACTTTTCTCCCCCTTATATTTTCTCTCCTGGGCTATCCATCTGCCTCTACAGATTTACTGCGTGATCACTCCCTTCACATGCTAATTATGTGCAGGTCTGGTGAATTTGTTAGTGGTGACACTTCTGGGACCCAGTGGGACTGCAACTCATTATGTGGCAATGTCCAGATATATCAGATATTATTAGCTGTCATTAATCTGCTGCGGAAACACTGAGAGCTAAACTAGAAAGAGAGCGGAAAAGGGCATGCAAGTGAAGTCTGAGAACAGCCTGAACCCCAAAAGGTCAAAAGAGAAATCAGCCAGAAAGGGACAACAACCAGCAATGGACCCCACTTTGCTCCTGAGTTTCACCCCAATAGCTAACTAGGTGCACCAGGCAGAAGGGGTAAAGAAGCACCCCTCAGCCATTTGTTATTTTAATACCCCTTGTGGCCGTTTCACTGGCACTAACCTTTTACTGTACTTATGTACAATTATACACATTATCTGTTATCTCATCTGAACCTTAAAGAAACACCAGAGATAGGCATTTGACCATAGGGCATATTTCAGCTCGAATTTTGTACAGTATTTCCTAGGACAACAAATTTTGAAATACAAAGCTTGTTGTTGTTGTTATTTTAAATGGTATAGTCTTTGAACTCATAGCTTAAGCTGTTTCCGCCCCTTGGAGTGTTTAGTCTGTATCTGCTCCCCACCCCCTCCCATCTCTGCATACCCAAATTCTAATTGTTCTTTTAATGCTCAGCTAAAATCCACGTAATCTCATTATCATCTGAACTGCCATAAGACATTTTCATATTTTAATGATATATAACTGTATAACTTATATTCTCTATATTTATATTTTTATCTATCTATCTATCTATCTATCTATCTATCTATCTATCTATCTAGTTCCCTTTAGTGGATCATAAATCTTCAGACGGTGAGAAAGTCAAAATCATCACATTTGGGGCTTTGAGTCTTAAACAATATGCTTTGGATCTAATAAGAATCATGCAAAATTACTTTTTATAAAAAGCACAGAAAATCACATATATAAATGGTTTTGTAATGGAAGTGTGCATCATATAGGTATGTATATATTTTACATATTTGACATACACATATAAATGTACATGCATGTAGCAGAAGCACATATACTAAAGAGAGTAGTAGCTTAAATAGTACATTAAAATGCTTCATTTCCTCTACTTTCATTCATTCTTTGTTGCTGTAAGAACATATCTTGTATCCATTTTTCAGTGAATCTATAGTCCCAAGCGAGAGCCCATCTTCACATCCTGAGAGTAACTCAGAGCTCCAATTCAGATGCCTTCTATACTATTAATTGTTCACTTTCTCTATATTCAGCTTGTTTATATTGTAAAGAAAGACCTTGCAGGGATTCCTAGGATTATGCTAAATATTTTAGTCTGTCAGCTAAGCAACCTTTATGTTGCCAAACTGTGAAGGACCCCAGAGCATTCATAACTGTGAGCTGACCGAGACTGTAATTTTTTCTTCATCGATGATTAGCTTCCTAGCGGGAGCGGGCATTATTAATACTCCACCCACATCCCTTTAGTTCACCCTCAAAGGCACTGGCAGACAGTCCTATTCAAAGCCAGAGGCTTCCTGCGTTCTCCTGCCCCAGAGCATTCTCCGGCTATGGAAACAGCCAGAAGTTTCAGGGAGTTAAGTCCCAGGAGTAGTCCTCAAGAAATGAGAGATGGGGTTTGGTGGATAAATACACCAGCTTCCTTGAGCTTCTGTGGGGTGTATCTAAGATACGTTCTACTTAGTATCTGAAAGGGTCTTGGGTGGGTCTAAGCTTAGTCCCCAATAATGATAACCCCCTTATTCTGACATCATTCCCTTCCTGATTTCTTCACTACATCTCCATGCTTCCTGTGACAGCTCTCAAAGAACTGTATGAACCAAAATCCTGACTTAGCATCTGATGTTGACAGAACACAAACTGAAATAGCATCCTAGGAAGCCGACCCTCACAATGGCATTCTGGAATTCGGTCACCCACTGATAGGATGGCAGCAGTGTCTTATCCTGGTGATGAGTAGGGTGGTGAAAACTCCTGTATCACAATGACTAGCTCTCTCACCTGTGTTGGAATACAATGGGGGTACAGATGAAGGGGAGGCGTCAGCTCTTAGACAGTCACTGTGAGGACCACTGAGTTGGCTGAGTTTTGTTAGTTGCTGGAAAAACCTTGATAAAGGTAATGATATGCTCATCCAACTATCACGTCAGAGTACACTGTGCAAGTCAGAGGACCTCATGTCAGGGTTTAAAGAGACCCTTATCCTGCACATCAAGAACGGACCATAATGAAGTCAGACCCACGATTTGATCATTGGTGGTGGAGTTAACAAACATAATCAATTTACAGCCCTGGAAAGTTTTCCATATTGAAGTCAGGTCTAATAGAGAAAGAAAGATCCTTGAGACCTAAAATAAAGACATTTGTGTGGTGCACTTGGGAATCTGGTATCCTAGGAATCGCCTGACATAGAAATGGTGTCCTCTGCGTGGCAGATCCACAAAGACCTCACGTAAAGTAGATGCCTCGTTAAACACTGCTCTCACTGGTCCTACTCGGGAAGAAATGGAGTATTCACCAAGTTATTCACAGGTCCTGAACAGTATGTACTGGCAGGAACAGAAAGAATATGGACGACAACGAATGAGTGTTGACACAGGAGGTGCTTAACGTAAGGCTGGATAGAGGAGAGATTATTATTATTGGGTACTTTTTGAGACTTAGGATTTAACATGCCGACAAGGATACCTGAGCCTGTCTTAATTCGTTGATGCGACGGCTGCTTGTAGGCTAGAAGATGGCTTTGGCCTATAGAAAATAGGTGGGAATAGATGGCTCAGGACGGTGGGCGTGGCAGACTGGATACACTACAGAAGGTTAGCAAACCCGCCAGCCAGCTTTGTTCACAGAAAAGGCCCCATAGTTGATGGCAGAGGTGCTGCTTTGGAACAGTGACCCCTAAGGTCAATGGGGATAATAAGATTTTAGGCAAAAGTGTTCTCCTGAGGGTTATAATTTAGACTTGTATCCTTTCAAGGTATTTACCACAGTTCTTTATAAATGGTTGGGAGGACATTCTCTCTTATTGTAGGGAGTGAGATCACTCAATTTTGTGATCTTTTAGTTGACTTCTGGCTATAAATTTGAATAATTCTCTTGAATTACAAGTGATAAACTTCTTCCCCCATACTTTCTTCTCCTCTTCCTGTTCCTTAAGACTTCTCTCAGTGTCCCTCTTCTTTCAATATCCCTTTACTTCTTGCCCTGCCTGCACCACCTTAACTCTTTCTGGAATACCAGACTTGCATGCAGTCTCTGCAGACTGATCACTGAAATAGGCCGGAGCGTATATGCTTAGGAACCAGCCCCCCGAATTGCTTTTCTACCCGTAATCTCAGTACAAATCTAATTCTTCAGCCGGTCCTATTATTGTCAGGTTGTATGCCACTCACTTCTCTAGAGTTAGATCATGCCTCTAGATATGGAATCCAGAGACTAACCATTATAGATTGCTTTCATTTAGTTCTCTAATCTCTTCTGCCAGGTTCAACCTAGGGCCTGAAATACTTTTTAAGTCTTCTCAGTTTTAAATTTCCCTTTACCCTACTGCCAACACATTATTTTAGTTAAGTGAGTGATGCTTTAGTCTAATTTTTTCTTATTTTTTTTTCTTTTTACCAATTATATGCTGCCCTAACACAACTTGCAATATTCGACTGTTTGTTTGGGGCAGCATCCAACTTCTGGTAGCCCCTTCTTCTGAAGTATTCTCCTCTACACTAAAGACCTGGATTATGCTGTTTATAGACAGATCTTCCCAAACAATGACCAAAGCCATCCCAACTCCTTATAGGCAACTACCCAAGTGTTTGGCTTCCATCTGTTATCTGTAAATTCTGGAAGTAGGACTATATTAGTTTAAGTTCAGTGCAGAAAATAGAGATCACTCTAGATATTTTAAGCAAAAAGGGGCTTTCAGAAATAATTACAGAGAATGGAGTAGCAGGAAACAAGAAGGCAGCTCTAGAACTACTCTAAGACAAAACAGGTGCAACGTAAGAATCCGAAAGCCCTGGCAATGCTCAGACTGGCTTTTGCAAATGTCTCTCAACACCCACGTTCCATGGTCTTCCTTGGTGTCAGAATCAACATCAAGGAGGTAGTCTCTGCCTCACTCTTACCTTTTGGATCTTTTGCCGGTACTACTAATTAGAGAGACCTCATTCCTAGCCAGAACCCTGGTTGTAAGACAGTCTAGGAAATGCAGGTTTTAGCTTTTCATCTCTGTAGCACAGAGAAATACAGAAAGGAAGTAGGAATAGATGCTGTGTGCCAATCAACCTTATCCAGCCCGAGAACTGAAGATATGGCCTCCTCCCTTCTTCATTGTCCCCCCTGCCCCACCCAAGTGCTTTGTGGGTAAAACTGCCCTCCTCTGAACCTCCTCTGCTGCAACGACAGTAATCCCCCACCCTCTTCCCCTC
Organism: Aethalodelphis obliquidens; assembly: GCF_003676395.1. Classification (NCBI taxonomy): domain Eukaryota; kingdom Metazoa; phylum Chordata; class Mammalia; order Artiodactyla; family Delphinidae; genus Aethalodelphis; species Aethalodelphis obliquidens. Next base: position 6,862,546 of record NW_020837978.1, on the reverse strand, counting down.
CACCACAACTCCCTCCTCTTTGCTGCTCATTCACTATTTTCTAGTGACTCATAGTGCTTTGTACTCAATTCAAGTCAAATATCTTCCATGATACTTAAGAGAGACCAGCTTTGTATCAGGAATTCAGAGTTCCTAGCCAGTAACTGTTTTTCTCCCTTGGATAGCACTTGCTTATTCCTCTCTTATTAAACAATCAAGAAAAAGTGTAAACTTGAAATGTCCCTCTTCTCTCACACCATGGTTCTCAATTTAATTCCAAATGTCTGACGTACAGTTTAAGGGCTCACAAAAGACACTAAAGAGTGTACTGCATGGTGAATGAGTTCATTAAGACTGCAATATTATTATTTTCTCAGTTGTATATGCATGTACCCCTAGGTGCTGTCCAGATGCCTTTACCAAATTGTTCTTTTTGAGATGTCCTTCATATTTCTCATTTGAACATCCAAGTGTGAGTTTCTGCTATCTGCCTCAAAAAATTCCTCAATGAACCTGGCTGGCCTGGATGGGATTGAGAGAATCATTCACAAAGTACAAATATGTGAAGCTTGAGTATGTTTTAAATTCTTTTTTAAATCTTATTTTCTTTATAGTTCATGCATATCTCTTTACATAAAATGACACTTTGTGGATGTGAGCATGTGTCTTGTTTAAGCAAATTATGTGCAGTTTAATTGAGAGCAATGACAACATGTAAAGTGTAAATGTAAATATGTGGTCAAAGTATGAACAAGAAAAACAGAATGTGCTAAACAAATACCGAGGGTGACGCTTCCTGTATATTAGTTATGAGAATTAAATATTAAATGTTGTAGACTAAATCCACATCTATACACCCTGTAGTAAAGAAGAAGCAGCCTAACTAAACACCCAAAAGGCTATGAAATATTAGGTGTTTCCTTGACTCAAAACCTGGAGTAGCTTTAAGCCTGGGGCACAAGCTGAAATGCCTACAGAGGCTAGGAAACTGGCCTAAATGAGTGAAACTGATGAGGTAAAAAATGAAATATTCGTTGACACTCAGCCTCAACTCTGAGGATTAGTAAAGAATGACGGGGGCTATGGTCTACTGAGGGCTCAAATAAGGTCTAAAGACATTAACTGCTACTCAGGAAGGCAAGCTCACTATTTCCGGAGCTTCCAATTTTTCAAGAGAAACCAAAATCGTGGATTTCTACATAAAATGTCTCAACTTTTAAATGTTGTGATCAATGCAATTTATAAACAACAACTGTAACCGTAGGCTAGCATACCTATACCAAGGCTGGATATGGCCTGGGGATACCAGGTTTTAACAACTTTCTTAAGTTATTGCAACTCTGAGATGAGGAACATCTATCTAGAAAGAACAATTAACTGAGGGGCTGTGTCTACGTCCCCCCCCTCAGTCCTTGACAAACTCCTTCAAGTCTCTCGTTAATACCATTTCCTCCAGGAAGCCTCCTCTTACCCACCCCCCCGCTCCACCCCAGACCAGGTGCGGTGCTCCTTTGTACTCCCAGTGTAGCCTTGACATCCATTGTCAAAATCCTTATTAAAGCTATGGTTACTATTTTGTTCACTGCCCATCTGCCTGGCCTGAGTAAAAATTTTGTATGCAGAGCTTTTGTTTATCCATCATTTTATCCTCAGTCCCTAGAGTGAGGCTCACATACAATAGACGCTTAATAAATGAATAAATAATACATAAATGATGCAATAGGGGAATTAATAGTTACCTTGTTCTATTGCTACAACTACGCTATACAGCATAAAATAGAGAATAGGATGATTACTGTATACAAGGTAAAGCACATTAGCATTTTAAAAACTAAGTTTCGAGGCTGAATGATCAAAACTGATGTATTTGGATATTTAATCAAGTTTTGAAGTTATTTGAGGAATATTCACTTCAGCTTCAAATTGAATGTCTATGGGATTACGAGTTCAGTTATTTTACTTGGCCTCCTCTATTAGTTTATTTCTAAATTTGAGTAATTTTTCCTGCTGAATTGAGTGCCCAATTGACTTCATTGGCTAAATTGGTATCAAAAGGGTTTTGGAGAAAAGCCTGGATCTTTCCTCTTCCTTGAAAGTTTAAGGTAAATCTGCCTTAGTTCATATCCATATGTAGCAAGTGAAATGAATTAGGACTCAGGAAACTCTCAGATTCATTTCATGGGACTCATTTGTGTAGCAAGTTATTCCAGGAGGTTTTTGAAAATATTCATGCACAACATTTTATCATAACCATTGGACCATTCAGCTGACCTAATTTCCCAGTCCCGTTCTTATTTTCCAATGCTTCTAATTGGGCCCAATTGTATCAAAAATTACACTTCTTGTTTTGGAGAAAACAGTTTGGAAATCATTGTGACAGCTTCTCTTAAGTTTCAAAATCAAAATAATTGAAAAAAAATTGTTTACAAGTTAGTCATTTCTCTTATGGATTAGGATCTAAAGCACTAAATTAAATGAAATGAGCTACTTCATTTATTCTCTGGTGATCTTCTGCCTTAAGTGAAAGAAAAAATTGATTAACAGGTACCAAGACTATTGCATATTACAAAAAAAAAACATGCAATTAAATCTTGTGGTTTATGGCCCCAGATCATCCTAATTTCATTTAATAATAAATAACCCTAGTGCAGAGAAAACTTAAAGTACAAACTCACTGTAGTTGTTTAGGGAATGGTTCAACGAAGGCAGCCAGCTTCACCTTCAAGAGAGTTGTTGTAGTAATCTAGCCATGTGGATCCCAATCTGAATTGTTAGAAAGGAAACAAAGCCTATTCACATATTGCATCAAATGGCTTATTAGCTACTGTTATAAACAGCAGTGTTGACTACAAGAATTCTATAGGACTTCAGTTTCTGTCCCCTAAAACTTCCCCAAAAATGTGTCGCTCACTTTGCTTAAGATGAATATTTTTATCTAGTTAAACAATCAATGCAGATTGTTTCACAACTGGTAATAAGAGAGAAGACAGTACACTATGGTCACATTTGGCAACCGTGAATGGACCTGGCTTTAGATTCCTTGTCCAAGGAAACCATCTTGAGCAAAATGCATGCATATGTGTGGGACAAAAATACTATTGAAAAGAAAACCAGAAAAAATTGCCTTTTGACTCATAACATTATATAATACTATAACCTTGTTCCTGAGTTGAAGTTGCCAGTGTTCAGAACAATTATGACAGTCCATGAATGTCCTAAATTAAATAGATAATTGACGTATTTAGTACTCAGTGGATTCCATTATTCAGTGCCTTAAGCTGCCAACTGGGACATGGGACAGTTCATCTGATAACTTTGCTTATTCCATTCAACCATGTGAATGTTACATGTTGGAGCAATGGAACAATTTGGCCCATTTATAGTTTAGAAAATTTTTTTTTAATTCTGTAGTTTTCACTTCTAAGAATCCTTTTCCCAGGAACTTTGTATAGTTTATGAAATATTGCTGGAAATGTAGTAAAAATCAGGATTTAAAATTACATTATTTTTCTTATTAATGATCCTTTACGCAATGAAGCACGTTCATTGCTGTATATTGATATCATCCAATAGAACACATTGCATTCTTCTGTTTAAATAATACAGCTAATACAAATCCCTCAAGTAGCACATGTGGCAATACCAGAGGAGTCAAGGGAGCTCAAAATAAATCTGCTTTCTGATACTTTTGAGTCATGTCAAGTGGACTAAAGCTAGGATGACATTGGTCTAAACTGGTTCCATTTTAGAGTGAAATTAATAATTACTCCAGGAAAAATGTATAAGCCAAGGTTTTCCTAGGCATATGGAGTCAGTCCTGGGAGATCTGGAACTTTCTTCCAGAGAACGTCTCTTTTCTCCTTTGTCATATCTTATGGATGATGCCTGCTACATTTCTGACATAGCAGCTTTCCTCTTATTACAGCACTCATAATTGTTTCTCAAGTTATGTTGATTCTGTGCTATTTCATTTGGCCCCTGAAAAGCAAACATTATCAGGAGGCTGGTGGGAATTTGCGTTATAGACTGTGACGGTGTGAATGCCAGCATCCCATTCAACAATCACACTGCCAGTCGCGTCCTCAGCTGCATTAGACTCCAATCATCTGAGATAAACTGTTCATCTTAATGGCATTTCATGACTTTACGTGATATTTTATGATTCAGCTTTTCTGAACAGAGCTTCTTATGGCAACTTCAAACTTTAAAGGGAGACACAGAGAGAAGTTGATATTCTACTGAATAAGAGCCCAAAAGTCTATGAGATTTGCTTTGCTTTTCTGGAAGCTTTGTTACCACAGCACATATCTTTGGGCAAAGACTTACACTCAGTCCTGAATAGCAAATGTCCATGAGTCATTCTGAGTAATACTAAGTGGTGTTTACGCTTTGGCCTCTTTGCTATATCCTGTAGGTTGGCAGAAATCAGGCCAATGGAGTAACTGCTATAATTATTCCTTTTCCCTAATATCTGCACTGAGTCTTTGTTGCTTGGTGCTTCAGTTTGCATCTCAGCATCCTTTCACGCCCAGCCTGGTGATTACTTTAGGTCCCTGAGCTACAGGCATACTTATCTCCCACGAAGTCACTGGGGACTCTTGAGAGAAAGGAGGAAGGTGGAGAGAAGAACACCAGATGAAGTATTAAGGTATTCCTTTGATAATGTAAGTAGGGGGTGGGGAGGCAAGATGGAGAATGCTCATTTACCAAAAAGTGTGCAGAGGTCCAGGGTCCTGAAATGTAAGCCCTAAGGTTGACCAAAGTTATGGCCAAAATTTACAAATTGAAGACCTACATACACCTTTAGTCATGGCACAGAGAAGCTATGTTGAATACACAGAAATACTGTGTTATTTAAATTTAGATATTATTGTTTTAGTTCAAATTCATATCTGTCAATCAGTTAATTCATGATTCATCATACTTTTGAGGGAAGAGCTGATTCCCAGACACTGTCAAAGATCATACCCCCTATCAACCGTGAACAATTATACTATTTTTACCATATCCATAAGGCACACTGCTCGGCCTGTGAAATTACATCCTTAACTACATGAAAAGATACAGCACCTTTGGCAGAGGAGAGCGAAGTGGAGTTAATTTAGTAACAGATGAACATCAGAATGCACCAGAGATAAAGAAAAAAAAAATACATCAGGCGAAAAATAAATAAATGATGAAATGTTAGGTCAGTATGATTTCATGATTATTGCAGAAAAGTAAATAAAAATTCTTTGATTATTTACATTTCTGGCTTGCTTTGGTAGTGTGTCATCTATTGCCAGTTCTGTTTATAGAAAACATTGTTTTTGTAAAAACATGTTTGTAATGAAAAATAAAATCCACAGAAAAGGATTTCATTGAAAAATAAACTTGTACATTCATTACCCTTGGCAGCATTCTCTACAATAGCTTCATGTTTCTCAGACACAAAAATATGGTGGGTCTTTTTTTTTTTTTTGCGGTACGCAGGCCTCTCACTGCTGTGGCCTCTCCCGTTGCGGAGCAGAGGCTCCGGACGCACAGGCTCAGCGGCCATGGCTCACAGGCCCAGCCGCTCTGTGGCATGTGGGATCTTCCCGGACCGGGGCACGAACCCGTGTCCCCTGCATCGGCAGGCGGACTCTCAACCACTGTGCCACCAGGGAAGCCCGTGGGTCTTTTTTTTAAAAAAAAGAATTATTTTTCTTTTAACAAGTCACTTAATGTATTTATCTTCCAAGGCATCGGGAAGAAAAAAAATCTGGGACCAATCAGTTTCTATTTTACTACAGGGTAATTGATTATTATGCTAAGTGTTACCTATTTTTTTCCAGTAAAAAAACTAAAAACAGAATTGTCTCTCAAACATTGACACATGTGATCACGGTAATACAGTAATGTGTGCACTCCTTATTCTGAAATAAGTTACTGTGATCCAAAATACAATCTGTGGACAGCCAGCAGATAGTACCATGTGACTGTGGGGTGCCTGAGTAGGTAGGGCTTTTGCATTAGAATATACTTTTCATCCATAAAGCCTTCCTTTCAGAAATGCAATTAGCTTTTTTTATGAACTGGTAAATATAGTATATAGAAGACCCAGGGGACTTCCATAAAGCCACATTTATTCCCACATCTCTGGGAATCATAAATGGTTGTCTCTCTCTAAAATGGATTAGGACAAATTACATTAGGACATGATTGTGAATCTGATTAAGGTCGAACACAGTTCAGTTTTTTTTACCCCTTTGGGATGACCATGTTTTCCTATAACAACCAGAAGACAAAAATGCCTTTGGCAAGATGTTTCAAAGGCATGTTTTCATAACTGCACATAAAAAAAGAATTTTCATCCTTATTCAAAAATTGGTCCATACCTTTAAATTCTTTATCTAGCCAAGACAAAGCTTGAAGCACAAGCTTCTCTAGCATAGAGCACATCTCAGATACTGATTTGAGGTGTCAATGAAAGCTTGTAAAAAATAAATTCCCATGCATAATTTCTTCTAGAAGAGGAGAGGTCAGTTGAAAGGATTTTCCACTGACTAGAAATCTTTAGGAAAGAAAGAAAAATGACTTTATAAATGGTGGTAATACTTTATGGCAATTAAACATCTTCACTCTATTTTATGAAATAAAGGGTTAATCATAAGATAATGCACTTAACCTCTTACAAACAAAGACAGGTGATATTTGACATTGACTAGAACTTGGAAGCTGGAGGGTGAATTTTGGCTAATTTGACTTTGGTTTTTGTCACTGGCCATCAAAAGGTAAGGAGTGAGGTAGACGTGCAGATGCATGGCCCATGTGTAGGGAGCGCGGGCAGCAGGCAGTGCCTACTGACTGCTCCTTCACGGTCTGCCTCAGCTTCAAAAAGCTGCCCTTCCTGAGGCAGCCCAAGTCCTGTGACTAAGCAGGACAGAGGTAGAATGGCTGAGCCATTTTGGCCCAATATGGGGCACTCTGCCAGTCAATACTCACTCTAGCTCTTCCTGCCCAGTTGGCAGACATGTCATGACTCCTTCACTGTTGAGCTTTTCTTGTGTGCAAGGCTGCTTCCTTCCCCTGAACTTTACAGACGTTCATCCCTAATAAACATCTAACACTTCAAACTCTCAGGGTCTGCTTCCAGAGATCCCACCTTGCAATAATGAGTAGTTTAGAAGCCTATGTAGCAACACAGAAAAATTAGGATAAAATTTGAGGTTAGAAACCAGCATATAGATTTGTAGTTATGAATGAAATGAGAATGAGAACAAGAAGGCAATTTGGAGAGATAGAAATATCTGTGTCAGGCTGGTGGCTGATTTTCTAAAGTTATATACTTGTTTATGCATTAAACAACACTTTTAAAAAAATGACATTCAGGACTTCCCTGGTGGCACAGTGGGTAAGACTCTGCACTCCCAATGCAGGGGGCCCGGGTTCAATCCCTGGTCGTGGAACTAGATCCCACATGCATGCTGCAATTAAGAGTTCATATGCTGCAATTAAGGAGCCCATATGCCACAACTAAGTCCTGGTACAACCAAATAAATAAACAGATATTTTTTAAAAAGTGGTTTCAAAAAAAGAAAAATGACATTCTAAAGATTTCCATAATAGCCTAAACAGTGAAGAATTGCAAAGGAATGGATAAATTTGCATTTTCTCTATTTCAAAAATTAACAGAATTTATCTGAAATTGGAAGCAGAACTATTTTCTTAATAAATTGATCATTTATTTTCTGAACTTTAGTGTTTGAATGTTCAAATAGTATAGGATGAATTTAGCAATTGAAAGGAAAGAAGGTTAATTAATAATGGGGCTCATGTGATGAGGACCCCAGTGAAAGATGAAACAAAGTGGTGAGAGGAAAGTTGAGGCAAGATAATGACCTAAGGAATTCTAGTACACATTAACGGGTCCATTAAGGTTTTAAAAATAGAATTTATAATAAACTGGACTAGATTTTATGGTTATATTCTCTTTAATGCATTCAGAAGTTCTTCTACGTGATTTCCCATAGTTTAATCCCACAGTTTGAGAATCATGATAAAATAAAAATAAAGCAAGAGCAGCTATTTCTAAAAAGGTGGTTGTGGCTACTTTTTATTTTTTTAATGTGTGCTTCCAGTAGTTCTGCTTTTACTGTGTACCTAGGAGAACATGTAACAACAGCGTTCTGTTTGCAGATATTTTAGTCACGTTACTCAGGTTACTTTTCTATCCAAAGATCAACCGAGACTTTTGTGTTGTATTTCAGAGATGCTTTTAGAGAGGCAGCATTCCTCTTTCCCCTTTTTTCTTTTACTAGTAGGCTCTGTGCAAATGTCCAAGAGCTTTATGAAATTATACTATTTATTAGGGTTTCTTCTTTTTCCTTTATCTGAGCAGAAATGTTGGGCACAGGAGACATATTTCCTAAATTTAGAAGTTTATGAGGAGGAGATAATAAACAGAAAATTATGCAGATAGTGGATAGTATTCAGGGATTATATGTGTTGAAATACTGATGTGCTTCTCATTCTATGAGCTCAAACCACCATTAACAATATAGTCATCAGATCCTACAATCTTTAAAGAGGTATTCTGCTACCTCTGCACTATTGCACTTCTGGATCCTATGTATTTAGAATCATTTAACCAAGTGCCCATCTCTGGTGGTTGACAAGATGAATGTTAATGATCCCAGGGCACTTTAACATGTGAACAAGCCTCTTGTTACTTCCTTGAGTCAATGAAATACATACCCGTGGACTAAGGGAGAAATGCTGTTAAGGTGCTAACAGTTATATTTTTGTTTAAGTATAAAAAAAAAAAAAAAACTTGGAGAGGAAAGATGCCCATTAAATACAAAATTACTTAGACGCATGAAATTCCTAAGACAAATGACAGTTCAGTCATTTTTACAGTATATTTCAATGTGTCACAGTATCTCATCATTTAGCAATTTCATTCCTCTTTATTCTATTTTAGAAAGATATAAGTTAATCATTTTTATTTCAATTTTATACTAGCTTATTGATGCTGGTATTAATTTGTTTTGGGGTTTTTTAAAACATTTTTATTGGAGTATAATTGCTTTACAATGGTGTGTTACTTTCTGCTTTATAACAAAGTGAATCAGTTATACATATATATATATCCCATATCTCTTCCCTCTTGCGTCTCCCTCCCTCCCACCATTCTAGCTGGTCACAAAGCACCGAGCTGATCTCCCTGTGCTATGCGGCTGCTTCCCACTAGCTATCTGTTTTACGTTTGGTAGTGTATATGTGTCCATGCCACTCTCTCACTTTGTCACAGCTTACCCTTCCCCATCCCTGTGTCCTCAAGTCCATTCTCTACTAGGTCTGCGTCTTTATGCCCGTCTTGCCCCTAGGTTCTTCATGACCATTTTTTTTTTTTTTTAGATTCCATATATATGTGTTAGCATATGGTATTTGTTTTTCTCTTTCTGACTTACTTCACTCTGTATGACAGACTCTAGGTCCATTCCACCTCACTACAAATAACTCAATTTTGTTTCTTTTTATGGCTGAGTAATATTCCATTGTATATACATGCCACATCTTCTTTATCCATTCATCTGTTGATGGACACTTAGGTTGCTTCTAAGTCCTGGCTATTGTAAATAGAACTGCAATGAACGTTGTGGTACATGATTCTTTTTGAATTATGGTTTTCTCAGGGTAGATGCCCAGTACTGGGATTGCTGGGTCATATGGTAGTTCTATTTTTAGTTTTTTAAGGAACCTCCATACTGTTCTCCATAGTGGCTGTATCAATTTACATTCCCACCAACAGTGTATGAGGATTCCATTTTCTCCACACCCTCTCCTGATGCTGTTATTAATTTGTGACCAATGACTTTCCTAAGAGGAGGGTTTTACGTATGCATTTAATGAGCTCACTGAAGTTGCAATTGTGGGTGCAAATGAGGATGGTAGTAAAGAAATGTGAAGTCTTCACAAAAGTTCACCAGAAAACAATAGTTTACTAGTTGACACCTCTGCTTTTTCTCCTGAATAGTAAAATGAAGGCTTAAGTGCAAATATCCATGCCTAGTATTGTTGGACCTCTCTTTTCCTTAGAAAATAATGCCTCTGGAATAATTAAAAGACAAGGACACAGAACAAGGGAAAAAAGATAATTTGAGATAAGTAGAATGTGACTATAACAAAGCTAAGGCTCCTTTGGTACTTCCCTTTTCAAAATTTCAGCAAACATTGATAGATTTTTTTTTTCCCAAAGATGGGAGCATGATTAAATAAATGCACATCTTTTATTGTGGAGCAATGAAACAGAGGCTTGCTTATGAGATCTCCCAATAATGAAATACAAGCAAAAAGGCTTTATCAAACTGCAAAGCTAAAGTTCAGTAGAATCTAGGGTCCATGTGTGATGGGCAATCAGTGATATGGAGGGTACTCTGTTTCTCCTATAAAGTAAATTTTGTTTGATTTCCATGTCACGTATTTATTCAAATAATGTAATTTATATATTTTATTAAATATTTAACTGTATATTCACATTACATATACAACTTAATTAATGTATCTTTAACACACGCAGCTATTTTCTGGGACTTGCAAGAGATAGGACCAGAACATGCTTGTCTCCCTTGTTTTTTCTGACAGAGTTTTCTTCTGGTTATTCTTTTATTTCTAGCCACTTACAGGGTCTTTCATCGTCACCTTACAAATATATGTTCCACGGATTTCTATACTCAGGCTTCTTATCTTTTCACCACACATTTTCCCTTGGAAATCTTATTTTTTCTATAGGTTAAAATAGTGCCGCTCAATTCTAAGCCTCTAAGTCTTTCTTCTGAGCCCCAAGCCCATACATTCAACTTCCTGGATCTCTCCATGTGAAGGTCTTAGCACAATTTCAACATGGGAGAGCTAAAGTGATCTCCACGCTTACTCTGTGCTCTGCCATCAAATTCTTTTCACCTCTGTCATTGAACAGCATAAATATCCTTTGAGATATACAAAGAAGAGAACTAGCAGGCATCTATCTTGATTTATTCTCCCTTAAAATCCAGATTATATCTGTGATAAACTTATGTGGATTCAATCTTCCCAATATCTCTCCAACCTGTCCTCCTTCAGCATCCCCACGGCCACTGGATTACGCAAAAACCTCCTGACAATTCTTTCCCATCACAGTCTTTCTCTAATCCTTCTCCACACTTCTAGGATGTTTGATCTAAAATGATTTTTCCTTTTGATTTTGCTACTTAGAACCTTTAAATAGTTGCCTTGTTCCTTTCTTTCTTTTTCTCTTTTTCTTTTTTTTTTAGGAATCCCTAAACCTTAGCTTAGCGTGCATGATCTTTTATGATCTGAGCCCTGCCTATATATTCAACATCAATTCCTTTCACTGCCTTTCAATTTCTTCTCCTTGCAGGGATACAAGGACATGCCGGATAGCACTGCAGTTCTGAAATTTTCCTTCCCTTGACCAGCATTTCCAAACACCCCACTTCCTACTCATCCTTCAAAATCAGTTTATATCTGCTCTCTTCCATGGATCTTTCACTCATCTCCAGTCAGAGTTGGCCACTCTGCTCTGTGCCCTCGCAGCACACCGTGCTTACCTTTCTTCCAGCACCTGCCCCTCTTTCCAGGATGGTTCCTTTGCCTGCTTCCTCACATAGACTTCTGTGAGCTCTGTGGAAAAGGGATTGTGTCATTTTTCTTCTCTGAATATACAGCACCTAACATAATGACTAGTACATACTGATCATATAATAAATACTTCAATAAATGTATTCTCTTTTCTATAGAAGACAGCTACATATCTTAGGGAGGTAACAATGTGCAAAAATATGAATAAGTTAAATAAGATGTAAAGCAGTACAATCACAATGTATGTCCAAGAGCTTCACTACCCTAACGTAAAAAACCCAAAGATATTTATTTAGGAAAAAAACGTTTTATTTTTTAAAAATCAGAAGTGCTTTAGGACAAGAGGTTTTCTTTCTATTCATGAAGTGAATGAATAATTTAGGCATGACATGAGGACACAGGGAAAATGGTGTGGAATGGGGAGCTGCTGCGTATATTGAAGGAGGTGGCAAGGAGGTTTCAATTCATAAAACAGAGATGAACCCAAGAGAAAGCTACGAGGTGAATATATTTTTACCCATTTATTTTCATCTAGTTGCCTTAAAGCTATGTTAAACAATCAATCTTCTCAGGTACAGTTCCAGTTTCAAGTATGTTTTTCAAATCAATAGTTTTAGGTTCAGAAAACGCAATCATTTATTTTAGATTCTTTAAGTGATATATACACCCATATATTCTATAATATTGTTTTAATAGTCTTTGGTAAAGAATATCATATTATACTGACAATTTTACTAATGACATTGTAATTATGACTTCATGGAAGAAGAGATACAAGTTGAAGCATTTGTAAGTACAGCAAGAATCTTCTTCAATAACCTAATCAGAGATAAATTATTGCACTTTAATATTCTCCAATCTATTCATCACTGTTGAAAAGTCAAATCTATGGCATTTGAAAGCATATTTTGTCCTTTCAAGTACCTATAACTTTCTGTAGAAAATAATTTCATAATTTGCCATTCTAAAATTTTGAGAAAATTATCTTACTAAATTTAATAAAAATGTTGGACTTAAGTATTAATTTATCTTGAACTTGTGGGGATTTATAAATATAACTATCAAGCTGATACACTGCTTCATTTCAGAGTAAAGACTCTAAATGTTTTATTTACCTGAAACATTCCATTAGACTCATTGAAATTCTCTTTTTTCAACATTCGAATTGTAGCAGTTCATGCCTATCTACTACTTGCCCTATTTCTCAAAAAGAACCAAAGACGTACACATAGTCAATAAGAAGGAAGAAAGCCATTTCAAATGTTATGCTTTCTTAAAGATCCCAAGTGGATGTGTTGGCAAATCAAAGTTTGCTATTATATCTATTAAAAGAGGGAACAATCGTTAGTATTCACGAATTACTTCACTAGTTTGTATGTTGCTGTGACACCAAGTATGTAATGAGTCTGAGTCTCAATTCATTGGCCATAATGTGGGAAAATACAGAAACAAATGGAAAGTGATTTCTCAAGCTGTTCTGTCATGGCAGTTCCTTTAGGTATGATTTAGGAAACTACAGGCAGTAGAAAAGCCTCCCTTTTAAATGTCAAATACAAGATTCATTTCTGTACTGCTTTAATCCAAATGTCAAAGTTCTGAGCTGAACCATCAATCTCACCAGAACTTTCCCAGCTTTACACATCAAAACTGCTGTCCTTTAAGGGAGAAATCCTGATTTCTGGGGATACCCAATATTCAATTTGCATGATGCTGAGAAATGCACCCGTCAAGGAGCAGAATATGTGCAACGTCTTGTGTGCATAAGGCCACTCAAGCGTGAGGTTAGCCAGTAGTCTAATCTTACCATAAGAATGACTAAACTGGGCTTCCCTGGTGGCACAGTGGTTGAGAATCTGCCTGCTAATGCAGGGGACACGGGTTCGAGCCCTGGTCTGGGAGGATCCCACATGCCGTGGAGCAACTAGGCCCGTGAGCCACAACTACTGAGCCTGCGCGTCTGGAGCCTGTGCTCCGCAACAAGAGAGGCCGCGATAGTGAGAGGTCCGCACACCGCGATGAAGAGTGGCCCCCGCTTGCCACAACTAGAAAAAGCCCTCGCACAGAAACAAAGGCGCAACACAGCAAAAATGAATGTATTAATTAATAAACTCCTACCCCCAACATCTTCAAAAAAAAATATATATATATATAGCAGAGAAGCAGAGAACCTTCTAGAAGTAGAGTGCATCCAATGAAGCAGACAGGCCCCCTGCCCAACCTCTCCAGCCCCTCTGGTTCTGCGGGCTGCCCCGAGGAGGACAGAATCCTTCTAAAAAAAAAAAAAAAAAAAAGAATGACTAAACTAAATGAAGAGCATTTCCTTCTAGAAGTTAAACATAATTAATTTTTTCAGGGACTTCTCTCCTGTCTTATTTATTTTTCTACTCCCCGTTTCCTCAAAATAGAACGATGTTCTTTGTTCCTCTTCCTAAAGCCATTTATGCTTCTCAAGGTAAAGTGACCAAGGTTTGCTTTTCACACTTTAAATGTCCCCATGGAATTCAGTTTAGAGTCCAAAAGGCATGTGGAACTCTAGTTCCCATGGAGATGGACAGTGAATCCCATGGGGACCAGAAAATAAACATAGGAGAGATCTGAATAAACAAAAAACAAAGACAGACAACAAAGTAAACAAAGATATGAATAATATACCAAAATATCCAAATAACTTTTACTTATTATGTGTTTTCCAATTCTGGTTAACATTGGAAGCATTTCACAGTGTTCTGAAAATAGACTATCCTTTGGATTCGTGGAGACCTATGAGGCAATCCTCTGTCTACTCACTAAGTCATTCAGTCCCAGAGCAGAATACAGGACTCACGTCTACTCTGCCCAGGTGAGAAGATGTATTAGGTGACTTCAGAGAAGCAACGGAAGTGTGTAAAGGTTTAGGACTCAACGGATAAATGCCATTGGAATACAGACTCTGGGGAACAGTGTTGTTCTCCTTGGCTCAGGGATTCTTTCAAAGATAATTTGTTTTAGGTGTCTACACTGAGAAGCTTTTTCTTAGCATATATATCTATAGTGAAAAAATGTGCTGTGATCATGAGTGTATGGAAGAACCATTTAAATAGGAATTGTTAAATTTGAAAAAAAAGTAAGCTTTAATCTTCAGTTTTACTACATGAAGAAATTATTTACAGGATAATGATTACACTTCCATTTTCCTGAAACACAGGGAAGACATTAAGAAAACTGTTTCGATTGAGTATTGCCAAAAAATAAAAAAATATACAAATATTCTGAAATCTCCTTTCTCTGGATATTTTGAGTACTCCTCAAAGGGGCAATTTTGTTTTTACTGGGTATGTGGGAGTGTATATAATAGATTCCTGACACATAAACAAGCACTCCCTCTTCAGTATCTTTCTTTTCCTGTTAATATACAATGTGGATTTCAGCTCTGTGGACACAAATGAGCTGGTGTAGTATTAGAGGTGAAGAACTGAATGACTTATTTTTCGCTGAAGCTGCCTAGAGAATGCTTGGCACCAAACAGAGAGAGGATGGGCATGCTTTGCTAAGGAGGGTGCAAGAGCACTGTAGAAATTCACAGGTATCCAAGTCTCAAGACTGAGAATGGAGATGCTTTGGCATTACGGAGATGGTTCCGCTCATTAGACTCTAAGCTTTGTGACATCTGAGTCCTATTTGTTCTGCTCATCACAGCATCTGATCATGGTAGATAACACCTCATGTAGATCTGACACTCAACACATGTTTGTTGAATTAAGCAATGAAGTCATCAATGATGAGACAAAGTATTTGGTCTATTTCTACAACTTGGAGAAAGAAACATACAATAATGCTTTTCTCTTAATTTTTCATGGAGGTTATGTTAACTGGGGGGGATAGCTATTCCAGTCAGTGGTACCTGATGAGAATAAAGAAGTGTTCTCAAAGCAGTTCTAAAGAGGACGCTATTATCTGTTTCTGCCCAAAGAACACTTCTGACACCAAATGTGTGGGGATTTTCTCCCCACACCAATCAGTTCACCAACTGTCTGGGTATCCTATAATTCAGTTCAATTCTGACACTAACTACCAAGAATTAGTGCAGACCCCAGAGGATAAGGGCTCAGTCCCACAAGACTTGCCATACTTCAAACACCCAGGCTTTCCATACTTCTAACCTACCACCTATAAATCAGGGATTCCCGTGACCCTCTCCTGGGGGTTGATAATTTGCTAAAACAGCTCATGGAACTCAGGAAAACCATTTACTTACATCTACTGGTTTACTATAAAGGATCCAATTCAGGAGAAGCAAAATGAAAGAGATGTATAAGGCAAGGTTTGGGGGAAGGAACAAGGGCAGAGCTTCCATTCTCTCTGGCTGCACCACTCTCCAAACACCTTGATGTGTTTACTGACTTGGAAGCTCTCTGAATCTTATAGTTTAGGGTTTTTAAAGAGGTTTAGGGGCTTCATTATGCAGACATGATTTATTAAGTAATTGGCCCTTGGTGACCGACTCAGTCTCCAGCCCCTCTTAACTCCCCAGAGGTCAGGGGTGGGACTGAAAGTTTCAGTCCTTCAATCTGGTGATCAACCCCCATCCTGAAAGCATCCAGGGACCCCCAGACACCAGGCACCTCACTAGTGTACAGAAAGACACTCTCATCACTTTAGAAATTCCCAAAGTCTTAGAAGTTCTTGTGTGAGGAACTGGCAACTAAGACCATATTTATAACCAAAGTTGCTCTTATCACTCAGGAAATTATGAAACTGGGATAAAGACCAAATATATATTTATTATACCACAATATCACAGATGCGAATTTTGATACATTACTACTGGTGTGAGAAATGGGCAGTGTTAAATACTCTTGAATAGTAATGTAGGAAGCCCAGTAGGGTTCCCACGATTAAGGGCAATCAACATTGAGAAGTGACAAAAACCTGGTAATGAACTCCACAGACTTTCTGAATCTGCATCAAAATTCCTGGTGTGAACAAAAATCTAATTTTCCATTGCAATGAGTAATTAAAGAGCGTTATCAGTGGAAAGACACTTTGGAAATCACCAAGAAGACATGCTATGGTTAATCCACATATTTTTTTGGAGGCAAGACCTCCTCCATCAAGGGTCTTTATGAGCCAACTTTAGGATGGGGACATTTGTTATTATATTCATTTTATTTTTAAGATTTTCTTAACATGGTCATTCATGTATACACCTTTAGTGTTTGTCTTCTACCGGAAGTTCTCTTTTTTTTTTTTTGATGTCGTGGCACACTTTTGAATATTAGGATTTTTGGTGGCACATTTGAGGGAACTCATTTAAAACAACATTATATGAGTTAATAAGTTCAATCACTACGGTAGTATAAAAATGTCTTATTGTAATTTTAAAAGCGACTATGCTTTTAAAAATGTACTTGTTTTTCCAAATACTGTGTTGCTGTTTGAGCAGAAACCACTGTCTGTTTCTTTTCACTTTTTAATATATTCAAGTGGTGGAATTCCTGCATGGAAGCTCATAATCCCTTTTTTTTTCTATTTTGACTGTGGATGTTGAGCTGTAACCTTTACATTTTAGTCTCTGCCATATCGTGATCATAGTGATAACAGTGTGCACATTCATTATAGTACAAATACATTTTACAACTTTCTCAAAACTTAGAGGCATGCATCTGGGTTTTGCAACTCTGGCTCTATATTTGTTAGCAGACCCAAGGGAAAACTATTGACCATCAGTTTTTAAAACTCCAAAATTTTTCCAAGTTTTTGAATGCATAATTATTATGCCTGATGTAGGACAGAATTTAAGAACTGAAGGGATCTAAAAAATCATCAAGTCCAGGGCATCTCAGACTTGGCTAAGAAACGACTAGGGAGCTGCTTCAAATACAGATCCGTGAGCCTGCTTCCCAGAGTTTTTATTTGTGGGCCTGGATAATGGAAAAAATATATGTATGCCCATCTATCTATCTATCTATATATATACAACCACATATAGCTCCATCTATCATCTATCTATCTACCTAATCTATCAACACAGCTGACAAGACTGTACTGTGAACAAACATTACAAATTAAATCATTCTATACTGGCTATGCCTGCTGAGTACATTAGTTTGTATCAACACTCTCAGATAGTATACTCTCGTGGAGACACGTGCTTGTATAACTGTCAAATTCTAGGAAAAAGAACTGTGCGGTAAGGACCTGAGAAATGTCCATGTTCTGTCCTAGATTAAAACTGTTAGTTTATGTGTTTTATCCTCCTTCCTATACTGACTAGCCCCTGAGTGTGCAGAATGGGTGATGTTTCACTTCTCCATGCAAGTGGTCAGCACTGAGCATGGTTCTGACCAGCAGTAGGTGCTGAATGAATGTTTGTTGAATGCAATTAGAATTAAAGCAGGGGCAATGAGAAAAGAGTATGGAAGTGTAAACCCCTTCCCGATTTCCATTATTTGGGGACTAATTATCATGTTTCTCGATGCCTTGTACTTCCCACGCCTAACTCATTTCACTGCTCATTAGCACCTCTACCATACCAGAGGGTGGACAGGAGTTAATAAAGTGATTATTAGGGATAATATACAAATTAGCCATGCTGGTTTGGTAGGCAGGTAGTTTGCAATTCTTGATTAACAGGAGGCTTTGGGATTACCTTGGAATTTTCACTGTTATGCAACCCTCTGTCAGTGAACATATACAATCGAGAATGTAGACTTGGCCTACAACTCTTTGGAATAAAAATCAACATCCACTGGCTGTCCAGCTACCTGAGCTGTGATAGGTGCTGGCACATCAGAGAAAATAGATTCAGAAGAGGTTGGCAGGCTAAAAGGCCTTGAAGCAAAATTTATAATCTGATTGGCAAGAAGTTTAATAAAGCAGTAGTTATGTGAGTGTTTCATATGATACTACAGGAGAATCCCAGTGTCAGCATTTTGTACAGTCTATTAATTGTGCAAGCAGGAGGACATCCTGAAGGGTCAATACGGTCATTTAAATGGAGAGAAAAACTTAGATAAGGACCCCTGCCTCAGCAAAAGAGGAAGGAGTGAAACTTGGAATGTGAGGTTCACCTAGTGGTTTGTTTCGTATCCCACACTGATTATGGGAGTCTGAGGGGAATAGGTTGAAAAAGGAAAATAAGTCAATGAGAGGCCAAATCCAACTTAAAAACACTCAGACAAAACCAATAAAACAAAAAGACAAAATTTGAGAACTGAAGGGATCTAAGAAATCATCAAGCCCAAAGATTCCCAGACGTGGCTAAGCAGAAGGAACGCTTGGGGTGCTCTTTTAAATACGGATCCCTCAGCCCTATCCCCAGAGTTTTCATTTAGTATGTCTGGATAATGGGAAGAGATGTTTGTGTGTCTACGTTTATGTCATTATATCTAGATCCTCATATTATCTGTAGATAGAGAGATAAATAGAAAATATAGATAATCTATCAATATCTATCCATCTACATGTCTACTTATCTGTATTCATACAGCTCTCCTGGAAAATCTGATGCAATGCCAGTTTGGGGCATCACTGATTAATTTGATTTCTCGTTTTAATTATAAAATAACTAAGATCCATAAAGATTATGTTATAGTCAAGTTATTTTCTGAGCTATGACAAGGAGACCTAAGTTTCCTGATTCTCAGTGCAGCATCTCTTTTTCTCTGCCATGAGCCAAAAGGGGATAGAGATGCAAAGGAAAAACTAAGCAGATACTCAAGTAAGAATAAGGTGGAATTCAGAGAACAGAAACAATCAACACTTTTTTCAGTAAGAGAATCATCTGAAAATTATTTGACGGCAAACTTTGAAAAATGTTTTAATTCCAAAGACATCCAGTGCACAGAATGAAGAGTAGCAGGTGAGAAAGCTGAAGATATTCACTCAGATATCTTCAAGTGGCAGATACTTTTGTGAATTCATCACATTCTTACCTAAATCTCAGCTTTGCAGAACAAGAGACAAGAATTTTTTCCCAATATCTCAGGCACAAATGATCAGATTTACAGTAACTGGAAGTCATAAATATAACCCAGGATCCCAATTTATTAGTTTAAAATGAGAAAAAGAACAAACTAACAGACTAGTAGAGGACATTTGCCTAAGCAGTACAGTCTCTTCTTGTAATCAATCACATTGGGTTGTCATAAGCAGTAAATTGCTTAGTGGGTGTAAAATTAAAAAAAAAAAAGACACGGCTGAGTAGTATCCCACTGTATATATATGTACCACATCTTCAGCCATTCATCTGTTGATGGACACTGAGGTTGCTTCCATATCTTGGCAATTGTAAATTGCTATGAACATCGGGGTGCATGTTATCTTTTCAATTTAGTGTTTCGGAGTTTTTTCCAGATATATATTCCCAGGAGTGGAATTTCTGGGTCATACGGTAGTTCTATTTTTCCCATTTGTAGGAACATGGATGGACTTGGAAGGCATTATGCTAAAAGAAATAAGTCAAACAGAGAAAGACAAATACTATATGATATCTCTTATATGTGGAATCTAAAAAATACAATAAACCAGTGACTATAACATAGAAGAAGCAGAATCACAGGAATAGAGAACAAACTAGTGATTACCAGTGGGGAGAGGGAAGGGGGGAAGGGCAATATAGGGGTAGGGGAATAAAAGGTACAAACTGTTAGGTGTAAAATAAGTGACAAGGATATATTGTTCAACATGGGGAATATAGTAAATATTTTATAATAATTATAAATGGAGTGTAGCCTTTCAAAATTGTAAATCTTACATTGTATACCTTAAATAATTTTATATATCAACTATATTTCAATTTAAAAAAAAAGTAAAAAATATAACCCTATCAGGGTGTTACCTGGGTAAGGTCACCCTGACCCAGTGTTGCTAAGTGGATGGGACAGTTTCTGTAGGTTGTCAGAATACTCCTGGACAGGAATGATGAAAAAGCCCCTAAGATCTCTATTAGTTTCCTGTCTTTTAAGTTTTAGCTTCTTTCACCTAACATAATGCTTTCAAGGCTAACTCAATGTTGTAGCATGTTTCAGCACTTCATTCTTTGTACTAGTGCCAAACAGTATTCTATTGTATGTATACTCATTTTTTACTTACTCATCAGTTGATGGATATTTTAAATTGTTTTCACTTGTAGGGTATTATAAATAATGCTACCATGAACAGTCATATAAAAGCCCTCGTGTGGAGGTATTTTTAATCATTTTTAGGTGAATAGCTAGGACCTAAATTGCTTGGTCATGTGCTAACTCTATATTTAACATGTTGAGAAACTCCTTTCTCACTCTGATTGGTCTGTTTTCCAGTGGGTCTTCCAGCTTTAACACAGTATATGACTCCATAAAGTTTGTTACAAAAAATTATCCTATATTTTAAAATTTCAATTCTTGAGATATATCAGTTCTCACTACACATGGTCTGTGTAGAATAAATATTTTACAGCCAAAAGAGGTAATATTATTTCAAAGGTCCATTATGTGTACTGAGGATAACTAGGCCAAATTTCCCCCTTGATATCTGTCATGAGGACAGTTTTCTCTATTCTCTGTTAGGTTGTGATCCTTCTTTCTTACTGTTTTGATTTGAACTTAAAACAGGAATAAGTGAACACAAAGGGAAGGGAAATCTAGACATTTCTTATGTACTGTGGCTAGATTCTAAAGAAAAATAATACAGTATTTGAGTTCCTACTGATATGGTTACTATACTTGAATTACATATTTAAAATATGCAAATTTTAAAATTAGAATGTTAATATTCCCTATACGTGAAAAATCAAGACATTTAGTTATCAGCAAAAAAGTAATTTTTAACTGCTAAACCAGAATCTGGCTATAATAGCGCTCTAAGTATTCCGATTAGCCATTACCGTCTCTAATTTCGATCTTTTGAATGCTGAACGAGTTATTTCTTTTAAGACCTGATTGAGCGATAGGAGGATGAAGAAAGCTACCAGTTCAAGTAAAACTTAAAAAAAATCAGTACGTTCAGTGAGCAAAGAGACAAACAAGACCCATTTAATTTGGATGGATTTCATTTTGTAAACAAAAACATTCACTATTTTTAAGTGTTCTTGGTGTCAAGTGTACATTCAAGGGTTACATGAAGTCATTCATGTGTGGCATGCTAACCTGAGGAAAAGTATACAGCGTAATTGTTTCACAGGTAGGCTATTATTAGTCCTTAAAATATTTTTGAGCAAATGAATGAATATTGAAGCTACAATTTGCCCTATCCTTTAATAAAAAACAACCAAAGTACAGATATTATGATTGCTCTTCCCAAAACCTTACTTGAATTAAGAATTTTAAATGAAGCCTAAGAAAAATAAATATGCAAAGAAGGCCAAATTAATTAAGGGCATGGAAAATAATTTCTCAGTTAAAATTAAATCTTCTTGAAATCAATTTTAATACAAATTTTTACCTTGGAAAATCTAAAAATAGATTTTTTGGAAACAGATTTGAATAAAAAATTTCATTTTGGAAAATAAGCATCCTTATTGTGGTCTTTGGGAAATGTCTAGGTCTTTTGATAAAGAAAAAAAAAGAGTCAGGTTGAAAAGGAAATCAAAACAATAACGTAATGTAGTAGATAACAAGAACAAAAGCAGTTAATTCTTCCGTTTTCCACTTGGAACAGGCAGGCTAATCAGTTGTAATTAAGAGGCAAAACAGCAGTCTAATAAACCACACTTGTCACCAGTTGTCATCTTAGTGATCAATTCACACCTCCATCACAATGACAACAACCCTTCACATACTCTAATAACCCCACTCTTTGGAGCAGTGGAGGATTAGGAAATGGATAATGGATTGTTAAGGCTCTAATGAAGTGGAGGGTAAGGAGATGAAACCTCTCAGCTGGGGAGGCAAGGAGTGGTAGGGGGCGGATAGAGGCTTGCAAGAATAAACTTTAATTAAGGTTTTGGTTCCCTTTGGTTTCCTATATTTGAACAAAGTTAATTTAAGAGCTTTAAGACTTTTCTTCCTACAGAGTTTACTCTCCTTCTCTATTTTACCTTTTCCGACATTCACAGAAAAATCTTCATAGGTAAATCCCTACACGGAGCTTTTTTATATTTTTTTCCTTTGTGATTAAATAACATTTAGAAGTACACTTTCATTTTAACTGTTTTCATTTGCTTTTTAAAGATTTGTTTTCTCCAAATTGCTTATATAAAAATTTTAAGGAAATATAGAGTCAATACTTCCTTTTTCACCACTTAGAGTAATTTTGTGTATGAACATTAAATAAAAAAAGCAGTAGTATTTTGTATACAACTTATGTCATATCATTTCCTGACTATAAGAGGCAACAGAGCCTTGTATAAATAGAAGACAAGAAATTTTCACACATGGTTTATAGAATCAGCCAAAGCAACTGTTACATTCTTTTGCAAGTGAAAAAGTTAACTGTATGATTACAATTAAGTGTCCACTGCCCAGGTACACATAAATCTGTGTGGATGGCTTCTACAGTCTTTCCTTGCTAAAACAGCAAGCAGCATGTGCTATTGTATTACTGATAAGGCTACAAGGAACAGGATTAATCAACCAGTCTGATCCTTTGCTTTGCGCTGCATTACATCAACATGGCTCTAGACCAGGGAAACACTATATTGTTTTAAAAATAAATGTAATCATCTCCTTTGGTTGCATAGTCCAATAGTCAATAATTCTCCATCTTTCATTAATCAAAGAGTGGGGCTTATTTATATGTACATAGTTATTATTACTTTATGTATAGTCATTTCAGCAGAATACATTATTTGTTTGGTTGAATCAAAACCACTGCGGCTGCAAATGTAAGCTCGTTATCTTAGGATTTTTGTTTGTTCTTTGGTGTTCTAAATAGAAACACTCTTCATCACGACCCTTCTTACAAAAATTCACTACACAAGATCTTATAGCCAGAGGACTTGAGGTACATAAGAGCTTATGAAAGATTTTAGAACTCTAAGACTTTGGTAATGTCACAATATTTGAGAGTAAAGACGTTAAAATTCATGTTTTCCTTTTGAAAGCCCATCGTCATTATCCAAATAGAGTTTAAACTATCCTACTATGTAAGTAGAAGTGTCACCTTACTGTTTTGACTCAGCATCTCCCTGAGGTAGCTGGATAATGGTTGTCTATTTGAAATAGATTGAAGGTAGAGAATGATAGATACAATACTTCACTCTTTAAATCTGAACCAAATTTGAAAAGAAACTTAAAGAATTAAGACCATTAAAATCTGTACTTCAGAAATCAAAAGTCATTAATTTCCATTAACCTCAAAAATGTCAGTTTATCCAGTGGGGTGTGACAGAATCTGTGTATCCATTATCTAT
Organism: Aethalodelphis obliquidens; assembly: GCF_003676395.1. NCBI lineage: Eukaryota > Metazoa > Chordata > Mammalia > Artiodactyla > Delphinidae > Aethalodelphis > Aethalodelphis obliquidens. Next base: position 6,838,653 of record NW_020837978.1, on the reverse strand, counting down.
CCCATTAGGACTAATGAGACCTCATTTTTTTTTTTTTCTGTCTCTAAAATCAAATCTGAGGGCCAAGTGGTAGTGTGTTGATGGGATTCTCTTTTCAATTTGGTCGTTTTAAAATTCTGTGTGGAGTAAGAATATTCCACCCCGCCCCTCCAAAGCTCTCCCTTTATTTTCTCCCGAGCCCCATTTAAGGAGGACCATACATGTATAATATTAAGAGAACAAGGTCAACATCTCACCGGCTTTTATTTATTTATTTTTCTTTTGTGCTCAACAGATTGTTGTTGCACAATGGCAAACTTAAGGAACACGAGCCTCGCTTCCTCTTAATATGTCTTGCTGTGAAATATTAGAATAGCAAAGGCTAATATATGCGTCCGTGGGGCAGAGGGGACCGTTTCAGGCCACATTTCACACCACAGCCATCGATTCATTGGTTTAAAAAAAAGGAAAAAAGAAAAAGAAAGAAGCCTGCTCTTTCCTTGACCAGCTGCAGCAGGCAGGAGCTGGAACATATGCCTGTCTGCAAGGGGAGGAGGGGAAAACCCTCTCAGGAGACGCCACACAAAGAAAGCCAATCTTCTCCGCAAAGCATGGACTGACTTAAACACTCTATTGTATTAAATATGAATGAGTCTTCATTGTGCAGCACAGTGTGTGAGGACCCGCGGTGTCCTCCCATTAGCCACGTGACTAACCAGATTACACCGGGAAGCCACTAAGGTAAATAAGGCCGGCCTTCTGTCACTTCCTCCCCCAGGCCTGACCAACAAGGGGCCCGAGAGCTGGACCCTTTGTAGGCAACTGGGTGGAAAGAAGAAATAACCATGAATGTCATGCTTGGTAATTAAAAAAAGAGAGACAGAGAGACAGAGAGAGAAAGAAAGTTGTCTCCAGGGACCATCTATGAGAAACAGTGTGAAAACATCTTTCTGATCAACTAACATGTCAGTATTGTTCCCTTTGACCACATAGGACTAATCTAATCCCCTCCTAAACAGGGTCCTATATTCCCTTTTGTGGTCAGGGAGACAAAAAAAAAAACCAAAAAACCCGACATGAATTAAAGTTGCCTGATTCTGCTCATTAGGGTTGAGACCCGGTTATTCTGTGTCTACAAATCTGCTAGCCTGTTAAGCTAGCTTCCATCTTCCTCCATGTGTGGGTCCTTCTTCTCTCCACTTCCATTCACAGCCCCCCCTCCGCCAAGCCTTGCTCTTTCTTAGAACAAGTAAACACCACAGTTAATTGGTTTATGGAGATTGCACCAAAGTTACGATTCTTATAGCAGCCTGAGATTTGACAAAATGCAAGGAAACGGGTGACATTTTGAATGACACCAATGAGAGAAGTATGTATTATCTGAATTCAGATCTCAAAATTCAAATATCTGATGTGAAAAAGTCTTGTGGAATATTTTAGTTTAGTTTATTAATATAAAATTGAAAGGCTTTTTGTGAGTCATATTTTAACTGATAAATACTTCTAGAGATTAGTTATTACTTAAAGACAAATAAAAGTCTGGATTTCTGTTTGTTAGTAAAAAAAAAAGTTCTAATGCCTTTAAAACACCATAGGACCCAAAATGGAATATTTTGGTAATCAAAGTATAAATTAATAAAAAATAAAGACAACTTATTTTGGCAAACCTTAGAAATTTTAAATTAAAACATATTTCAAATAAGGAGAAAGAATAGGTATTATACCCCTAAAAAGCATAAATCCATTGGAAAAATTGTTTAAACACAGTATTGTGAGAAGTAAACATTAATTTCATTTTTAATGTAATTTTTGTTTGCCTCAGAATTGCTTTATCATTGAAGATATGAAAATATTTTTTCAAATTTGCTTACTGGTACTGAACTTTCCCTAAAAAGTTTATAACAACTATGCATGACGTGAGTCCCTGTAACATAAAAACCAAAAAATGGTTGGAAATAATGTAAAATATACTAAATATACTAATAATTTAAGACCTTTTGGGTTACATATTGGGTAATATATTTAAATATATATATATATATATATAACCTTATCTATATTGATCTCAAGTCTAAGATACAATCATTCATTATCTATCATGACTTTTTCCCTAATCATAAAATTACAGTGTAGAAAAAAAGTTGTCCCAAATGATGATAGCAAAATTCTGCTTTGAGAAATAATTTGTAATATTTTAACAATTCAGGAAAATGCCAAATGAGTAAGATGTGAAAGGAATATACCAATTAAATCAAATAATAGAACTTCTGTTATTAATTGAATAATTCATTGATTAAAGAAGTTTTGTTTGTCTGTTCCCTCTCCTCCAGCATTTATTACCTACAAAGAGCATTATGTTAGAAGCAGGAGATCCCAAAAAATTCAAGAAATACAGATTCCATGTTGTGGGCAGGGATCTCAGTCTAAGGATAGAAAACATACTAGCTAGACGTTAGATAAGAGACTTTCTTGGATTATTTGTGACAACTTCTTTTCATGAAAAACCATTATTTAACTATTTTTGATGGAAACATTTGTAAACTACCCAACTATTCTTTTTTTTTTCATGTCAAAACAAAACATGCAAAATTTAAATTGATTTTCATTCAAGACCATTCTGAATGTCAAACACTATAGTTTTTTCTGGGTAGGGCAGTGCCTGTCTGTGGTAGATGGTGTGGTCCTAGACCTGAAGGGTTTTGATTTCCCTTGCCCCTCACCAACTTATCCAGCTTCCCTAACGATGCTGGGGAACATTCCTTAAACATAACACAGGGATTTCCTTGGAGGCAGGGGTCTGAACTGGCAATGGTTATGGTCATGAACTTGGAATGGGTTGTCTCATCCCTTCTGAAATACCCATTGCAGAACTTCATTTTTGTTGCTGGTCTTCTTTATGTTCCTCTTTCTCATCTGTTTTATCTTCTGTTGCTTCATTCTAATCTTTAAAAATGTTTCATGTTGACGATTATATTATGGATGATGTCTGAACCTCTTTTTCAGCTAGTTAGTGAACTAATTCCAAATTCAACATGAGTGCTTTTATGGCTCTGGGCTGTTTTCCCAACATCTGAGGCTACCCAAGGGCCTTGGTTTTCACTATCAATTCTGGCTTGGAAATCATCTGAAGTTTGAGGAATTCTAAAATAAAGGCTTGCAGAAAAGGAATACTATTTCAGAATAAGGGGGGCAATTAGAATATCAAATGGCTGTTTTTTGTTAGTGGGTTCTTAAAATTTGAGATACTGGGTCCCTCAGCTCTTGCCTTGAGTTGCATTGTTCCTGGAAAACATCATAAATGATAAACGATTCCAGTCATCATTTCTCTATCACTATGTGAGCAAGAGGTGAAAATTCCTCTTTCTTGGTTTGTGCAGAGTTGTTTTAAATAAGGTTTGAATAATGAATGAGATGTTTTCAATCTCAAATTTCATATGTTCATTTCGATATTCAGAAATAAAAAAAAAATTGAAATGATAAACTATGATATTTCTATATGTTGTTCATATTTAATATACTTTTTGATTTCCAGTTATATCACCAATGGCATAAAAATTCATGTGTTATTAAAACATTTGTCAGTCCTTATGGAACCTTTCATTCTCTAAGATTCTGAACACTTGTTTTATTTATTTATAGCTAGGATTCAAGTCGTTTATCAGGTAAGGAATTCTACATTTAAATTACCTTAATTTCTTCCTAGTAAACAATGGCAACCAAATTTTCATTAAGCACATTATGTTAATGACCTGAAGTTAAGCATAATGGTTTTAGATTTTTGGATTATTTCGTCTTAACTCTGCAAAGCTTTTCTGTGCAGATTGATAAATTGGATTTTTTTCTGGAGTGTGAGAGAGTGTGATAATCTTGTGCTTTGTATTTGGGCCTCTTTTCAAACAGTTAATGCAAGACTCCTTTTTGAAATTTGGTTTCTGAGGATGAGAATAATGGTATTCCATAGGCCTTCCATGTCACTGTAAAAAATAGTGCATCACTCTGTATACTGGGACCTAGTCTGAAATTCATAATTCCAAATTCCTAATAGAATAAGGTGCTTACAATAATTCCTTTCTCTGTAGTAGTATTTAACCCAGTGAATACTTTCCAATTCTGTGATAGGTAAAATCTTCAGGTGGGACAATAAGGGAATTTAATAGAAAATTATAAAAGCCTATACCCAGTTTTAGCGGCTTAAGGGTCAATTCTTCAGTAATATTTTAAGTTGTTTATCTTAAACAAATGTTGGATTGTTTCCTTGGATAGATTTTAATATTTAAATTAAGAGATGAAAACTTTCCTTAGTATTGGCTGACTTGCTAGTATCAGAATATAGTGAACTATGACCAGAGGATATTTTTACTAGAGTTATTAGCTTTTATTCTATACTCTACCCACCATCATTATTTATCCCTGGGATTATCATATTTCGAACTATTAACCCATAAAAATAACATAACAATAACAGAAATAAAAATAAATTTGGAAATATCCAGATTCCATACTAACAATTTTTTTTTAATTGGGGTATAGTTGTTTTACAATGTTGTGTTAGTTTCTACTGTACAGCAAAATGGAGTTCTCTGTGCTATACAGCAGGTTTTCATTAGTTATCTATTTCATACATATTAGTGTGTACATACTAACAATTTTTTATGCTTTTATTTTATTTTAAACTTTTGCCAGTCCACATCAAATTAAATACACAATTTTATATATTTTGATTATAGAACAGATACAGTGTTATATTCTGTTTATGTTCACATAAGTAAGCATTTTATATGTAGTAACAGACTTTTAACTACTGCTTTAGGTTTTATTTAATATTCTAACATGAGTATGCTACTATTTCCCTGGAGTCCATTCTGTGGTTACCCATTGAAGTTATTTCCAATTTGCTATTACCAACATTCCAATAATCGTCTAGTATATATCTTGTAAAAAATAGTATTTTCTTTCTGAGGAATTATTTCTCCAGGAAATCCTCAGGTAAATAATTGCAATGTGTTTAGAAGAATCTTATCCCTTCCTCGGGTGCAGTAAGAAGACTCTTAGTTTCACATATTAACCTTCTTTTCACTGAAGACTAATTTTGTGTGCCCTGTTAGAAACTTGTGATGTTTTACAAACTCTTTAATGATTTTTTTACACTCTCTTCCAATGCTCTATAAGTTCTATAGCACGAGAAGTCTTGTAAGGAAAAAAATGCATTGATCTATTGATCACCTTTTGTTATTTCTTCAAGGCCATTTTGAATTTATTTCGTTCAGCATTTTCTTGTTATCCTAGTCAAATCAGATTACAGAATAATACCAGACTTGGAACAGAGTCCTCCCAAACACATTTTTCAATGTTCCCTTTTCCCTAAAGTTCTTCCCTAAGTGTAGTTTATGAATGACCTTTTAAAGAGCTACCTTGTGATGATAATATGATAGAAAGTATCTTTAGTTCTATAGTTCTTGAAGTAAGTGCCATGTAGAAACATGATTTTAAACTTGACTATTCACTGGGTAGTTTCTGAAGTGGAATAGTATTCAATTTAAAGTAAAATTGTATGAAACTTTTCATAAATGGGTATTTAAGAACAGGTATCTCTTTTGTGCATACACAGATCCATAGATTTTAAAGTGTTAGAAGCACGTTAATTCCTTTTTGAGTATTGATGTGAGGTCAACATATGGCAAAGGCAGAACAGTGACAGCTGCATTAATCTCAAGTGCATTTTAGTATTTACACGATACGAGCTACAAACATAGTTTATATTTAATATTATGTGCATTGTTACAGTTATGTGTCACAATAGTGCTATGAGATAGTCACTACTACTAATCTCGTCTCATAGATGAAAAGAACCAATCTTAGGAAGGTTTAAAACATTTGCTCAAGGTCACATAGTAAGGGATGGACCTTGGATTTAGACCCATATATTCCTAGCTGAGGGGCACATATACTTCAACACTATCATACACCAGAAATGTAATAACTAAATCAAAATTAGTGGTGAATGGTTTTGTCTTCTAGATTCTGCTTCAGGCTATAGTGGAAAAGTTTGTAAAATATCAATCTTCCCATCAAGAACAACTAGAGAAGCAAGATGATATACAAAAATCATCTGATATAAAGTACTAAACACGTGCCAAAGCAGTTAGGGCTTTACAGAGCAAGATCTCAGAGAAAAAAGGAAGCCTTCTTAGGTAGACCAACATTCTGCATGATACTTCTCCCTTCAGAATATCTTCCAGTTGTTGACGTGGAGTCTAGGGAGAGGACAGCCTGACCAGTCAGAGAGGGTGACTGGTAAGCGACACCAGACTTTGGGGATTCTCAAAAGTAGTAAGAGTTCAGGGCAACCAATCAATCTAGATATGAAAGGGCCATGATCCCTGAGAGAAAGGATGTAGAGAGAATAATTGTACTTCCTGAATTTTTAAGTTGTACAAGATACTAAGTTTAGAAGTTAAGGAGGAAGCAGATAAAAACAAAAAAACCAAAGTGAAGATTTTGTTAGTCTTCTTATTTTCACAGTGTTGTCTATTGAGAAATAGAGATTATCATCTACTATCTATCATATTCATCTCTCTATCTCTCTATCTATCATCTATCTATCTATCTATCTACCTATCTACCTATTATCTATCTATCTAAACTACCATCTCCATCTATCTATTTACCTGGAGATGAAATCATGAGGTCATCCTTATACCTCTAATTCCAGTCCATCACCATAGAATTCAGACTGGTCTTCCACATTTCCGTTGTGTAATTCCCAGTATCTTTAATATGTTTAGTCGCTTGCTCAATTCTAGAGTACATCGAAAGTAGTTTCATAATAGTCAATCTATGCCAGAGTAAAAAAAAATCTCCGGACTAGAATTCAAAACATAGCTACTGTTCTTTCATTCTAGGATGTATAATCAACATACTGTGTTCAAAACCTAGTAGTAGATTAGTTTTACCCTCTTGTCAGTGTGAATATGCTATTCATTTTAAATGCTTTCATTTACTTATGTCTGTATTCCCTATTAGGGTTTTACCACATTCTTGTTGATTTTATTTTATTTTATTGAGAATGTGAAATATAAAAACGGCTCCAAATGTCGCAACTGCAGAAAAAGTATACTCAAGAGGTGTCTATTCCCAATCCTCAACCCTTTCATCCTATTTTCATTCACTCCTTCAGATAACGAATTTGATTATTTTATTGCCCCTGCTTTCTCACACAAAAGGTGAAGTACTACATATTCTCATTTATGATTTGATTTTTTACTTTACAATCAATTCTAGAAATGTTTCCTTATTTGTTTATATAAATCAAATTCTTTCTTTCCTCCCCTTCACCCCCTTTCTCCTCCTTCTTTTACAGTAGCTTAGTAATCCATTTTGTGTATTCCTACAGTTTATTAAACCAAACTTCAATTTATAAAAATTTACAAGGTCACCAATATATTACAGTTGTTAGCAATGCTGCAATTAGTAACTTTGCTCACACATATTTTTGTATATCACAGGTGAATTTTTAGAGTAAACTCCTAGAAGTAGGTTTGCCAAAATATTCCCAGTCATCTTTTTCTTGGAAGAAGTTTGTAGTATAGTAAACTCAGCAAGAAGGCTTTCAGAGTAGAGTGTTCCCTGAGTTATTGTATATTTAAAAAAATTTTAAGGTTGTCTGTTTCTTTGTTTGTTTTTGGTATTTGTGCCTAGAAATAAAATCTTTCACTTATGTTTTTTACATTGAATTATTTAAAAATGCTTTCCATTGTTGCTAGCTTTGTACATCATTTTTATCCATTTTTTTTCATTGTGGTAAAATACACGTAACATAAAATTTACCATCTTAACCATTTTAAAGTATACAGTTCAGTGGTAATAAATACATTTATAATAATAATAATAATGTGCTCCTATTACTACCATCTATCTCTAGAATTATTTTCATCTTATAAAACTGAAATTCTATAGCTATCAAACAATAACTCCCCCTTGCCTCCAAGCAAGACCTAACATATGTGGCTTAACATATGGAAAATGTGCCATGTGCACTTGAGAAATATTTGTATTGTTTGTTGGATAGAGTGTTCATATAACTGTTAGATCTAGTTGGTTTATGGCATTGAGTCTTCTATTTCCTTCATTATCTTTTGTCTAATTGTTCTGTCCATTATTGAGAGTGGGGTATTGAATTCTCCACCTATTATTGTAGAATTGTCTATCTTTTCATTCTGTCAGTTTTTGCTTCATATATTTTGATGGTGTCTATTAGGTGAATAAATGTTTATAATTGTTATATCTTCCTGCTGTATTCAATCTTTCATTAACATACAATGTCTTTCTTGTCTCTTGTAACTTTTTGATTTAAAGTGTATTTTGTCTGATATTGCTACAGGTACCCCTGCTCTCTTTTGGTTATTATTTGCATGAAATATCTTTTTCTATCTTATCACTTTCAACCTATTTGTGTCTTGGATCTAAAGTGGATCTCTTACTGTGTGGAGAAGGAAAGGATTTCAAACTTGTGAGTGAAGACAGGACCCCATGAAACAGAAAACGCATACAACTGCCTCCTGTTATAATGGTAAAATTTATAAATTTCTATGTCAACTTGACTAGACTAAGCCTGGATATTTCGCTAAACATTATTTCTGAGTGTATGTGAGAATCTCTGGATGAGATTAGAATTTATTTTCTTGGTAGGCCAAAGTCTTAGTTTAAAATTTTTTTTAAACTTTATTTTCAGGATTTTTATTCACTATTTGTAATTCTAGGTCCTTTATCACAAGAAGTCCACCTAGCTAGTTTACACTGCACACCACGTATGGAGATGCATGGCGGGTAGTAACCTTGCCTAACATCATAGAAGCTGTAATGCGTTCCTGTTTGAGCACAGGCTGACCGAGGCTTTCATCTGTCCACTCACTGCAGTGTTGCTAGTGAGCACTTGCTGAGCAGGAACTGGGCTGCACCCTCCTCGCTCCCTGTCATTGTCACTCTTCCTGCTTCTGTGGTGGCTTATGTGATGCCTTGCTACTTTTACACACTGATAACTGATGGCGTTACATGCTGAAGAGTCTTAAAGGTTGTAAGGGAAACCCTGACCCTGCTCAGCTCGACCACCCGTCCCAGTGGATGGGCCTGTGGAACCTGAGCAGATTGGCCATCCTTTCCAAAGTGCAGATGACTCCCAAAGAATGAGGCAGGGGACATTTAAAGCCATGGGTTCTGAAGAGGTTCCATTACTGAAAAGTCCCGAGGTTCTGAATCAAAGTGAGTTATCTTTAATCAACACTCACAAACTATGTACTGTGCCTGTTGAGGCCAAAGGTCAATGTTACTACACTGTTATCAGAGGGAGGGGCGTGCCGGCCATGTCATCCAGGTGTTAAGAAGCCCGTCACATGCATAAAGTTCTTAGATGCACAAAGACAGGCTTTGGTACTGAAACTGAAGACCTTGTGTACTCAAGAATCTTCACAGCTTATATTGGACATATTTTCTTTTTAGGAATGAAGGAAAATTCTCCCATTTTTGAGCCATTCTTTATGTCAGTTCTACAAAATTGCATGTAATTTTATAAATATTTTTAAAAGATACAGTTTTGTAAATATTTAATATTCTGCTAATTTGATTTTGAAATGTAAATGTCAAGTATTCTGTTTTGGGGGTTTTTATGTTTTATTATACTTCGTTGAAAAGAAAATACTGTACATTTTTAGAATGTTTTTATGAGTCAATTTAATGTACTGAAAATAAAAATTAAGAAAAACTTATTGAGGGATAATTGAGAAATATAACTGTATAAATGTATAATGTGATGATTTGATAGACATATACACTGTGGAATGATTACCAAGATCAAGGTAATTAAAACATCCATCACCTTAAAAATAAATAAATAAATAAATAAAATAAAGTGGGTCTTTTGTAGACAGCATATAGTTGGATCACATGTTTTATCTATTCTGTCAATCTCGGCTTTTTGATTGGTGGGTTTAGTCCATTTACATTTAAAGTAATTACTGATAAAGAAGGACTTAATTTTGTCATTTTGCTATTTGTTGTCCATATGTCTTATTGCTATTTCTCCCTCATTTCCTGCATTGCTGTCGTCTTTCATGTTTAGTTGATTTCTTGAAGTGAAACATTTAAATTCCTTTCTTATTTCTTTTTGTATATATTTTTTAGCTATTTGCTTTATGGTTACCATGGGGATAACACTGAACATCCTAAAGCTATAAAGCTCTAATTTGAATTTATACCAGATTAACTTCAATAACATACAAAAACTCTGCTGCTTTACAGCTCAATTCCTTCCTTTTTCAATTGTTGATGTCACAAAGTTACATCTTTATGCATTGTGTGCCCCCAAATATAAACTAATAATTGCTTTAAATGCATTAGTCTCTTAAATCATGTAGAAAATAAAAAGTGTAATTACAAACCACTGCTACAACAATACTAATTTTATTCATTGCCCATGTATTTGTATTTACTGAAATGTTTATTTTCTCATACAGCTTCAAGATTCTGTCTAATGTCTTTTTATTTTAAATTACAGGATTCCCATTAGCATTTCTTCCAGGGCAGATCTAATGGTAACAAACTTCCTTGGCTTTTGCTTTTGTTTATCTATGAATATCTTAATTTCTCCCTCACTTTTTTTTTTTTTGACATCTTTATTGGAGTATAATTGCTTTACAATGGTGTGTTAGTTTCTGCTGTATAACAAAGTGAATCAGCTATATGTATACATATGTCCCCATATCCCCTCCCTCTTGCGTCTCCCTCCCACCCTCCTTATCCCACCTCTCTAGGTGGTCACAAAGCACCAAGCTGATCTCCCTGTGCTATGCAGCTGCTTCTCACTAGCTATCTATTTTACATTTGGTAGTGTATATATGTCCATACCACTCTCTCACTTCGTCCCAGCTTACCCTTCCCTCTCCCTGTGTCCTCATCTCCCTCACTTTTGAAGGACAATTTTGCCAGATATAAGATTCTTGGCTGACAGTTGTATTTTGTCTGTTTGTTTGCTTTTCTTTTAGCACTTTGAATATGTTGGCCAACTTCCTTCTGGCCTCTAGACTTCATTTTTTAGGGCGGTTTTAGGTTCACAGCAAAATTGAAGGGAAAGTATAGCAATTTACCATGTATCCTCTGCTGCCACACACTCATAGCCTCTCTTATTATCAACATCCCCCACCAGAATGGTACATTTTTTCCAATTGATGAACCTACATTGACACATCATAATCACCCAAAGTCCATAGTTTACATTAGGGTTCACTCTTGGTGGTGTAGATTCCATAGGTTTAGCCAAATACATAGTGACGTGTATCCATCATTGTAGTATCATACAGAGTATTGTCTTTTTTTAAAATAAATTTATTTATTTTATTTATTTTTTATTCTTGGCTGCATTGGATCTTGGTTGCTGTGCACGGGCTTTCTCTAGTTGCCATGAGGGGGGGCTACTCTTCATTGCAGTGTGTGGGCTTCTAATTGCAGTGGCTTCTCTTGTGGAGCACAGGCTCTAGGCACACAGGCTTCAGTAGTTGTGGTGCCCAGGCTTGGTAGTTGTGGCTCACGGGCTCTAGAGTACAGGCTCAATAGTTGTGGTGCACGGGCTTAGATACTCCGTGGCATGTGGGATCTTCCCGGACCAGGGATCGAACCCGTGTCTCCTGCATTGGCAGGTAGATTCTTAACTACTGCACCACTAGGGAAGCCCCCAGAGTATTTTCACTGCCCTAAAAACTCTCTGTGCTCTACTTAGTTATCCCTCCACCCTTCCAACCCCTGGCAACCACTGATCTTTTTACTGTCTCCATAGTTCTACCTTTTACAGAATATCATATAGTTGGAATCATATGTAGAATATAGCCTTTTCCAATTGTCTTCTTTTTCTTAGTGATATGCATTTAAGTTTCCTCCAGGTCCTTTTGACGATTTAATTTTCATATGGTTACATATGAAGAAATAGATTTTTCAAATATTTAAAGCTGTTGCTTGAATCACAGCTAAAAAGTGATGAAATTAGGACTCATAACCAGATCACCTTCAACTCATTTTTAGGTTCAATTATCTTCCCATTATATCTTGTTTCTTCCATATGATGTTTCTATTTGTTTCTTTATATTTAGGCGTAGGATTTTCTGAGGGCCTTATAAAGATATGTGAAATTTTAAGAAGGACTACCTTTATATTTAGTAGACTACTCCATAGAATATTGGACACAGAAGGGTAGGTACTCGGTCTTTTTTTTCCTCTTCTTTCATAAGAAATTGACTGTCTAGCACAGAATCTGCCATATAACTGAGTTTTAAATAAATATTATTGTACAAAACGAATAATCCAATGAATAGATGACTGGATATTACCCTTTGTAGGAAGCATGTATATCCTTTCTGTGTATAACTGATAAGTCTGTTCATGGGGAAGCTTCATGGGGAAGCTTAAACATTTGTACTGCTACCTTCATTTCCATCTTCTAATTATTTTCTTCAGACATATTATCATGGACCAGATTTTCATTTTTTTAATACACAAAGTAAAAGGATGTGTCACATACTCTTCCCAAACAAGAGGTATGTCACCCTTCCAAAAAAAATTGAAGAGTCAGTAGTCCAAACTCCTTGGGAACAAAATGTACGATATAACAACTACAATAGTAATGATAGTTGACATATATTAAACACTTGTGCCAAGTACTGGACCTATTACCAGGGATTTCAGAGTGCACAGTTCAAATTGGTGAATAACTAAAATGTTGACCAGGTTTCTTTACTGCTGGACTTCTTTGGAACTTTGATGTACTAAAATGTGTTGTAAATTTTCATCAGGGAGAGAATGTGTTATATTTATAAAATGTATTTATTTGACCATGGATATTTTATTTCACATGGCTAGTATTCTCTAGGAACATACTTTGGGAGAAGCTGCTTTAAAGGTTTGACAATGTTCACCCCTTTCATTCCAAGAAGTAACCAACTGGCCATCAACCCAGCCTGCCTGTGACACCAGAGACATGCTTGATTGAACTTGGCTATGCTCTTCAGTGTGAATGGAATGCTGTATTTAAGCAACTCAATATAAGCCCATGTTTAATAACAGAGTTCTTAGGAAAATGAATTATTCCTTTTCAGTAGATTTATAGTTAGTCTCTTAGGACACTAGTAAGTAACATTAACTTAGCTAAATTTTGTAGAATGCTTTAGAGTTTATGAAGCTCATATATTATTTCATTTCATCTTCACAAAAACTCCATGAGGTCAGACTTATTTTACCCTCATTTTGTAGATGAGAAAACTGAGTCTTAAAATCGCCTTTTAGGGGCTTCCCTGGTGGCGCAGTGGTTGAGAGTCCGCCTGCCGATGCAGGGGACACGGGTTCGTGCCCCGGTCTGGGAAGATCCCACATGCCGCGGAGTGGCTGGGCCCGTGAGCCATGGCCGCTGAGCCTGCGCGTCCGGAGCCTGTGCTCCGCAACGGGAGAGGCCTGCGTAACGCAAAAATAAATAAATCAATCATCGCCTTTTAGCTTTCTCAGTTTCTCTTGGTTTCACACAGGCAGTGAATAACGCAGTGGTAACTCAAGTGCAATTCTTCAAATTCTAGTACTTCTAAATTGTCATATTAATTCTCTTCACTCAAACCACACACTTTCCACCTTCTGGAGTGGCTAGAGAATATACCCTGAGGTTTTCTTCTTCTAATCCACAGAGTAAATCATCAGAACATTCTCTTAGCCTTTTAGTTTCTCTCTTCATGAATTTTGTCCATCCCAACTTTTCCTTTTTTCTTTTATTCTCTTTGCTTTTTTCCTCTAAGTTTGCAGATTTTATAAAGCCCTTAGGTATACCAAGATTATTGTGTTTTCCATCTTAACTATTCACATGTTGCCAACTTCTATTTTGTCCACGATGGAATTTCTAGCGCATGGATTTTTTCATGACAGAGCTGAAGAAAGTTTCAGTGTTTGAGATGTTTGGTTTTTCTTTCTCACAGGTTGACTGTTAAATTTGTACTGTACATTTATCAAGGACGCTCTAAATGGTAGTAAAGCTGACAGAGAACACGCAGGGCCTGACGGCTTCACTCCAGTTACAGCTGATTAAAGGCTGCTGAGGCCTGAGGGCCCACTTTCTGAAAAAGGACCACTAAAACTTGACCAAACAATTCCAGCCTGAACATTTTATTCTGGCTACAGTGGAAATGTCGAGTTGCTTCTTCTTTACTAGAAGAGAAATGCATAGTTTGGAAAATAAAATAAATGCACATGCCAGTGTACCAAGTGTGCAGGTGTACTATATACACAAACAGAAAGACCGCATATAAACTTACAGACATGCCTACATTCCTAATGATGCCCCTTAATGATTATTACCAACTATTATGACGCTAAGTAATTGGTGCACAAGAACACATAATAATAATTGGTCTTATATGTGCCTAGCACCTTTAAGTCCCCAAAATATTTTCACCTCTGTTATCTCATTTGATCTTATCTCATAATTGCGCAAGCTAAGAAGGGAAATCATTATCCCAATTTTACAGATGAGGAAATTAGAGTACCTCAAGTTTAGGTAAGTTAAGAGTTATTGCATGGCAAAACTGATAATTAATTTAACTTTTCACTGTTGCTCTTTCTGATAATCTAGTGCCTATATTTGATAATTATAGATTTAGATCATTTTTTGCAAATATTACCTGCACTACAGAGACCACTTTGCTTATTATTGTGTTATGTCAAACAAATTCTCTATTTGTGTGTCTTTGACATTCTAAGATTCTAAGTTACTTGATGGTAGTATAGAATCACAAATCAAAACCGCAGTGAGATATACCACTTCACACATACTAGATGGTTAAAGTAAAAAAAGTGGAAAACAAGGATTGGCAAAGATGTAGACAAATTAGAACCTTCTTTCATTATTGGTGGGAATATAAAGTGGTACAACCAAAAGAATTGAAAATAGGAATTCAAATAGATACTTATATGCCAATGTTCATTGCAGCATAATTCACAATTTTCCAATGCACGAATTATTCAAAAATTTCCAATTTTTCTACCTACCTTAGAAATATTCCCAGGTAAAGCATATATCTACATACCCAAATAGTGAGCCCAATTTATTATATGCATTTAAATATTCCTCTCTTTATAAATTCTCTTATTTGGGGTGATGTATTTATCCTACTAAATCTGTAACTTATTTGCTAAAATGCTTTAGTTAATCTAATGGGATCAATCCGGCAAATGATAATTTCATGCATTACACATATTCATTATTTTTTACTTTTAAATCAGTTGCTTTATGCTGCTTGTGAAACCATTTTAATAAAAGTTTTTCATTTTAGATTTATATTTCAGGCAACATTTATATTATTCTGGTAACCATTTGTGTTTCTGGTTCCCTGTGTATCATGCCATTACATAAGTTCTTCCATGTAAAGAGATTTCTAATGAATAGAGGACATTTTGTCTCTTTTCTTCTTGCTTTCCTTTCAAGGATTCTGGACAGATTTTACTGTGCTAACTCACGCTGGCCAAGAATTTAAATTTTAGCATATCTTGACTCTACAATTGGTGATTGTTTTCCAAATACTAAGGTACCTTGTGATTGCATTAATGCATTCAGACAACCATTTAATAGTGAAAATGTAGTTTAGCTTTTTCCAAATTAATTTTATTTGGTATGGGCCATTGACCATTTTCTTCTGAAATGTTCATAATTTCCAACATACAAGGGTGTGTATTTTTAAATGTTTTTCCTAAAATCATTAGAGTATTTTTTCTTTTTCTTTCTTACTATTTTAACCAGGAGCTTTTCATTACACTATCCCACCACATTTTCCTCTTTAACTCTCAGCCTTCATTTATTAGTACCTGAGGACTGATTCTCAAAAATGCTGATAAAAACTCCCCACAGAGTCATTAGAAGAGCTCAGCTTAATACAGTACCTATAAAACATGTTGGAAAAAGAGAAATTATTGCTTGTGGTTTGAGAATAATGCCAACTATAACAGGTCAGAGAAACATAAGCTGTGATTTTCCTTTATATTTAACTTTGGGTTTATTACAAAATTTACTTAGAGTTTATTTCTTTATTTGTGTTTTAATAATAAATCTTAGAAAATGATAACTAAGGTATTTTAATGTACATACTTAGAAATTCTATTTCGAAATGCAAAGATATAATCTTGAAAAAGCTTTCTCTAAATATGACAAAATCCACAGCTACTCTAATTCAGAGTATTATTATTTCAGTTTTTTTTTAAATCAGAGGTTTTAAAAGGCAAAAAGTTTCAAAATATCTTTTCAAGTATTCCATCTTACAAATTTTTAATTTGTTTATTTATTCACTTGTTGAATTAATATTTGCCAAGTGTCACATTTTATACCAGTTTCCGTGCTCAGTATTTGTCTAAACAAAGAAGAATAAGATGTGTACAGTGACCTAATGATTTACTAGACAAGAAGGCTAGCTAGGATGTGGACGTCAGTACTAGCAAAATGCTTTATGAGGTCAAAGAATTGATTCCTCCTGGAGAGTCATGGAGAGTTTCCTCAAGAAGGTGATGTTTAAGATGTGCCTTATCAGGTTGAATAGGGTTCTGACCAAGACAGATGGAAGAGGAGTGCATTTTGGGTAAAGGGTCTGGAATGAACAAAGGCCCTAAGAAGTGAAAGCACCTGGGGCATTTTGTGAATATGTGGAATTTGATATGGTAATAACACAAGATGCTGTAGGAACGAGGGTAGGACACAAGACTGGAAATCTAGCATGGGGGTAGTTCAGGAAGAATATGCATAGGTTTACAAATGAAGATAAATTTGAGAGTTTTCCTTCGTCTCTTTTTACCCATTATATATACTTACACTAACAAGAAAGCCTAAAGAACACACATATTCACCCCAAAGTAAGCTGTTATAAATCCATAGAGGTAAGTTCTAGGAACCTTCAGCTCTTTACTAAAGAGACAAAGTGTTTTCTCCTTCTTCTTCTTAGACCCAGCACTGCTCTGCCAAAACTGAGTCCAAGATGTGAAAGGGGATGAAGCAGAGAAGAGTGAACAAGAAAGAGTAGATGGAGATTAATGCAACCCCCAGGGCAGGAGGATGTGGACCAGGCAAGGGACAATGGAACGTGAGATAAAGAGATCCAGAGTCTAGACCAAACTATGCAACATCTGGTCCCAAGGTTTGTGAAATTTGCTTAACCTTTCAAAGGTTGCATTTCCTTTTCTGAACCAAGGGAGATGACTTGGCAATATTGGACGTCCTTCTGGATATAATATTTCACGGCTATAAGACTTAAGATTACGAAAAGTACACTGAAAATCAGAAAGATAAATTTCAATCGTAGCTTTGCCTTTAATTGACTGCATATCCTTGAATATCTTCACCGAGTTTTAATATTTATAATATAGGTTAATAATAGCTATATCTACTCTGCGCGTGCATACTTGAAAATACATGGGGAGAATTTCACAGACTACACAAGGGCTGACGTTTCTATTTTTATGACTAAATCTAACTAAGTGTAAAATCAGTGTGAAGGTATGCACCCTATTGGGTCCAGTTCTACAACAGCGTGAACAAATTGAGCAACCTCTGAGAGGCTGAAAGCAAAAGGGATCAAGGTTCATGCAAGATTAATTGTCCATCTCTTACTGGAAATGCTCCACCAAAAATCATGGCCAAAGCAGCCAGGCAAAGGGTAGTGCTAACAGAGCACCCCTCATGTACAATCCATGTCACATATACAATCATAACCAGGTCCATAAGTTCTAACCATTTAAATAAATAATTCCATGGCCAGAGTCCCTTACCTTACAAATGATTTTCCGTTGTGACTGAGCCAACCATTGTTCTGGGTCATCTGATAGCCTCACATAGGCTGACTAGGACTTTTACCAAGAACAGAGTAAGAACCATGCTATGCACTGTGACAGACACGGCTAGAACAAGTCATTTATTATTTCTTTTCAGCTTCTCAACAACACTGAAACATAGATCCTATTGTTCCCACTATATAGATGAGAAAATGTTGAGTCCCAATAAAAGGAAGATTTTTTTCCCAAGGGCATACAACTAGCACTGTCACAAGGAGACTCTGAAGCTCCTTCTATGTGATGAGAAAGACAGAATGTCGGCAGGTGCATGTTTGTGTGCACGCATGCGTGTATGTCTGTGAGTGTGTGTGTGTGTTTGCGTGTAACTTATTGAATGATGAATATATAGTAACATCTTTTGGTTACATGAGGTTAATGTGCACTGAATAAGCGTAAATGGCTACCTTTTTCTCATGAGTCAAAAAGAACTATTTGTTAGCTTTGAAAAGCACTTCTCCCTCTAACAGGATTACATTGACGGTGGAATCCATTTATAAGAAAGCTACACATAAATGTCATTTACCCTGATCATGTCCATAAATGGGATGTGCAAACCGAAGTGGGAAACATTATTTTAAAAGAAAAAGCAACGCATATTTGTTTTGCAAATTGTTTTCAAAATATACTAGATGAAGGATCCTTCTTTCTCCTAATAATGATTCCTTACCCAGTAGCTAAGTACAAGTCTACATGTCTACTTACTGCCAACTCATCTTCCTGCCCAGTAATCCAGATTTATGGTACATCTACTTTTCTCCTTCATCTGTGAGGTCCTAGGACATTCAGGTAGCCAATCTGCCCTTAAATATGTCTCTAAGGAAATGGTGCTAATTAGTATTGGAATTTACAGCCTTCCATTTTATTGACTTGTCCTACTTTCTTCGATAATTAACTAATGAGTAAAGTAATGAGCTATGTTAGTCAGTCATGCTGTTCAATTAAACGGCAAATCAATTATTGAAAATAGTTTCGGACAGCTCTAATGTTGGCATGATGTGTGCGTGTATGTGTGTGTGCATATTGAATGCAAGTGTAATTATGTCCTAGATATTACAAAGTCAGTCTACGTGAGGATGTTAGGACAGAAAAGGCCCTTCCTTTATGACTGTAGTACAAAGAAGATCGGATGCCGAATACAAATACGTCATTATTTGTCTATGTCCATTCTACAGTTTGTAACTTTTACTTAACCGAGACATTGTAGCTTCTTTGGCTTGTGTGAAACACATTACAAAGCAGTGTCTAGTGGATGGGTAATAAGAGAGAAGGCAAAGAAGCAGGAATCAACTTTTTCACTTTAAAAAAGTGTTAAGGGCAGTATGGTTGAACTGGAAAATAGGTCTAGCAGTGATTTAACTTTTTAATCTCAGGTGATTCATCTTAGATATCTTCCTGTTCTTTAATTATACTGGAAACATCCTTAAGTGTGAAAAGTCTGTCTAAAATACAACAGATACAAATTTATTGGGCATGAGAACATAATTCAATCTCACTGTAGAGTGGGAAGAGAACAGGTACACACACACACACATATCTGGTAGACTAAAAGCCAAATTGGCAAAGTGCAAAGAGCCTTTGTAAGTCTCTGGCCTTGACGCTTCCCTTGAAGATAGGTAAATTGATAGTTGGCTCACCAACCACATTGTCATTATATAATTGAGTAGGACCCTATGGGGCCTTCCCGGGACAGGCCCTCCCCCATATCCTCTGCTTTAGTTCCTCTCTGAAGTGCCTAGATAACAGTACCTGATGCACATTTCCTGAGTTGTCTTACAGATGCTAAACCCACAACCAAATGGAAGAAATTAACTACCTGATGACCAAGAGCATGTAGCCCCCAGACCTACTGGAGACTAAGGATTGGTTGTGTTAACCCCTGTGACACCACCCTGTTTACCTCACCATCAACCAATCAGAGAATTGTGAACAAGCTTATCACATCTCCTGGGACTCCCCTTCCCTACCTGGCCTTTAAAAACACTTCGCTGAAATCCTTCAGGGAGCTCGGGGTTTTTGAGCATGACCCACCCATAATCCTCATCTGGCACCTTATAATAAATGCTGTACTTTCCTTCACCACAACCCGGTGTCACTAGATTGGCTTTACTTAGTGGGCAAGCAGACCCAAGTTTTGGTTCAATAATAATTTGATTTTTTCTACTTTCAGTTTCTCACTGAGTTTCTTCAGATGTGCCTGTCACCTACACATCTTCCCTTTGCATACCTTGTACTGGTAATTTACTGTGAGTTTTAGATAGAACACCCTATAGTTTTTCCACCTGCTCTATATTGATCTCAAGTCTAAGATATAATCACTCATTATCTATCAGAATTTTTTCCCTAATCATAGAATTACAGTGTAGAAAAAAAGTTGTCCCAAATGATGATAGCAAAATTCTGCTTTGAGAAATAATTTGTAATATTTTAACAATTCAGGAAAATGCCAAATGAGTAAGATGTGAAAGGAATATACCAATTAAATAAAATAATAGAACTTCTGTTATTAATTGAATAATTCATTGATTAAAGAAGTTTTTGTTTGTCTGTTCCCTCTCCTCCAGCAGTTATTACCTACAAAGAGCATTATGTTAGAAGCAGGAGATCCCCCAAAATTCAAGAAATACAGATTCCATGTTGTGGGCAGGGATCTCAATCTAAGGATAGAAAACATATTAGCTAGACATTAGATAAGAGATTTTCCTGGATATTTTTGGTATACGTTACACGTTCAGTCTAGTGCATTTTTTTTAAACATGGCATATCTTAGCTCACAATTCTTCAAAAATATCAGTTACGACACCAAGGATTATTCAAACTCGTAATAATCTAACACCAAAGATTATTCAAACTAGTAATAATCTATCACTATTTTTAAAAAAAGAATTTTTAATTTGAGATCTGCTCCACCCTTATTTCATCTTCATGACAGCCTGTTGCCAGCAAGACAGTAGAATGATTATTATATTTTCCTTTAATATAACTTATGAAGATCCTCATTTTAAGGTACTTAGATTCTTAAGAATATCTTCTTTCAAGGAAAACTTGAGTAAAGCTTTAAATGATAAGACTTTTGTTAGCTTGAGAGAATGCAGTTTGCACCTTCAAAACATCCTCAAATTCTTTAAAGGTGTAAATATTGTTTTTATCCCCTAAAGTACAGTTTAAAATCTTAAGCTTCAAAAGTGATTAAGCGCTATTATAGGAAAAACAAAGCAAAGCAAATCAAAACCAGGTCAAAAAAGGCAACAGCAAGTTTTCATTTCCAAACAGTTTTAATTCTGTGTTTGTGTTCTTGCCTGAAACGAGGCAAGGAACACAAACATTCCCATATGAATCAAATTAGAATTTACATATGAATTACATTAGAAATATGAGCTCCATCAAGGAATAATTAGCACTGTCCTGGGTTATGTGAAGGCGGACAAAATTAAATAAGAACGATTTCAAAGGCAAGTTTTGTTTTGCTTCTTCAACTAAGCTGGTTTAATCAGTGATAATGACTGAAATAAATCCACTCCATCTAAAGTAATGTACAGCCTACCATATTGTGTGAAATGCCAGTACTGACTTAGTAAATCATAAAGTCAATGAGAGGACATCACTCATGAGTCTCTGACGTGGTTACTTTGTGCTTAATGCCAAGTGTAGGGGTGGGAGAAGTTGAACCAATCAGAAAGCACAGTGGGGCCAATGTTACAAAAATATTCCAGGGAGACATCATAAAAGTCAAGGAGACTCATAGAATCACATCATACCTGTTTTGTGTTGCATTTGTTGATGTTGTTACTGCAATTGTTATTTTATGCTCACTGAGGACAAAGACTGAAATTTCTCTCTACAAAACGGTAGTGCTACTTAAGAAAGAGAGAAAATACAATACCAACTGGAATCAGCCGGGTGACATAGCTGTGCTTCAACCACTAAACAGGGCTATGGTTTATGAGTGCCTCCTCTAATGAGCTAAACTCCAGTGACCATAAAACTGAAATATAATTATGACATTAAAGATGCCTATATTTGAACTTAATTATTAATTAATTTAATGAGAGGAGAGGAGGTTGTAAAATTGCTAATTAAATGGCTCTGTAAAACTGCAGACGGTGGAGGATTTACCAAATGATGAATCCCACAACAGTATTTTTGCTATATCAATATTCTATTAATATACAGTATGCCAGAGGAGCTAGCTAGAAGGTGGTTGTTAAGTTGATGTGCAGGTGTGCAGTGTGGCATGACCTAAAATGCTAAATGACAGCAACCTTGAGAGGATACTTCAGCCCCTCCATTTAGAGTAGATACTGGAGTCTGTGAAATGAACTGAGTAGGTCAGGACACAGCCCATCTGACTGCAGGTACACAAAGGGTTTTTTTTTTTTTTTTTTTTTTTGGTTGAGCCACTGTCTTAGATCTTGTCTCGCGATGATTGGAGTGTCAAGGGTCAACTTGCTTTGTATTACCCAAAAGTGTGGGTTTGCAAGAAGTCTAAATATTAATCCATCTTCAAAATAAGACAACACTTCATATTACATATGCTTGTGGAAATGCAATTCAATTAAGATGGCAATTCTTGGCAATTAATGTACTGGAACAAACAAACTTGGATTTTAGCATGAGATAGACATAGGTTCAAATTCTGGCTGGTTCTAACCCATCAGCGAGGTGACCTTGGGAAAGCAGATACACTGCTCTGGACATCAGTTTCTTCAGCCGTAAAATGGGATACATATTCCTAAAGTCATAGGGCTATTGGAAGGATTATATTAATATAATCTGTAACGCAACTAGTTCAGTGCTTACCCATAGAAGGTGCTTAAAATGAGAAATAAGTAAAGCAAAACTCTAGGTGTTGAATTAGGACTTGAGAGGGGCAATTTGTGAGATGCACACACCACACCATGGTGTGAAATGGTCCTTTAACCTCAGCACATAGGAAGCAGTATTCAACTAATGGCAGGCTTTAAACCTAGAGTCATCGGGAGAAAAATGTTCCTTTTCATTGTTCAATCTAATTCAGAGGAATTTTTATTGAAACATTTTTACCCTACTGAAGTCAAATTTGAGCTGGAAAAAAATATTTAATGACACATTTCAAAGAATAGCTAAGTGAAATTCAAGGTAATTAAAAATATGGTATGCTAATTGCTCATACAAGCTTAAAATGTCCTTATCAATTTGAAAAGTGCAGTACACAGATTTTCTTATCATGAAAACATCCAAAAATGGATTCAAATTAAGTGCATGACATTGTGTGAATTACTTAACTAAATCCAAAGTCCTTGCTCTTTTTTCATCCCTTTATTGTACAAACAAGCATTTCTTATTAATAAGGAAACAGATTGTTCCTTCTTATACTTAGAATAAGTATAAGAACTGACATTCCCACTCGTCCACTACCTAGTCAGCATGAACTTCAGTTCTTTCAAAAGCCAGTGACCATTATAAAAATCAGAATCATCAACGAGTTAGAGAATCTACCTAGAAGGGAAGGCAAATCTTTCTATTTACTAACAAAATGAATAACTGAAAATGCTACTGATTATATTAGAGTGGCAAAATTCATAAACATACTTGAAAAACTTGGGCTTTTACTAAAAATCCATTTATAGGTGAGGATTTAAATATACACATCTCATGATGAGCATGTCTTAGAGGTCTGCTTATGATTTCATGATATCTTGATTCCTCGAGTGGACTTATGATTACAAGGAAAGTCTGAAAAGATTAACTAACTAATCTTGGATTAGCTACTTTCAAACTAATCGAAAAAGGGAAATAATTCAACTCATCAGCCAAGTCCCTGATTGGTATCATACAGCACAAGACGATACAGCGTGTTGTATAATTAGAGTTGAACGATGTCACAGTAAAAACTTCAGAGGCAAGGAAGGGCCTTTTCCTTAAGTCTGAAATAAGTGGAAGGATTTATGGCAACAAAAATCAGTGAATCAGTAGTAAGAATATGATGAGAGAGAAATATCATACATAACGAGGTTTACACGTAATATTTTAGTCTTTCCTTACACGTGCATGCACACACATGCACACAAGCACATATAGGCACATTGATACACAAATACTGGGTAGTGGAAGCATGTGAACATTTATTCTAAGTACAAGAAGGGACAATTTCCTTATTAATAAGAAATGCTTGCTTGTTTTTTAATGAAAGTTTTTGATGAATCTTAAAGGCTAGATGAATATCTCAAGGGGATCCCAGGAGGCCCTTCATCCAACCACTTGAAGATCATGGACAGCATGGACACCCTTCATGCTGAGAATCACTAACAATATCCTTCCATCCCTCACCCTGTTAACAACAGTCATACAGCTCAAGCTTTTCCAAGGGTCCGCCTGCGAGCACCAGGGGCTGCAAGGAAAAAGGGGAATCCTGCTGTGCACAGAGGCCCACCAGCCTCCAAGAGATTTCAGTTCTAGATTCACTGTACCTCCTAAACCCATTCCACATATCGTCATCAAGAAAGCGTAAACCTGTCGGAGCTATCAGTTTTGTCAAAGACTATCATCACCTCTTCCTCACTTTTAATCCACTCTCTATACAGAAGCCAGAGGAGTCTTGATCTGACAGATCACTGCAAATCTGACCTGGCCATCTTCTTTTAATGACCTACCATTGTTTTTAAGACCCAATTCCAGATCCCTACACTGACTACCAGGCCAAGGCCCAGGAAGAGTTACCCAACTCAAACTGCGGCCAGCATCCCACTCGTTGGTCCATGCGACTCTCCAAGGATCTTCCTGCCTCAGCCTTTTACAAAAGGTTTTGCTTCTGCCAGGTATGCTTTTTCTCCCTCTTTTCACCAATCTAACTCACCACTGCTTGCTACCAGGTGTTCTTAACAACACAGTATCATCAGACTTTGTAGATCACCGTTAACCTGAGGGAAGACGATGTGTATCTCAATGATTTTAATATTTTAATATACCTTTCTATTATTATGCATAACAATGAACATCTTTTCAAACTATGTGTACTCCCATTCCTCTGAACTGCCTTTTCATGGCTTTTCTTTTTATTGATATGAAGGAATGCTTCCTGTGTCAAAGTAACTAAACTTTTCTATTTGTTTTACAAATATTGTAAATATCCCCAGAATACTCTTTGTTTTTGACCTTTTGTACTTTTTCCACTTCAGATTTTTAATACAATTTTTATGTATTCAGATTTTAAAACATTAACGAAATAGTTTCTGGGTTTTGTATCATTCAAAATGATTGATACAAAGGATTCCACATGTATAAAATTATAAAAAATAAACATTTCCATGTTTTATTGCATAAATTTGCAGTTTTATTGTTATGTTTGAATTGTTAATCTACCTAGAATCTTGAGTGAGTAATGAGAAAGAGATCTATGTTTTTTTAAGGTGGATATCCAGTACATGTACCATCATACATCTTCACTAATACAAGTGTCACCTTTATTGTAAACCATTATATTTCTTGGGATCTATTATTGGAGTCCATTATGTTCCATTGATGAATTTTTTTACTAAATGTTTGTAATTATGACAGCTTGTTATATCTTTTTCCCCTAGAATTTCCTCAGAAATTGTATACGTTCATTTTTTAATATTTATTTCAGTATAGGTGAAGTAGTAACAAAATAATCATTTTGGTATTTTTATTGAATTTTGTTACTTGTATAGATTAATTAGGGGGAATCATTTGTGTTATAATGTAGTCTTACTTCATAAGATGAAATAGATGCTTTATTTATTCAAAAATTTTAAAAGTTTTCAGGAAAATTTTAAAGTTTTTTAATACAGAAATTGTATATTTTTGTTGTATTCATACCAAGGCACTTTATATTTTTGCTAGTTATAAATTGAATCTTTTCTTCCATTGTATATATATGTTTTCCAGCTTTGTTGAGGTATAATTGACAAATAAAATTGTACATGTTTAAGGTACACAACTTGAGGATTTGATGTAGGTATACATTGTGAAATGATTACCAAAGTCAGGTGAATTAACACATGCCTCACCTCACAAATTTACCCTATTTGTGTGTGTGGTAAGAATACTTAAAATCTACTCTCTTGGCAAATTTCAAGTATACAGTGCTCCATTATTAACTGCAGCCACCATGCTGTGCATTGACCAGCATCTCCACACTGCCCCCACCCTCCAGCACTTCTCAACCACCATTCTACTCTCTGTTTCTGAGTTCAAATTTTTTCAGGTTCTACAGACAAATGAGACCATACAGCATTTTTCTTTCTCTTCCTGGCTCATTTCACTTGGCATGATGCCCTTTAGATTCACGCATGTTATCGCAAATGGCAGGAGTTCTTTCTTTTTTATGGCTGAATAATATTCCATTATACATATATTATATATACATTATACATTTATATATACATTATACAATTATATATACATTATACATTTTCTTTATCCATTTTATTTTTTAACTATTGTTTTTATAATAGGAAAGCTATTGATTTTTCAAAGTAACTTTTTATTAACCTTATTAGGATTTTTTTCAGTTTCTCAATTGCCTCTTCTACCTACATAAAATAATCTTAATAACAATATTTCCTTACCTTTTCATTTTATATGCCATTTCGTTCTCTTGTTTAATCGTATTAGCTGGTACCACCAAATATTACTATCTTTTAAATGGTAAGATAGTGACAGTGGACATTTTTGTTTTCTAACAATTAAATATTAAACTGCAACTACATCAAAGTACATGTTAGACACTTCGAGGAGAGTCAAAGGATACCTTGTGATATTTGGAGTATGTTATTAGAAAATTTATTGCATAAGAGGGGAGTTATAACTTAATAACTCTAATTTTAGATAAAAGCTCTAGGTGAGATAAAAATGAAATACTGTCAAAGTTTAGATGAAATAGAGATTTGTTCTTCTAGGTAGGTAGGTTTATATGGCACCAGTGCAGTAATGCTGAGCTCTTTACAGTAGCACTTGAGGTCAAGGGGTCATATTGATCAAAGGTTTGGAGGTGGAATTGCTCATATGCATACCAGAAACAGTAGTTTATGATAATGAAGAGACTGGCTAACCGCAGGTTCGATGTTTAGTGTGGACACACATCAGCTCATAATAGTTACATGCTAGCGAATAACTTCTTCCTCTGGGTGCACAGGATTTCCTCCTTGACTTTTCAGCTCGGGTGGTTCCCATCTAAGCTCTTCATGGTTAATAACATGTATTCATTTGTATGTACTTTGTGTCTTTTATTTTCTGATGAGGGAAGTGTATGGAACTAGAATAAACCTCAGTTCCTTAATATCCATGTTACTTCTGGAGGAAGGAACTGCAATTTTAGAACAGAGGACTTGTTGAAACGAGAACAACAAAATCTCGTAAAAGAAATTCTTCAGTTGAAAAAAAACAGAGATTAGTTTATTGAGTAAAGTAAGCATGATTAAAGTAACTGTACATTCAGATGTAATAGACTGGTGAGGGTAAGAAATGGGAAGCATAGTGAGTTAGGACCTGTACCTAGAGTGGAGTGAAATGGATGTAGTAGCAGACAAGAAATTTTAGAATTCTAAACTCAGTTCTGTCACTGAGCAGCTG
This sequence comes from Aethalodelphis obliquidens, assembly GCF_003676395.1. Classification (NCBI taxonomy): domain Eukaryota; kingdom Metazoa; phylum Chordata; class Mammalia; order Artiodactyla; family Delphinidae; genus Aethalodelphis; species Aethalodelphis obliquidens. The sequence goes on along the minus strand of NW_020837978.1, from coordinate 6,811,215 downwards.
ATTGACCAAAATAAAGTTATTAAATTTCTACACGTACCCTATATCTTACAAAATTAAGGAAACAGCTCTAATCCTCCTTTTCTTTAAAGGTAAAGTAAAATCAAGAATGTCTATATTAAATACGTTACCAATAAATCATAAAAATGTAACCACAGCAACAGACTTTCTGAGTTACAACACATGTTGGTCTTTATCTATGGCCCACTGCCATTTAGGAAGAGAGCTTTATTTTTAAAAGCTATAATTTTTTTAAAAGGACATATGGGAACTCAATGCATTCTTCAACAAATAAAAAAGCCAAAACATCTGGTATACCAAATGGAGAGGGAGAAGAAAATGGGCTATTTAGGGACGCCATCTTTTAACAGTGCAGGTGTATACTGATAATCATTTGGCTAGAAAAATGCTCTGCCATACCTGGCTCCAGATTTCCGCTTTGAAGGAATTGTAGATAATTGAGAATAGGTTTATAAAAGCTTTGCTCTCCATTCCTAATTATGACATAAACTTTCTACCTACTGGGCTGTTTTACATTTATGACCCTGCATTTGTAATCTGAAAAGTGTTAAATATGCTTCGCTTTACAAGCACTTGATCCATCATAAGTTAAAAGTTGCATTGGGGGTGGGGGGGCTTCCCTGGTGGCGCAGTGGTTGAGGGTCTGCCTGCCGATGCAGGGGACGCACGTTCGTGCCCCGGTCCGGGAGGATCCCACATGCCGCGGGGCGGCTGGGCCCGTGGGCCCGTGAGCCGTGGCTGCTGAGCCTGCGCGTCCGGAGCCTGTGCTCGGCAGCAGGAGAGGTCACAACAGTGAGAGGCCCGCGTACCGCAAAAAAAACCCAAAAAACCAAAAACAAAAGTTGCATTGGGGAGGTGATGAAATGTCCCATAACGTGGGTACATAAAGAGAAGACAGTTTTTCCTATATAAAAGAGAAGAGTCAAGAGGGAGCTGATCAAACTATTGAATCAAGGAATAAATGAAAGAGAGTTGGGGCTGGGAGATTATTCATGACTACCTCCTTGCATGGTCTTAAGAAAGTAGAATATCAATAAGTAAAGTGAGCAAGAACGGAATGATACCTTGTCCATCTCTCATCTATAAATTCATCAAGTAACATTACTGTTCCTATTCAAATCTCAAATGTACGAAGAATTTGGGATGGTGGTACTTTTAAAACTTTATCTAAAATAACAGTATTTATCTTAGATTAAATGCAAAACATACTTTTATATTAATATTCAATAAAATAATAAGGAATTAAAGGGTATTAAAATGTTATCTCTCCATATAGTTCTGTGATAAAAATTGTGTAGGAAATTCTAGGAAGTTCTTGGTAGTAGGAATTCTAAGGATCTTTAATATAATCCATTAATGTGCATTATAAATCCCCAAGAGAAGAGAAATCTAATGCTGTATTTCCCAAAGGTATTTTATAATGGAGCCCTTGTACAACGACACAATGGAGTAAAGGCTCTGAGGCTCTTTCTAGCTCGAAGATTCTTCTTTTCCATGAAATCTCTTTATTCAAAAAACTTTTGAAGTACACTCTGTATGGAGTTTCACATTAGAAAACATAGATGGACACAAAGGAACGTTAAATTAAATTATTGTCCTCAAGGACCTGACAGTCTATGGAGAATGGAAGGTGACTAGAAAGTAATATCAGGGAAGGCAATGATTTTTGTCTTTTTAAAAAATCACTGCTGTATTTCCAGACTACTCTCTGGTAGATAGTAGGCATTTAGTAAATATTGAATGAATGGATGATGGTAAGGTTGTGAAAGGGCTAGAATGGTAATAACTGTACTTATACTGGATTGCTCTTTCTGCAGTGAATAGAGAGTAGTTTAGTTCACTTGAGCAGGGAGTGTTGAACAATCTCTCTTTTACAGAGAGGATTGTACGCAAGCTGTCTTAGTGCTTGCCAATGAAGTATTCAAACTAGACCAACATGAAGCTAATAGGATTGTTTAAATAAAGTTTACATATTTTATTATCCACAATATGTAATTAAAATGAACATAAGCAAAATTCTCCGCACAATGGCTATTCAGTTTTCACACAAAGGTAAAGCCTCAGAAATATGAGTTTATTTTTCAAAGACCAGACCTCCAAGTGAGAAAGATATTGCTCTTATAAAATGCTGTTACATGACACGGATATATTTAGGGACTTTACAGTGAAGTAGAACTGGATACAAATCTTAACTCTCCTTAACTCTCCTACTTACTATATAACTTCTCTTATGTTAATTTTATTCACTAAAAGATTTTAATAAACCAATCTACCGGGGAGTTCAGCCTGCTGTTTTTATGCCATACTGTAAGCCTATTTCTTCATACTGTGTCATCAGTGAAGAAGAAGAGCTAGTTTCCATTCTCTTCACTGAAGTATTTTAATGCGTGTATGTTTTTATACATTTTCCAGCTCTTTCTTTGTACCTTTAGTCACAATTTGTATTTGTGATATTTTACTCTGTTCATTTGTCTTTTCCTAGCATATTCATATCTTAACTTTGATCACCTCAGTGAATTCTTAGGCTTAGCATACAAGGTAACATACATCCAAAGTTCACAAAAGGATCCAGATTTATATATGTATAACCAGAAAAATATAATAATCACAACCACAAGAACAATGGCAAACAAATGTAGAGACAGAAATGAGATCTAAAGCAAAGGTATATTAAATAAATCACCTGTAATACACCCAGCTGTAGTAGAAGCACCTGAAGCTGACCTCTCCACCGGGCACAGACTTAGTCAGATAACAAATCATATTCTTAGTGAGATATCCCCAAATTTGATTTGCATTTAAACACTGAGTAAATATGAAAAGACTGCCAAGTCTCCCCCAGCAATCTCATATATTTACATTCTCTGTATTTGACAATAATAAAGGAGAAAATAGGAGATATTTCAGTCGTCAAGAGGAAATACAGACCATGCAGAAAGAAAGAGAAGGGGCTGTTTTGATGCTATAAAACATTGCTATTATAAAATAAATAAAACCTAATATTTATTGAGTACTTATTATATGCCACACATTCTGTCCTACTCTTTTTTTTTTTTTTTTTGTGGTACGCGGGCCTCTCACTGTTGTGGCCTCTCCCGCTGCGGAGCAGAGGCTCCGGACGCACAGGCTCAGCGGCCATGGCTCACGGGCCCAGCCACTCCGCGGCATGTGGGATCCTCCTGGACCGGGGCATGAACCCGTGTCCCCCGCATCGGCAGGCGGACTGTCAACCACTGCGCCACCAGGGAAGCCCCCTTATTCTTTATATTCATGATTTTATTATAGACTCTCAGCAACCCAGTTAGGCAGATAATCATTAACCCCATTTTAACAGTTCCAAGGAGTGAGTCTTAATAAGTAGCTTGCCTGAGATTATTGGACTAGTGAGTGAGTGAAGAGAGATCTATAGCAGGACCCTCTAAGTACAAGTAACTACACTGATATTTACATTTTCTTTTTTTGACATTCCAAAAGTAATTATTTATATTGGACTTTGAATAAGAAAGCTTAGAGAAAGATGTGTTTGAAGAGGAATGTTATAGAAACAGACACCCAGCTAGGCTTTTCTCAATATCTACTTAGAATACAAAAATCAATTAGAGTCAAATTTGTAAAGCAGGTAATGTATCATACATGGTGTTAGTCACCATGGTTACTTACATTAAGCTTTCTCTCTGGTGCTTCTTGCTTTCTGTTTCTTTTTGCAATTATGCTTACCCAAGAAGAAACGTTTTCTGTTGTTATTCGGTACTTTTATAAAAAGCCATAGACATTGTCATCCAAATGTAAATTTGTTATGAGAGCCATTAATAGCTACCTAAGCCAACAAGTCATCAGAAGATACCAGAAGGCTTGTTAAAACACAGCTTACTGGGCTTCTGACTTACTAAGTTCTGACTTACTAATTTCTGACTTACTAGTTCTGGGGAGGGACCCAAACATTTGCATTTTTTAACAAGATGCCAAATGATGCTAATGTTTCAAGTTCAGGGACCACACTGTAAAAAAACCCCAAAACTGTGAGGTAAGTATAAAGTTGTTTGGTTGGTCACATTCTTGTGCTGTAATATTTCTGGCAAGTGGTTCTAGTCAAGAAAGCTCAACTGCATATCAAATTGAGGTGCTGGAGAAAGAACTAGATCTTGCCCGTTCCTAAACTGTAGAGACATAAACATCTGGGATGGACCTGAGCAATCCTGAAAGAGGTTCACTTTCAAGGAGGGACAGTGGGGAGCCCTGAAAGGGAAGTCACGGTGTCACAGCAGTAGGGTACGAAGTCTAGGAAAGTGAGCCTGAATTTGTGGAGACAGTGGTTTCAGAAGAAGTAGATGCTAGAATTTATCCCAAACCGGTGACCCCCGTACATGTGTGGTTTCTGGAAGAGAGGTACTGCATTTGATCATTAAAGAAACCTAAGAGTAAATGCTACCGTATTTTCAGGCTTAAACAGCATTCCTGTGGATCCCAAGCTTAGGGTAATTTAAAGCAACTGAAGTTTATTTGCTCACAGTTCTGTTGCCTCTTCTAGTTTCCAGGGGCTGCCAGCATTCCTTGACTGTGGCTACATCACTCCAGTCCCTGCCTCTGAGGTCACACTTCCTCCTCCTCTTCCTTCTATTAATTCTCCCTTTGTCTCACTCTTATTAGGACATTTTGTCATTGGATTTAGAGCCCACACAGATAATCCAGGATAAATCCTTCACTCAAAATCCTTTACTTAATTACATCCTGTCCCATATAGGGTGACATTTATTCTTTTACTATATAAGGTAGTTGGATTAGTCAAGGTTCTCCAGGGGAATCAGGAAAATGGAACCAAGAGGATATATATATATCTTCCATATTAGGTTTCCAGACTTTTGCATTTTTCCACATTTGGTTACATATATCAATATACAGAAGGATTCTTCATCTAGTATACTATGAAAATAACTTGTAAAACAAACATGCATTATTATTATTTTTTTTTTTTTAGGGATACTCAGGTCTTTCACTGTTGTGGCCTCTCCCGTTGCGGAGCACGGGCTCCGGACGCGCAGGCTCAGCGGCCATGGCTCACGGGCCCAGCCACTCCACGGCATGTGGGATCTTCCTGGACCGGGGCACGAACCCGTGTCCCCTGCAACAGCAGGTGGACTCTCAACCACTGCGCCACCAGGGAAGCTCTGCTTTTTCTTTTAAAATAATGCTTCCCACTTTGGTTTGCACATCCCATTTATAGACATGATTGGGGTAAATGACATTTATGTGTAGCTTTCTTATAAATGGATTCCATTTTCAATGTAATTCTATTAGAGGGAGAAGTGCTTTTCAAAGCTAACAAATAGTTCTTTTTGACTCATGAGAAAAAGGTAGCCATTTACGCTTATTCAATGCACATTAACCTCATGTAACCAAAAGATGTTACTATATATTCATCATTCAATAAGTTACACGCAAACACACACACACACTCACACACATACACGCATGCGTGCACACAAACATACACCTGCCGACATTCTGTCTTATCACTCTTGCTTTTATGTTGAGAAGTTTGAGTTTCACAGAGTTTAGTCATTTGCCTCAAATCATATAACTTGTTTCTGGCAAAGCTGAAGCTTGATTTTTAGCACAATTCTCTCCACACAGAGGACCTGGAATATTTCTCTTATTTCTTTTCGGTCATTTTCCCTTTAACAACCCCTAAATTGATAGCTGAATTTGAAAATGCATTCTGGCTTATGAAACGTGACTCTCTCTTGTTGAAAGGAGCTACAAATACTCTTCTCCCACCAACTGAAATTGGAGATGCAATGTTGTGTTATTTCTACCTGAGAAATGGTAAGGAAATCTGTGGGTTTTCATTAAACTCCTTCTGGTATATTGTGGGAAGGAAAACATCTTCAAAATTATATGTTACAATTTGATACATGCTTTGGAGGAGAGTATAATTTAGATCATTTAGCTCTGTAGCTCTATTTTTGGAGCTACCAAGATATAGAGGCAATGATCTTAAAACATGTAAATAGATAACAGAGGCAAGAAATGGTTGGTTGAGCTTGGAACCCGTTAAAGTTCTGATACTGCAATACTAGAGGTAGGTGTGTGGTGGTGAGATGAGGCACCTGCGTTCAGGACTCAAGGGGTCTTAGGGCAATTGATAACTACGCGTGGGTGAGGTGTGGACAGGAAGAATGGAGCATTTCAGAAAGAATGGAGAATTATGTTTGATTTCACTGCTCAACGTTTATAAAATTTTTCTGTATTTCTTTTCTTTTTTTTTTTTTTAACATCCTCCTCCCCTGTAAATTTTATTTGCCTCCATAAACCATGGATTCTTCTAACCAGAGAAGGAACACAAGCTGAGGGAGACCAATGGCAGGGAGGACAGCAGTATACATTGATCTAGTGTCTATGAGAAAACACGGTCTAAAGGTAACAAACTTATCTATAATGTTTCCCATTTCAAATTATCCTTATAAATCCTTATATCAAAGGGGGAAATGGTATGCAATTAGAAACTACTGACCACTTGACCTCCTTGTACTCCTATTACTTCCCTGTTGTCTCTCTTTAATATAATTTAAAATGAAATTCTGACAGATTCTATCTCTCCTTGCCTCGATTTACTTATTTAATATAGTTTATTTATTCAATAAATACATACTGAATAATTTGCAATCTGGGTGACATACGGTTGGTGGCAGAACATGAAACAAGAAATCCAGCATTGGAGTCATAAGCTTAAAATGAAATTAGATTATCAGGGACTGTTCAACATCAGTAGATAATGACCTAAAATAAACATCTACAAGTTATGCTACACCTAGTAAAACAGAGATAAATAAAAATTTAACTAAATCTACGTAATGTGCTAACATAAACTTAAATAATAAACCGTATTATTCAAATGTGTTGAGTGAAATATAACTGTGTGTAGGTGTGTGTTCTTTTGATATAAAGATGCCACTCCAGCAGATCTTGTGATCTTATCATATTTTAGTTATTTCGTTTATTCGAAAAAAATCACAAACTCATTCTATTAAACATAATAGGTGTAATAATTGAATTCTTAAGAGGTCAGTATAGAGTCAATCGTGACTAAGATGGGATTTTGATAGGCATTTACAAATTCTGTTAAATGCTTGCCCCTGTGACAGACTCAGATACCTAAACAAGGGAATAAGGGTTTCCTGCATTGGATTAAATTCAAAAAAGATGATCTAGGTCCATCCACTTCACTACAAATAACTAGGGAGGATGGAAGGGAAGCTCAAGAGGGAGGGGATATGGGGACATGTGTATGTATATGGCTGATTCGCCTTGTTGTGCAACAGAAACTAACACAGTATTGTGAAGCAATTATACTCCAATAAAGATATACTAAAAATAAAATGATCTATGTTTAATAACACACATTCTAGAACTTCAAATACAATTTTAAAATTTAGGAAAGCACTGCTCAAAATTGCCTACGATGACTTCTCACCTACTATCTGTCTATGGCAGTATTTATAAAATAATTGGCAAGGTTTAAAATGATCATTGATCACTTGACACTGTTTACCTGGATTGATCAATGAAAGAAACAAAACAAAACAAAGCAATTCCATGATATCAGACATATATTGAAAATCACTGCCAGGCAAATTTTGGAAAATATAGTTAAAACAGCACACCCAAATGAACCTTGAGGAAATGTAAGCCTTACAAATGTTTGTGTGTGTGTTCACTTGTGTACTAAGTACACAATTAATCTCAGTAGATTAAATCCTTTATATATTTAATCTTCATGCTGATTTACAAATTCAGTATTATTGCTATATTACAGAGAAGTAAACTGAAGCAACAAAAGGTTGTCCAAGAAGGAAGACTTTGGGAAAAGTCCTTTTATACAGTGTCTCTGATGCCAGCAATGATAAACCTGCTTTATTATGGGGAGTAGATGGGATTGTCTACTGCTGTTGTCTATTCTTTTTAAGTGAGATATATATGCACTTTTTTGGTCTCTCCTAAAATTAAAATTCTAAGGAAGAAAGCAGTATAATGTCTTCAAATTCCCCTCAAAACTCTTTTTTTTTCTTAGATCTCCTTTTTTAGAAATGCTATTTTTAAATTGCACTTATTTCTATAAATAGGAGAAATTTGCCTCTTTGTGTTCTGAATACATGTCATAAAATTGAGGGCCCTTTATTTTAACCTGAGGATGGTATCTTAGTCCATTTGGGCTGCTATAACAAAATAACACAGTTTGGGTGGCTGATAAACAATAAAAAATGTATTTCTCACAGTTCTGGAGGCTGGAAGTTTGAGGACGGGAGGGTGCCAACATGATCAGGTGAGGGCACTCCTCCAGACTTGCCATTGTATCCTCGTATGGCAGAAGGGGTCAGGGATTGTTCAGGAGTCTCTCTTATAAAGGCACTAATCCTATTCACAAGGATCCCACCCTCATGACCTAAGCACTCTCAAAGGCTCCACCTTCTAATACCATCTCTTTGGGCATTAGGAGTTCAATACATGAATTTGGTGAGGGCACAAACATTTAGACCATCGCAGAAATGCCTATCAAGTTCTGATGGCAGAGATTCAGGTGCTGGGAGTCTTGCTTATTCTACAGTCCTAAGTCATTCATACACTCGAATATTTCTGCATTCAGAGAAAGGAGAGCTCTATAAGTTATCCTTTGACATTACTGGATACTGAATTTGGTAGGGACAGCAGAAATATTTTGGCTGGCTTCTGTCTCCTGGAGGCCAGTAATTTTTATCTTGTGTGATAAAAAGTCATTTCTGATGACTTAAACAAAAGGCAAACTCTGGAATAGTCAAGCTACTGGGAAGTACAAACCTTCTGCTCTTCATGCAATGAATTTTTGTCTTACTGGTTTTAAGAGCATGGCTTGAGGGAGGGTAACATATAACTTTTAAAAAACCTTTCTGTCCAAATGAATACAAGTTTTTAGTATTTCAAACAAGACTCAATTCTCTATGTTGTATGGCAACAAATTTTATCACTAGTATAATAGTTTAATCAGCAGTTGACACACAGAAAATTTTGAGTGTGGACTTTCCAGGAAGTGTCTCTGCCCTGTCTTACACACTCCAGGTCTGAGACTTGGCAGGATGTTGAGACTCAGTATAAAAAACGAGCAATATGTGGTGGTGTGGACATTTGAATGATTAGTGTTATAGAGGACCCATTTGTAGAAGAGACTTGTGATAGCTGGGCAAACTCCTTAAGATCATGGAGCAATAAGTTATCTTGTTAGACAAGCCTCTCAAAACATAGTATCCAAGGGAGAAAATTGTTTAGAAGTAGAATCACTGAAATATACGAACAAAGTTTTAACAATGAGATTTAAGGCCCTAACGCACAGTAGAGGAAAAATTAGAAGCAACATTTGAGTTGGCTTTTCCTCAATTTTTCTTCTTCTATGACTTCTATGATTCATTCTTTCATGCATTTATTCACCCAATAAACATTTCTTTGTTGTGATGCATAGAGATATATACTGGTAAATATAACAAACATAGTTCCTGTGCTTTAGAGGTTATGGTAATTTAGGGATTACAGTTACTGAGGATGAAGCTCTGAGGATGAAATTTCAGTCCATGGGGACAGACAGAATTCAGCGATTAACCTCTTTCCTATTATACCAAAAATCAGAGCACATAACCATCCCTCTTTTCACTGGGAAGGGCAAGTCTCAAATGAATTCTCCAATGAATGTTCCAACTGTTTAAAATTTCTTAAAAAGAAAAAGTTAGGAGTGAAAAATTTAAGAGGCTAGAATGTATTGTTTCCCCAGAAAGTAAAAGACAGTGCTCAAAGAATCATGCTAGAGTGTGTTAAAAGGACAAAAGAGCCAACTTGAAAGAGTCCTGAATAGTCATATGTAGATAATTTAAATATCAAAATAAAGTATTATAAAAATGGATTGTGACTCATTCAATAAAATAAAACCTAATAGCCCACGTGAATAAAATAAAATGAATAAGTAAATCAACAGAGAGAAGGAAAATCTCTTCCCTGAGCAGAAAGTTGACTAATAATTACGTAACAATATGTGGTTAGAAAATCATCAATAAATAATAAAACTGTCGTGAAAATGTGATAAAGAGCAACATGCTTACATAGACTCATAGTATCTCCCAATAACTTCCTTATTAATCATGGAGGAAATATTAACTTTATACTGTAGAAACCTAGTGGATACTAATTCAGTCTTCAAACATTACATCGCTAATATTTGGACAAACCGACAACAAGCACCTTCTAATAAAATGAACTGAGAAGGAAAGAGCATCACTTTTGTAACATTCCTACCCAAAATACATAATCTGAACTGAATTATGAGGAAACATCAGGCAAACCCAAATTAAGGGACATTCTACAAAATAAACAAGAAACAGAAAGACAGAGAAAGTATTCCAGATTTTTTTTTTTTTTTTTTTGCGGTACGTGGGCCTCTCACAGTTGTGGCCTCTCCCGTTGAGGAGCACAGGTTCCGGACGCGCAAGCTCAGCGGCCATGGCTCACGGGCCCAGCCACTCCGAGGCATGTGGGATCTTCCCGGACCGGGGCACGAACCCGCGTCCCCTGCAGTGGCAGGCGGACTCTCAACCACTGCGCCACCAGGGAAGCCCAGTATTCCAGATTTTAAAGGTGATTAGCTAGACATTACTCAAATAAACGAAATGTATAATCATGGCTTTGATCTTGAACTGGTAAAAAAAAAAAAGTAGCTATGAAGGGCATTACTGGAATGATTGATACAATTTGAATATGGACTGTAAATTAGACAAAAGTAATTTATCATTGTTAAATTTCCTGATATTGATAACTGCACTGTGGTTCTGTCAGAGAATGCTCTTTATTATTAGGAAATGCAGACTGAAGGAAGTATTTACAGGATATGCTATTTACATGTCAATTGGTTGTCAATTGGTTTAACTCTCAATTGGTTAGGAAAAATAAGTATCTATCTACCTATTTACATTATCTATCAATCTATCATCTATCTATCTATCATCTGCCTATCTAGCTATCTTTTTACCTAGAGAGATTAGAAAAGTGAGAACAAGATGTTAAAGCAAATAAGGCCACATGTAAACAAAACAGAGAATAATAATAGTAAATGGTAAAGGGTATATAGGAGGTCCTTTACCGATTCTTGAAACTTTTCTGTAAGTTTGAAATTATATCAAAACAGAAGACCATGCACACAATATACAGTTACTTAAACTGTCTGAAGAATGTAGGTGAAATACTACCTGCAAGTAGTAACAAAGTTGTTTCCTTGTTGTTACTTTTAAAACCAGGTTTCTTTCTTTGCCCTTGAGTTTGAATTGAGAGCTTTTCATTTCTTTCAACCCTAAGCATCAAGTATATTTCTTACTTTACCTATGAGCAAATATACCATTTGTTCAAAGGCTCGTTTTCCATCTCCATATCCCGTTATATGTGTGAACAGAATCCCACCACGTTTCTAACAGGCAACGTGCAGACACTAAAATTCACGTTTTAGACACTTGTTCAACTGAATTTTTCAAAAATAAACCCAGAGAGCTTTATAAAAATAAATAAATATGAGACTTCTTTGAATAATAGTTTTTACTAATTTTAAAAATTAGGTGACCAATAGACCAATAAAAGTCTCTTTTTTTTTTTTTTTTTTTTGCGGTACGTGGGCCTCTCACTGTTGTGGCCTCTCCCGCTGCAGAGCACAGGCTCCGGACGCGCAGGCCCAGCGGCCATGGCTCACGGGCCCAGCCGCTCCGCAGCATGTGGGATCCTCCCGGACCGGGGCACGAACCCGTGTCCCCTGCATCGGCAGGCGGACTCTCAACCACTGTGCCACCAGGGAAGCCCCTAGACCAATAATTTTAAAAATTAGGTGAAATTGATAATTTTCTGGTAAAAGATAAATAACTTAAAATGACCACACGGAAACATGGAACAATAGATGGGCCAGATGGTTTTCCAGGAGACTTTTATCAAAATTTCAAGAAAGAAATAATCTATAACTTATGTACACTGTTCCAGAGAGTAGGAAAAACCAACTCGGAAACCTCTAATGTATGAGCCAAGATAGCTTCAATATCAAACCTAGGTAAGTACAGCACAAGAAATGGAGTCACTTATTAATTGCTTTTATAAGCATACAAACATCGATACAATTAAATACCAACATAGATAAAATAATTATAAAGTGAATCTGGGCTACTAGAAATATTCTAGCTTTTGATCTCTTAATCTGGGTGGTAATTACATGGATATATACATACCTAAAAAAAAATCCAGCTGTATAATTAAGACTTGTGCAATTTATCCATCCACTTGCATACAACATTGGGATGCAATAAAAAAAAGTTTTAAAATATTAGTGTGGATTGGGGAGAGTGGTATATCACCTTTGCTTCTGTAAACACTCAATTTTTAAAATCTCTTTTTTGTGATGTTTCAATATACACTATGTCATTTTTAGATGTTTCACTGGATTCCAAAAGGTTTTAATCCCATCCCCTCACTTATTCCTATAAAAACCCATTTAACCTTTGCTCACAGGCATTAAGTAATCTAAATATACAATCTTAATTGCAGATGTTGAAAGACTGTGAATGATAAAAATCAAAAGGATGAGAGATGTTTCTTTAGCTTGCATAAATGGCAGTTTTGATTTCCCCAAACATTATTTTCTCTTAGCATTCCCAGCCTTTTATAACTGGCTGTATGGCATGGCAGTCTTCCAACGCACTTACAAGGCTCGGAGGAGCCGTCCAATGTATATTAATCCACTGTGAACACAAATAAGTTGAGTGCTCGCTCTCCTGCAGTCTCAGTCACTAATGTTGGTGGTTGGTGTTGACGCTATGATCTGTGCGCTGCCAAAGCAAGGCCTTGGATGGAAACTCTTTCTAGACATTCCAACGACTTCTTTTTTTTTCTCCTGGTCTTGTGTACCAGCTACATTTGATATCAGTTACTTTCTCCTCGGTGCAAATCTTACCTTCATCCCTCAACAGATAGACGGGGACAATTACAAAACCACAGATAGGGGTTTTCCCTGGTGGCGCAGTGGTTGGGAGTCCGCCTGCCGATGCAGGGGACACGGGTTCGTGCCCCGGTCCGGGAAGATCCCACATGCCGCGGAGCGGCTGGGCCCGTGAGCCATGGCCGGTGGGCCTGCGCGTCCGGAGCCTGTGCTCCACAGCGGGAGAGGCCACAGCGGTGGGAGGCCCGCGTACCGCAAAAAAAAAAAAAAAAAAAAAAAAAACACATAAAAATAAAACCACAGATAGTAGCTCTTCTTGATTTAGGCAGGGAGACTCTGAGAAGGATCTGGTAACACCAAAGGGAGAAGCTCCATGGTTGGGATGCATCAAATAAAATGTAACCAAACCAACAAAGAAACAAAATGAAAGCTACTTGCTTTCCAGCATTACATCTATTATGATATATTTTCTGAAAGCCGTCCAAGTATAACTATTTATTTTAACTAAAGTAATCGAGATTAATGTCAGCAGTTATGACACACACTGTTTGCTAAAGAACACATAGAACAATTGCTCAGGGCAAGCTTCATTAAGAAATCAGATAAAATTAGTAAAACTGATTATATTTCAAAACTCAGCAGCAGCTAAAACTGCCATTCAGGAGCTTCCAATTAACACAATTGGTCTTGTTCACAATCAGCTATTGTAATCTCATTAGCTTATTATATCTTAATCATTGTGATAACAGCATGGCAAAATTTATTTTACTTTGCCTGGGTGTAGACTGGCCAGGTTGGGTGCGTAGCCTACCTAGTATTAGACACACACAGGCTTTTGGAATTTGGCATCTCTCCCAATATTTTTGGGAATTATCCTATCAAGTGTCAAACGCACATAGAGCCCCCTACTCTACCAGTGAGGGGGCATTACAGAAACAGACATCTAATTTGGCATCCACTGATGGGAGGATTAATTATGTAGCTGATACTGTGACTGAAATCATTTTGCAATGGCATTTGGAGAAATGACAGTTTATGGAAGAGAGAGAGAGAAAGAAAGAGACTGAAGAGAAAAGAAAAAAAAAGGAGATAGAATTCTCTGAGTACCTGCATCTAATTACTGTACCTCTTTGTTTTCCTACCTTCTTTTATAAATATAGTTCTGAAGATACTAGTCACTGCGAAAACAAAATATTTCCGTCCTTTAGGTAGGAGCGGTCAGCACATGTCTAAAAATACTCCTGTTTCATTGATACCAAGTATTGCCTGCTGCAATGAGATTATGTTCTATTCATGGGAACTGGGGTGTAACAGCCATCTACAGAAAGCGATAGGTTGCCCTCTTTTCTGGCTGAAAATGCTGCATGTTTTATGAACTGCCTCTATCTTGCACACCAGGGATGTGTCTGTGGCTAAGGCCATAATAGGATTTTCCTAAATGATACAAAAATACAAATATTCAGACCAACCAGCTTGCAGAGGCTGCTTTTTTTCCAGCAAGTTTTCAGACTGCATTTTGCCACCATCTTTTAAGAATCTTTTTGATTTCCCTTTTCCATTATCAGTGCTTCCTGTAAAGTCATCCATGATCACTAATTGTGTTCTGCAAAAGGGAAACAACAGAGGCAGGGCTCCAACATACGTGAAAATCCTTGTTCTTGGCAGGAGCACGTACAACAGGACAGATATGAAGAGGTGAGCATGCAGAGAGGTGCACACTGGGAAGCTCAGAAATCCTCTGTAATCTCAAAACCCCACTATGTTTTTTGGAGTAGTTGCTACTAATTCTGTCTTTAAAAAACAGCCTCTCAGTTCCTGATACTATTTTTAAATTTTATATTATTTTTTATACAGCAGGTTCTTTTAGTTATCCATTTTATACATATTAGTGTATATATGTCAATCCCAATCTCCCAGATCATCCCCACCCCACCCCACTTGGTGTCCATACGTTTGTTCTCTACATCTGTGTCTCTATTTCTGCCTCGCAACCTGGTTCATCTGTACCATTTTTCTAGATTCCACATATATGCATTAATATACGATATTTGTTTTTCTCTTTCTGACTTACTTCACTCTGTATGACAGACTCAAGGTCCATCCACGTCTCTGCAAATGACCCAGCTTTGTTCCTTTTTATGGCTGAGTAATATTCCATTGTGTATATGTACCACATCTTCTTTATCCATTCATCTGTCAATGAGAATTTAGGTTGCTTCCATGACCTGGCTATTGTAAATAGTGCTGCAATGAACATTGGGGTGCATGTGTCTTTTTGAATTATGGTTTTCTCAGGGTATATGCCCGGTAGTGGGATTGCTGGGTCGTGTGGTAGTTCTAGTTTTAGTTTTTTAAGGAACCTCCATACTGTTCCCCATAGTGGCTGTATCAATCTACATTCCCACCAACAGTGCAAGAGGGTTCCCTTTTCCCCACACCCTCTCCAGCATTTATTGTTTGTAGATTTTCTGATGATGCCCATTCTAACTGGTGTGAGGTGATACCTCATTGTACTTTTGATTTGCATTTCTCTAATAATGAGTGATGTTGAGCAGCTTTTCATGTGCCTCTTGGCCATCTGTATGTCTTCTTTGGAGAAATGTCTATTAGGTCTTATGCCCATTTTTTGATTGGGTTGTTTGTTTTTTTAATATTGAGCTGCACGAGCTGTTTATATATTTTGGAGATTAATCCTTTGTCCGTTGATTCATTTGCAAGTTCCTGGTATTTTAATGTCCATAAATAAATACATGAGGAAAGTGCCCTTATAAATCCCAGGAGAGAAAGTTAAATGAAAATGGAAGACGAAGTCCTTCTGTGACTGTCATATTACCATACCTAAGCACTAAAAAGGTGAATGTTCATCATTATTAAAATCATTCAATTTGTGTCTTTAATTATAACTTTTGGGGGCATGAATGGCTCCAGAGAAATTAGTCTTCTATTTGCTCTATGAAAGAATTTAATAAGTAATACATTATGTTAACTGATTTTTAAAAATCCATTTAATTTTTCCCTGAATTCTATTTTAGGATGATGAGTTTTGATATCACAGAAATTCTTGTCTAGCATCTCCTGCTTAGACAGTGACAAATTTGTGTTTCTTAAACCATAAGGTCCTGGACTTTGTTTATTTATGATCTAAGTTCTAAATTACTTGTCAGTCTTCCATAATTTAAGCCATGGCCTCCTTCGCCATGTAGTAAGCAGCTGCAGTCTCAGATTCTCTTTATGAAAATCCACACGAGTTGTTTGAATGATGGTCTCAGGCTGCCTCCAAGTCATTGTCTTCATTTCTAATGGTGACAGTTGCTTATTTAGAGCGGCTCAGTTGTGCAATCAATAAATCTCTTCTTTCCCTGTCTATGACTGATTTGCAGATTAATATCCATGTGGTATGGAATCTGCATGGGGTTTAAAGACAAAAAGAACTCATAATCCTTCAGGTCTACTCTGATGACAATAGATAATTATGGAATTCTCATGTGCTACAGCACTACAAACCACTTTGCAGAATGTAGCTTTGTAAATACGTGATAAAACTCCTATACCTAAAACAAACAGGGAAGGCAGGATTTTAAGATTCAGCATCTTACTTCATGCAATTTCAGATAAAGATACTTTGTATAGGCAGATTATAAGTGTACATATCAGTATAAATAGGTACATGTGCGTTAAAGAAAAAATATGGTTCTGTTAAAGAAAACAGTTTTCCATGACACCTACTAAAGAATGGTAAAGCAGACTTTATTCAGTGGGTGCAGTGGCATCATGTTGGATGTAGGGACCACGGCAACAGGGTCTTACATGGGACAGAGAGATTGGACTCCAGTTCAATTGTTAAAATTGGGGACAAGTGGGGATTTATAATGAATAAGCAGTGTGGAGGGTCAGTGGGTGAAAAATCACTAAGAGAAGAGCTCAGGGTTAAGGGGGATTCTTGTTAGATCAACTCAGTAGAATTCCTGCTGAAGGCAGGCCAGGATAATAAGATATGAAGGGTGGTCAGATATTAAGGGTGTGGGATTTTCCCTAACCTGATTTAGCAGAATTCTTGCTCAACTGGATTCTACAGGATAGAGAGAAAAGCAAGATCAGGCCTAATCCATCAGAGGGTTCAGAGGAACCTGAATAAAGTTGGGTCAGGAACAGAGTCTGTATGTAGTTTGTTACAAATAAATATATCAGTATATTTATATATATATATAAATGTATGTAACTTTCTGTGTTTACACATACACATACCCAAGTATCATTTGGTAAAAATCTTCCAAATATGAAAACACTAAGTTTTGAATATTTAGCATGAAAAATATTATTACTACCATCGACCATCGCTTGTTCAATGCTTATTGTGAGCCAAGTATGTTCCATTCAACAACTACTGTTTGTTTCTAAGCATTACAGCATGCATTTGCTGCATGATATTGAAGACTTTATGAAAGTGTCACAGGCGGAAAATTTCAGCATCACATGGCAGTGATTTTCGGTGAATTTTGTTGTTCTTGTTGCTGCAGAGAACTCTCTTCAAATGAAATCTTACTTAGGTGAACAATTTTAAAATAGATGAAAGCAAAGTTTCCATATTTGAAGTGAAGCTGGACTCAGAATCGCCTTTACTTCTCTCTCATTGTCACCCACTCTGAAACTTTAATAACATAACAGTTCAGTACTGTTTGAAAACGACCCTAATACCATCAACTTGTTGCAGGTACAGGATGCTATAGTTAAACAGGAAAAGAAGGCATCTGGTCTAAAAATACGGTTCAGTGGATGCTACATGGAGATGATGATGCCTGAATTGGAGTAGGGGTGAGAGTTGATCAAAAGAGTAAACAGTGAGGATCCTATTAAAGGCGAAGGGAACAGTATGAGAAAAGGCATGGAAGATGAAATGGAAATGGAAACTGGTAAGAAATTATCAGAGGGCTAGGAAGTGGCAAAATACGATGGAGGAGAGAACGGTAACTGGGATCAGGGACGGTACTGAACCCAATACTAAACAACTGAATTTCAGCATAGAGGCAGTGGGGCTGCAATGAATATTTGTAGGCAGGGGCATGGCGTGATTAGGCTCTGGCTACAAGATGGAGAATTAATTTAATGGAGGCAAGACAAGAAGTAGATGAACTTATTTAAACATTTAATGAGGTTAAATAACTTAATCCAAGGTCGAACAGCTAAAAATGGTGGTGGCAAGGGAAAAGCAAGAAGAGACTTGAAAATGTGCAGGTGGTTATATAGACAACATGGTCATGCAATTAGTCAATGTCAGACGCATAGGATAATGACTAACAGACTGGTGGTAGTTAGGAAGGGGTGTAGAAACAGAGACGTTAAGTTGCAAACATACTGCATTAGAGGGATTAGACATATTGGCTATTCATGTCTGGAGCTTACAGGAAGCAAGCACCGGGAGGGAGTGAACAGATTATAAAGAGTCATCAGTATGTGGCGCACACTTAATAAAATTATGAATGTAGCATGAGCTGGTCCTAGTAAAAACTATAACAGAATGGGCAGACGATAAGATGATTTCCTAAGTAATGCCAAGGTTAAAGGAATAAGGCATATGAGGCAAAGAAAAGATCAGGGAGATAGAAGGCAAAACGTAAGTGAGAACCGACACTGAAGCCAAAGAAAAAGAATCTTGAAAAGTGGCTTGTGCTTCCATTTTGAGTTTTCTAAATAGTCCTTTGGAAGTCTGTTCTGCCCAAGGGTTTCTTGCCATAAAATAGGACCAGGCACTTATTCATATTTTTCTCAGGTGGATTCCTCCACTTAAACTCGATACTATATCTGAGGCTACAGTTACTGTTATTTATATCCAAATCCTCTAACTCAACCACAAGATCCATATCTTCTGGGATCTCTATCCCAGCCTGGGATTCACCTTAATTAGTCTTTATCCATGGCAGGGTGCCCCTCTTTGGACTAGAATTTCTACTCCTTTCTCCAGGTAGTTTCTCTCCTGCCATTTATCCTTTGCTTCACCTACTTCATAGCTGCATAGTGGAATATATACAGATCCATATGCGTCCCCTGAAGCTGACAGTGGATTATCATGGTTACTGATTAGGAAAATCGCTGTTTGCACAAAGACGTTGTTGTATATGTTTTACCTTATTTATCTTACACATCTTTTATTTAGGTTGAACCATGTAAAATTGCCATTCTTGTAGGTCAAAAATTAGCAGTTTCATAAGTTTTGACCTATTTTATGTCTCTTAGTTTTGCTTCTCAGTCTTTGAAACCAGTATGCAAAGAAGACAAAGTACAAAATATCCATGAACTTCTTGGTAGCGGATAATTTTGGATACGCTATTGATCATAAAACGCTCCAGGTCTTAAATGTATGCATCTGCCCATAAACCATCAACTGTCTTTTGCACAGTAAGGATTGCACAGGTGAGCCGACTGCTTCTGTGTGTATCAGAACCTCTGAGGTCTGCATCCGCCCTTTAAAATCCCTAAGGTATTTGTCATTAAACCACTCCTGCTGGGCTTAGTGACTGAGAAGATTCAGTAAACCTCTCTGAGTGCGGACATCCCAAAATAGTTAGCTCATCTGTTTATTCATTCAATTAAAAAACAATTATTCTTCTGTTCATTAAGTGAACATTTATCTAGTGGCCATCATGCGCCGTTTAGCAGTATCTGGTTCACGGGTGATTGCAGGATTTAATCTGAGCAGCTGGGTGCCTTTTCATTTTACAGCTTATTATTACCAGATAATTTTTAATAATTTCCAGCCGCTGGTCACAAAAGTGTGACAAGCTGAATAGACAAGCCCTGGAAGTCCCTTTTGGTTCAACCCTGCCACACCTGCATGAGCCTTTGCTGGATTCCCAGCTTTCACAGAACTGATGGCCAGGCCAGTTCTGCCCCTGCCTCCCCACTACCATCCTCCCAGCATTTGAAGTCAGGGCTCCTTTTCCCATTTTCACCCTTGGCACCAGAGTTTCTCTTCCTTGCCACTACTGTCATATGGGGCTAGATGGTCGTTGCGGGGGGCTGCCCTTGCTTTGTAGGATGTCTAGCTGCATCCCTGACCTCTACCAACTAGACACCAGGGACACACCACCCCCCAACTGTGACAATCAAATGTGTTGCTAGACATTGTCAAATGTCCCCTGGGGGTGAGGGAAAAATCCCGTCCAGTTAAGGATGCTGCTATAGACTTAACAACAGCAGTGTTTCCTTGTAAGACATCATCCAAGGGTCTTCCTCCACCTTCATGACCTGAGGCTACCGAAGACTACAAGCAAAATTAGGCATCCTTCTACCACATATGTACTTCAATGGTTACAAAAGTGTGTGTATATATATACATATATGTGTACATATATACATATATATGTAAATATAAATTCATGTATATTTATATATTTACATATAGTTTTATTGGAATCCAGAAGAGAGTGATCTTGTCCCCTGAATCAAATCACATAATGTGGCTATATTACTATAGCTAGTATAGGCTGACCTTGAACCCCCCTCATGAACAAATCAAGACACCCCAGTTTGCCATGTGTCAGAGTTACCATCATCAAGCATGATGAGATTGTCTCTGTGAATGTAGATGATGGAAGATTTCCCCGTTTTTATTCCCTTCTTTGTTAATAAAACCAAAGTGGTACAAATGCTAAGCTCTCCAAGTACAAAGCGTTTTAATAGTTTGCTTTGGCACGCTGGGACTATAGTTCCATTTCAAGAATTCACCTTTGCACGGCTTCCCAGGGGTATCTGGACCCCCTGATGTGAGCTGCGATCTATAGGAGGAAGAAGCGATACAGGGAAGGACAGGCCTTGGTTCCCTTCCTTCATCTCTCACAACTAAAACTATATGACTTTTATTTCCTAAGGAAAACAAAATTAATTTGGAGTCTTTCAAAAATCTTGGCATGTAAAATAATGCAACAGAACCCCAATTTTGGGACTGCTGTGATTGCATTCCCTAGTTAAGCACCCTAGATATCAATACTTAATGGTATTCTCTAAGCTCAGCCAGTGAAGAAAATAGGGTTGTTATCTATCAAAGCACATTTTCGTTTCTGACAAGTAAAAAGCAGCATGGGGAATGCAGGAAGGCTGAAATGAAAGCCTAAAAGAAAACTCATATAACATCTGGTGTCCTTTATCCCCTGTTGGCCTTTCATAGTATGATATGATGAGCTTGTTCTGATTTAAGACCTGATGATTTGGTTTGAAAAAAACAGGAGGAGGGGGCTAGATGCAGCCAGGTTGGCAGCAAAGTGGGATACAAAAATCTGCTCAAATAATTGGAAACACGACAGATTTTTCCTAACTGATGCCAGTGGCATCTTAGTTTATCCATCTCTCTCAGCTGAATTTGTAAAGTACATTATCTTATTGGTTTTAAAGTTTCCATCTCACTTATTTGCAGGGGGAATGTGAGCAAATCAGTCATGATGGATTGCCTAATTTTCTGGGCTGAATAAAACAGTTTTATGAGATTGTTGATTCCTGGGTTATTAGTTAATAGAAACACTGATCAATTTTTAACCTAAAAAAAGCTTATCAAGTTATTGCATTTAAAATGTTTCATTATTGTTACCATAGTATTGGTAATGAATACGCTAATTGAAAAATTGAGAAAGGATTTCATAAGGGAGTTTTTCTTTGCTTTTTTAATTTTCAATCCAAATGTTAACATTGTCCTGAGCCACAGAGGTCAGAAGATTAGTATTTACTCTACAAGAAATCATCTTTGATCAAAAAGCCAGAGGAAGGGGCAGAGAAAGATCATTTCCTACCTAGAAAATACAGGTCCAATTTAATCCATTGCAAATTTCTTACTGCTTCATTTACAAGAGCCGGAAAATAAGGAGAACCAAATACTACGGAGCCATATTTTTTAAATTAAATGAATCATTTAAGGTTCATTGGACGTGGAAGTACATGTGGTAATTAACAAGGAGGAGAGTTTTTATTTGCTAATTTGAACCTTTGATGAGAAATTAGTCTCATGGATGCTCCAAATTTTAATGCTCCAATGAAAGCATTTTTCCAAAACTTCTTTAAAAGTATCAAAATTATCAGATATATTTATTCATCGAAAAACTATGTATCCAGGTGAGAATCCCAAATAGAAAAAAAAAATTGTATCATTTTTTCTCAAATTCGAATTATAATCATAGAAATAACACTTCCTTTTGTTTCTTAAAACTAAAAGTTATAGTAACTATGCCACGATGGCTCAGGAATAATTAACATAAATCCAGGCATCCTTTTTTGACAGAAAAGGTGTTCCTTTTTGTTTTGTTTTGTTTTCTTTTTTCTTTCTGTCCAACTTTGTCATGGATGGGTTTCATCTTTGTGAATATATGCTCTTACCATTCAGAATCACAAATGAAGGAAGTCATTCCTTGATAAAAGGAAAGAAGGGAGTTAAAAACTTTTATGCAAGCAGACTTTACTGTGAATTGTTATCTTTTGTTAGTTCAAAGGTTCCCAAAGATATAAATTCTTCAGAATTGCCCTGAGGTGCTGGGGATGTAAATTGAATACTTTACAATTTGTAGACTGTTCCTGAAGTAATGTGTATCTCCTCTGTGAGTGAGTGTTTGGGGATTTTTCAATTACTGGAGTCTGAAAACTCAGAGATTCTTTAGGGCAGAAAAAAAGACTCTTCTCAAAGTTGAGTCACTGCTGTTCAAATTAGCTGCCAAAAGCACTATAATGATCTGTGTTCCAGATTTCGCTAAACAAGGAAAAATGGCCCATTTTTGTCAGAGGGAAAATAACCTCCTCTAACTGCATCCATGGATAACTGCAGACGGGCTATGGGATGGGTTAAAAGTGAAATAAATTGTTGATACGTGCCATATAAAATAGGCCAATGTTATTCCTAAAAGACTCAAATGAGCTTCTTTATATTATTTTTAGAGTGATAACTTAAGTATGGCCTTTTAGGCTGTTAACAACTTCTTAGAAAATAAGAAATGAAAAATGATAGAATGGTATATGTGCATTTAAAATTTGGCATACTTCAGAATTATATAGAATATAATTATATTATATATTATATTATATACAGCTCACAATCACGGGATGACTGAAAATGATAATTTCCAAATTTCCATCAGATTCTCTGAAACTTTTCTTATTCTAGTATCTTTCTCCCTTCCCAATTTAGTGGAATTGACTGGTTTAAGTTTCTTTTTTTTTTTCCTATAGTAGAGCTGCTAAGCATTCGTGAAACACAATACTAAAAAGTCAGCAGGAAGAAAAAGTCATGAAAAATGAGCAAAGAAATAGCTTAACACTGGTACCCTTCAGCCCTCTTGAAAGGAATATGTTGTGAACAAGGGCAATCTGAATTAGAGTAACATCTCTTATGGGATTTTAAAACAGGCTAAAAAGTGTTACCAAGTAGTTATCCTTTTTTTTGCTAAACGGAGGATCTATTTCAATTAAAATATCTAAAAGGATTTATTATCATGCAATTTTGAATTAAAATACATGATTCCGTATTGTTTAAAACAGCTTGTTCTTCTAAGTAGGTCAAGCTATTTTCCTTGTGTTGTCATTTCATGCGTGTTTTACGTCCTTTGTAAGTGCAAACAGATTTTGAAAGAAAAAAAGCTGCAAATAAAGCATTCTTTACCTGTCAGAGTTAGACCTGTGTTCACGTCAGATGCTCAGGAAGACAATCATTTTGGGCAGATTGGGTTTTATTCTAACAGAAAAAGGGACAGTGAATTTTCTACAGGCTCCATTAACACACTCACAACCTCATAGAACCTTTAATTTATGGGACATTTTCTGACTCACTTTTTTAAGAGAAAGAGGCAGAAGATTACAAACTAAAAAGGTAAGATTAAGATGCAATTACGTTTCTGCTTGAATACTTACTAAGAAGATGGGTTAAAACCTTTTCAATCCTAGTTAATAAACATTTATTGAGAAACTACTATCCTCCAGGCAACACAACTCATGCAGCAGGTACAAACCTAAAGATTCATCTTTGAGCATTTTAACTCCAAGATCTTTATTCTGGATAAAATATGCAAAGTAGAACTAAGACACAAATGAAGCAATGGATGCTGAGAAAATGTTCAAAATATCTAGTCTTGGGAACTTGGGAAGGTTTTCCAAGGAGGAAGGGACATTTAAGTTGAGCGAAGATGAAGAGAAAGAAGATAAAAAAGGGCCCAGGCTAAGGTCCTTATGACAGAAAGGCCTGTGTAAATAAACAAAGGTGCAGGCAGATAACCACATGGTGTTTGTAGGGAACTATTACAGTTCAGTTACTCAGACAATCAAGTTGTGAAATTGAAAGAACTAAGGCGGCTGGAGCGAGCGGAGCCAGTTACATAGAGCATATTTTATACATTTTTATAATCACTGCCTCAGTAGGTTTTAGTTCTGAACTTTTGTCATAAGATCAAGAGTCCTCAGCAATCCCACTCCTGGGAATAGACCCTGAGAAAACCATAATTCAAAAAGAGTCATGTACCACAATGTTCATTGCAGCACTATTTACAATAGCCAGGACACCGAAGCAACCTAAGTGTCCATCGACAGATAAATGGGTAAAGAACATGTGGCACATATATACAATGGAATATTACTCAGCCCTAAAAAGAAATGAAATTGAGTTATTTGTAGTGAGGTGGATGGACCTAGAGTCTGTCATACAGAGTGAAGTAAGTTAGAAAGAGAAAAACAAATACCATATGCTAACCCATATATATGGGATCTAAAATTTAAAAAATGGTTCTGAAGAACCTAGGGGCAGGACAGGAATAAAGGTGCAGACATAGAGAATGGACTTTAGGACACGGGGAGGGGGAAAGGTAAGCTGGGACGAAGTGAGAGAGTGGCATGGACATATATACACTACCAAACGTA
Organism: Aethalodelphis obliquidens; assembly: GCF_003676395.1. Lineage (NCBI taxonomy): Eukaryota > Metazoa > Chordata > Mammalia > Artiodactyla > Delphinidae > Aethalodelphis > Aethalodelphis obliquidens. The sequence goes on along the minus strand of NW_020837978.1, from coordinate 6,786,341 downwards.
AAACAGATAGCTAGTGGGAAGCAGCCGCATAGCACAGGGAGATCAGCTCCGTGCTTTGTGTCCACCTAGAGGAGTGGGATAGAGAGGGTGGGAGGGAGACGCAAGAGGGAGGGGATATGGGGATATATATATACATATAGCTGATTCACTTTGTTATAAAGCAGAAACTAATACACCATTGTAAAGCAATTATACTCCAATAAAGATGTTAAAAAAAAACCCAAAAGATTAAGGGTCCTGAGCGACTCAAGGTCGTCATTGGAGATATCACCTTTCTATACTAAATTAGTGGATGTCACTGATTTATTTTTAATTAGGTCAGATTAGCATTGTTCAACAATCACTTCTGCTTTCTGAGTCATTCAGAATTTTTAAAGCCAGTTTAACAAAAGTCAGCTTGCCAGAAGGCTATTTAATGAATAAGTGATAAACCAAATGACCAGTTCACCAAAAGGCAATTCATCATTTTCTCTGAGTGAGCCTTCTTGCCAAACTTTCCAAATATATTCAAGACTATGAAGATGAAGCCACCCATGAACCTTAGCTTTCCAGAAATACAGCACTCTTTAAAATGAATTTTCCAAGAAAAATTATCCTTAAAATATTTAGAAAATGGAAAAAAGTTGCTAAACTTGTCAATTTATCTTTGGACAAATGAATATCATTAAACAATAGATACATTTCTCATATTGATCAATAGTCATGTGCATTTAACAGCTTGGTCTATTGACAGAATTTGGCCCAATATCTTGTTATAATTTACCAACTCTGGCTAAGTAGATATTTAATGATGCAAAGTTCAAAGAACAAAACAGCAGTAACAAAAAAATAACAAAAAACATGGCAGCTGCTCTACTATAAATTTGGAATATAATCTTAGGAAATATTAACTTTTTGTGGGTTTGGAAACTTCTAATACAAAATAACATTAGCTGGCTTTTAACTGATGAAAATTCATTAAAATCAGTTTTCATATCCTAACTCTGATCCCTTACATGTGTATATCTACACTTAATTTATTTATCTAGTAAAGAAATATACATGTTTATATAATTTTAATGTGACTGTGTACATTATATAGCCACATTGGTGAACCAGTAGTTCATTTAATGTGTTCTCAAAACATCTTAATACCATATTTCCTACGTCAAGGGCCGACTATGCTTTTCTCCAACTAATTTTAACTTTTTAAGATCACAAAACATCTTCCATACTCTACAATTTGTTCTGCAACTGGTAGGCCATTCTGGTTTTGTTGTAAAAACATCCTGCCATGCAACGCCAGATTGTGTTAACTCTGGGTAGAGCGATAACAGATGTGCTGAGTTGTCCTGTTTCCTGGAAACGCCAGCATCTCTCTCCACGCTAGTTCCCTGACTACAAAGATGACACAAGCAGCAGTGCACTGGTGGCTCCTGGCAAGGGTCCCATTCCTTGGCTTCAGTCTCTGCTCACATCCAGTCGGCCCCAGTCCCACCGCACAGTTTTCCAGGGTAACAAACAGACCGAGGTTCACGCAAGCTCCTTAGCACAGCGAGGCGGCTTTCCAGCCTCGCCGCCAATGGAGTTGTAGCACCCTCCAAGGACCGCGAGGGAAGAGAGAGGAGCGGCTGGGGATGGGAGACGGACGGAAGCTGTCCAGGCCGGGGCGTTAAAGACCGCAGTGGCCCAGGCTCCGGCGCTGACCGCTCTCAGGGCCGTGTTCCATCTATTTCTCAGCTCCCCAACCCCGCGCTAGGCATCCTGCCTCCCAGTGAAGTCAAGCAGTGGGCAATGACAGAGAAAGCTCATCTATCTGTGAGGAAAGAAGCCACGTTGACGGTTCCCTAGTGGACGTAATTGTGCTCATTACTGCCCATTTACATTTCATCACTCGATTATCACAAATGCCTCATTACTGCTGAAAAGGGTTTTCTAGTGAACTACTTGCTAACTATTCATTCCTCAGCTCCGATGTCACCAGACAGGCTGACTGGAAACGGAGGGGGAGAGGAGGAACCGAAGAGGGGCGAAGGTGAAAAAGGTCTTCTATCAGATTTGATTAAAGGCCGTGATTTAAATCGATATTTAATAAAGTGGCTGCTACCGCATAACACGGGCAATTCCGCATGCAGTCAGAGCCGTGATTAGGAACCCCTCGCTGCCTGCTACATAACTCAATTGGGTTTTGTGCACTGGTCTGGCACCTGTGTCCCTTAGCGCTGCGCCTCCAAGGTAATAGGTTTATGAGCCGATGAACAGAGCTGATAGGTTCTAAATGGATTAACTAGGTGTCTGCAGTCTGGTGATGAATACATCAGGAAAAAAAAAAAAAAGTCTGCATAAGCAGGAAAGTGATAGGGAGTGTTGACAGACATTGTGTGTGTCGTGAGCCCCACAGGGTAAACACTGGCTCCGTGCCTGTCATTCAAGTGCGCTCTCTCTCAGAGTAATGGGTGAAGTATATCTGGCTGGGCTGCTTAAGCAGCCTGTTCTGTACCAGGGAACAGAGGCCTGTTTCTGAAAAGGCTTCCTCAGGGCTCTGCTGGCCCACCAGCTACAGCCAGCATAAGAATAAACCTCCAAATGCATATTTTTAATGTCCCAAGAATGACAAATAGATAGAAATTCCTGATCTAACTTTTAAAAAAAATTTTATTGGAGTATAGTTGCTTTACGATGTTGTGTTAGTTTCTACTGTACAGCAAAGTGAATCTATGTATGTATACATAGATTCAGAAATTCTTTTCTGAATTTCCTTCCCATTTAGGTCACCACAGAGCACTGTGTAGAGTTCCCTGTGCTATACAGTAGGTTCTCACTAGTTATCTATTTTATACATAGTATCAATAGTGTATATATGTCAATCCCAATCTCCCTGAGCTAACTTTAATTTGTAGTAGCTGCCCAGAGCATGGTGTTAAGAAAGATTCTGAGGTTATATCTACATTCAGCAGAAGACTGATTAAATAGCACTATCTGCTATGGACACCACAGGGAGGAGTGAGGTATGATTTTCATACAGTTTTCATCTCTTCGTTCTGTTCTCCACCCTCCTTAGATGCCTGAAATACCTAGATTTGTATATTTTATGGTTTCAACATGATAATGCAAATACTTGTATACATATATAGCTGAAAGGGATTTAAATTAAAATTCAATTTAATAATCCTTATCAGGTGTTCATAAAGGAAAGTATAGTATAGTGGGTTTTATCATGCATTCCCAGTATTCCTAAACTCTTTTAAATAAGATCATAAAGCTACACTTTTTAGTTAGGTAAAGCTGGTATAAATGTAGAAATCAATTACATGGCAACTTTTCCCCCCAGTCTTATCAAGCTATTAACTTGAGAAACAGTGCCATTCATGGGGAAAAAAAAAGAGAGAGAGAGAGAGAGAGAGAGAAACTGACTTAAAGATACAAAAATGCAATTTTTTGCATTGAGTATATATTCATGAGTGATTCAGTAGATTTAGTCAGAACCTATACTGACATAAAGAGCAGTGAATGTCATGACCTTTAAGAATTATTATGGAAACAATCTTGAAAGCATTAAATAGAAACTATCCATCATTTGGTGAAACTGCTTAATATGTAATAATCGAAGAAAAATTGCTGAGAAATCTAAATTTGGTTCCAATGTCATCTGAAAATAAGAATTTTATTTAGAATTAAGAACAAAATAATATTTAAGAAGCGGCTTTATGGATTTGGGGGAATCTCAGGTCCAATGAGTTCTCAATGTGTTCTCAGAGTGAGACACTGCCAATGCTTTTCTGACATTTCTGAGTTCCATTAATTGCCATCTCAGTCACTTTTTAGTTTGTAATTTTTATTTCTCATAAACATCAAAACACAAGTGGGTGCTGATGAAATGACAGACAGCTATAAAGTCTATGTGTTTTCAGTGTCTGTGTAAGAGAAACTGAGGAAAACAAGAGGATGTCTTTAGGACCTAAGAATTCAGAAATAACCAAAGACACTCGTGAAAAAAAATAAAATAAATGTAAAATTAAAATTAAATTGTACATGTACGTTAAGGGTGGGGAGATAGAGCGGACTAAGGAAATCTCAGAAAGCTAGGTGTCATATTTTTTAAACATTTCACAAGAACAGAAGAGAGACTTCTAGAGCTATCCTAAAAGTTTCCTAGAAGTTGGGAAAGTATCTTAAAGTAAATTTTCCCTCTAAAAGTTAAGAAAATTAATTTCATGTAAAAATTAGCTACAAAAGAATTAATATCAGCCTATACAATGTTATGTTAAGGAAAAAGAGATTAAATAGAGAATAACATTCCTGTAGACAGTGAACATCTTCCAGAAAGGCATTCCATAAAACCGAAGAAAACTATTATCAAATATTTCCAGAAAAAGAAAAAAAAAAAAAACCTAGAAACTAAAAATCCTTAAGAAAGTAATGCAAGATATGAAAGGATAGTAAAATAAGAATCAGAGAAAAGCTCATAAATTTGGTGACAGACCTCCAGAAAAAATTAGAAATAAAAGATATGTCATTTCAGAAACACTAAACTAGAAAACACACAAAGTGAAAAAACTCAACAGACAATTCCTTAAGAGATATAGAAGATAAAATAAAAAGTATTTAAAATCAAAAAGAGAAAAAGAAATGAAGAAGAGTGAAGAGAAAGTGACACAGAAACCAGGCAATCAAGATCCCAACCTGCATATAATGGACGTCTCTAAAGGAAGAAGACTAAGACTGGGAAAGGGAATAATTATAAAATCACAATTCTAGAAAATTCTTCTGAAAAGAAAAAGATTCAGAACTATACATTGAAAAGGCACAAGGCATGTCTCGGAAAATAAATCCAGAATTACCAAAACTGAGATGTATTCTAGTAAAATCTTTGGATTTGTAAAACCACTGGGAATTAAAGACAAAGAAAATCATTTGAGTGTTCAGTACTTATAAAGAAAAGCAGTTTGTCATCAGACATTCTAACAGCATCGGCTTATGCCAGAAGACAAAAGAATATTAATTATAAGATAGCCAAGAAAAGAAAATGTGAATGAAAGACTTAATATCCAGGCAAACTGACTTTTACATATAATGACCACAGATAAATTGACTTTGCATGAAACTCAAACAATATTCTTTCCATGGGCTAGCTGTTCCTTAGGAATAAATTAGAACGTAAGCTTCAGACAACCAAAATAAATGTAGAGACGTCAACATAAAAACTAGTTATAAACATTAATTATGCTTACCTATAGAACTGAAACTATCGAATTGAGATTTATAAGTTAGAGATTATAGCAACTAAGACCCGTATGTACATCCATATAACTGTAAGCAATACGGAAAGAAGAGGAGGATTATATGTAAAAAAATTTTTTTAACTCTTTTTAGTGATCATATTATTGGTGGTAGTACTGGCATCTCATTTTATGTATTAATATAATTCTATCATCTCTGGCATATTAACAGTCAATATGTTGAGAGAAGTATAGCTAGTTGTAGGATAGAAGAGGTTGAATAAACAGCCTATAGTCCTGACTTCTAAGTGGAAATATCAATATGAAAGCAGAACATTTTTTCTCTTAAAAATAAGAAAGAAATTTATCATTCAAAACTCTAAGTGGATTTATAGGTATATATTTGCAGATACGTTTTCAAATTCAAATTTAAATTAAGAATTTTAAGGTGTTTCCGTCACTGAAAAAGACTAGAAGCAAGGACCCACCAACCTGGTAGAAATACACATCACATCCCAATGTCCATTTCTTATTTTATTTTATTTATTTTTTCCCAGTGCCCATTTCACATGGGCTTCTTGGAGAAAGGACTGATTGCAAGTTGGGGGCAGGAAGTGTGCAAGTTAAGGAACTTGGGATAGCTTATCATTCTAGATAAGAAAAAGTCTTCAGAGATTATGGAAAGGATGTGGGAACCCGCTCGGGAAGGATCTTACTGGTCAAAAACTGGACAAACTAAGTACCAATAAGGACAGGTAGAAACACATCATGTGAGTTCATAATCACATACACTGTGAGTTCATAATCACATACACATGCATGAGAACACACATGCACACACACATATAACAAACAGAAAACAAAACAAATTCTAATGGGTCACTTTGGAGGATAGTAGGGAAGCAATAGCTGAAAAAGAGTAAATAAAGAGATAGAATCAAAATTTATTCTGCATTTCCTTTACAAAGTATATCCATTGGGAAACCAAAAAGAAGGTGGTGTAAAGTTTCTCTTTGTAAAGGCCCCCCAGCAAAGGAAGTGTTACCAGTTAATTATTATAAGAATGAAGCATAATAAAACATCTCCTCAAATCTCTAAGTCTTAAAATAGCAAACATTTATTCTCAAGGATCTGAGGATCAGTTAAATGTTGGCTGAGCTAGGCGGGGCTCAGCTGAGTACTTGACTTCAAGCTGCAGGTTCAGTTGGCCATGGCTATTCCACAGATGTCCATTCTGGGGCCCAGGGTGAAGGTATGATTGACATTGTGATTCAGGGGAAGCTTTCTCATGGTGACGGCAGAACACAAGATGGAAAATAGAAACATAGGAGGCTTTTAAAACCTAGGCACGGAACTGTTAATCCCACCTACCTACCATTGGCCAAAGCAAGTGACATGTCCAAGGTTGAGGTCAAGAGGCAGAAAATGCACTTTGCCTTTGTGATGCCAAGGCAAGGGTGTACAGTGCGTACAGGGAAGGGTGAGGAATTGGGAACAATACTTCAATCTTCCTCAGGTATAATTAGAATATTATTGTTCTGCCACCACGAATAAATGAAAGAATCTATGCATTTATGTCAATACTGACAACATCATGAAAAGAGACAGTCTCCAACACTAATAAATTAAAGGATCTAGGCACTGATGTCAAAACTGACAACATGATAAAAAGAGACAGACACTGCACACCTCTTGTTGAAAAACACTCCACCACTTATAAAGTTATCTTGTCCCTTCCCCCCAAATAAACCAGATTACATGTGATTAACTCTCTAGATATAATAACTAATTTACAGGAAATATTAAGTGAAGAGGAACATGTTAAACTATATTGTGAGAATGCAACCAGCAAAACTCAGACTGAAAAACTCTATAAGAAAAATGATCAAGCTCCTTCAGTAAGTAGAGTGAAAAAATAAAAAGGTAGAGAGTAAAACTTAGCATTAAAATATGTGTGTGTATATATATATAATGTATATATTCATATACATATGTATACATATATACTATATATAAAAATTTTAAACTATAGTATTACCCATCAATTGCATTGTTGGTATTTATCCCAGAGAACTGGACATGTATTATGTTCACACAAAAACCTGTACACAAAGGTTGAAAGCAACTCTATTCACAACAGCCACAGACTAAAGCAACCCAAACGTTTTACAATGGCACTTTGAACTTTGGTACATTCATACTGTGAAATACTACTCAGCAACACACAAGGAACGAAATATTGATGCATGCAACATTTGGATAGATCTCTGAGGACTTATGCTGCATTAAAAAAAAAAAGTCAATCTCAAAAAGTTATAAGCTGTAAGATTCCCTTTCTACAACAGTCTCAAAATTACAGATTAGAGAGAACGTGTTAATGATTTCCAGGGGTTAATGATAAAGGGAAGAGGGAGTCTGTGAGTATAATGGTGAAGGGCTGGAACCCAAGTTTTGTATCTTGACCGTGGTGATGGTCACAAAAATTTACACATGTGATAAAGCTGTATATTGGTGGAACTCAGATAAATTCTGTAGACTGGACCAATGTCAATTTTCTAGCTTGATATTTTACTGAAGTTACATAAGATGCTATCATTGGAGGAAACTGAGTGGGGGCTAAGTGGGATCTCTCTGTCCTATTTTTTGCAACATCCTATTGACCTATAATTATTTCAAAAAGTTAAGAGAATAAAAGCTATACTATTTGGAGACATACACTAGGTAATAAAATTATACAGGAAAGTATAAAATTGAATAATAAAAGTCAGGAAAGTTGTTACCCTGGTGGAAGAGAGAGGGTTGGGACTGGTTGGCAGTTTATAAAAGGTTCTGGGACGGCCGACCATGTCAATTTCCCATGATCTTTGGCGATTATTATAGGACACGGCATTCCGCCTTATAACGTTTTATTAGGCTGTGCATTTGTTTTACTCAGTTTTCTGTAGTTGAGTTATATTTACCAATAAAAATATTTTAAATTACAAATAATTAGAGTGAAATCAGCTAGATATAGTAATTATCTGGATACTGAGGAGAAACCACAACACAGTAAATGGTGTGGGTATTTTCTGAGTTAGGGAAAGAACAGGTTGGGTAGCATGAAAATAATTTCGGTTTGAGAGAGAGGAAGCTACCCGGAGGCAACTTCATCTAGCAAAACGATGTAGCCCTTGAAGTCTGCCAGTTGTGAGTTTGAATCCTGATCTGACCAATTACTACTTGTGTGACCTAGGACAATTAATTTCTTAGTTATAATGTCCTCAAATATATAATAGAATTAATATTATTCAATAGATTTCCAGTAGAATTATGTAATGTAGATAATGTTCTTGCACAGCATATGATACTTTACCAGTATTTAATAAGTATTGGGGAGTGTTATTTTTAACTAATTCATTATGTAGACTTAGAGTTATGAATATGAAGCTCTGGCAGGTTGGGGTATTGGGCAGAGGTTAGCATGTTGGTAGCAGTTAAAACCAAGAGAGTACATGAGATTATCCCAGGAGAAGGCAGAGACTAAACCAGAACAGTGGAACTAGAGGACCTTGAAGATCGTTAACAGCTAAGTCGCAGAAAAGGAAGGAGAGTCCACAAAAAGGCCAACAAGTGCAGAGTCAGGCTTGTCAGAAGGTAATAGAATTCTGGATACCAAGGAAATGGAGTAGTAGCTCTTCTTCGTCATTCCCAATCTTTCTGAAATCATCTTCTCAGAGCAGGACTGTCACATACGGTGGTACAGGTTGTGTACTGCACAACTCGAGAGAGGGGTAGCCTATGTGAATGGAGCACTCAGAGTGACACAGTACACATCCTGCGTGACCAGTCAGGACCAGTAAGCCTTCATGACAATCAGGACTTATAGGGTTCTTTTCACTTCTCAGTGCACTATTTGCTCAGATGTTTACTCTGTCTCGAGTACATTTTTATTCTTCCCACATATCCCTTTGCCTTGAAGTCTGATGGCAAATTTATACTAGTCTGTGGAATTTTGTGGAAAACTACCCAAACTCACTTTGATTGAATAAGTTTCCCTTTGATGTCTGCAAGGTCTCTCAGGAAAATAAAAATCACTATGTTTTAACATGCATTCTTTGCATATCTGTCTTGGTCTTACTTTGAGAACTTTTTGAACACAAAGGTTATATCTTAATATGGATAACCTCCACAACTGGCACATCAAGATTCAGTAAGTACTTGTTGAATAAAGGAATGAATGAACAGAGTAGCCAACACCCACCTCTAGATATGGCTCAGTTACATCTTAACATAACAGTCATAAATAAAATCTCAACAAGACATTATTTTTGAGCAATTTACTCTGTTATTTATTCTATAAAATCAGAAAAGTTCCCCTATATAAAATACTCTAGCCACCAATATGCATATAAGATTGAAGCAAAGAGAAGATTAAAAACAAAAAAAAGCAGTAATAGCCTTGTGACCTTGCTTCTGTAGAGGCTAAATCGATGTCAGAAGATTTCTCTGGTGGATTTAGAGACAAAGCATGAGATTTCTTTGATGGATTTAGACAAAAGCCCCTCAGATAAAATAGCTTAAATGATTGTCTGTTTCTAGGTCCTGGAATACTCACCAATGGATAGGAATACTTGAAGTCAATTAGCACAGTAACAGATGCCCACTAATGTGGCTTTTCATGTATTATTCTTTCTCCTGTCGATACCCTTTTTCTCCCTTTAGACAATTTAATATCATTCTTGAAGCCATAGCTTTAACAAGTGAATAGGGCTAATATCAAAGGCTAGACAACTCAAAGGAAATGGTGCCAACTACCCATTTACCATAAATTGATTTGACTGATGATTTTATATTTTATTTTTTTTCTCCTAATGTTCAAACTTTCCCCTCAGTCCAGTTGTTATCAGAGATTAAATATGACTAAAAAATAAATGTAAAATATTGTTATCTGTTTGTCACCACTTTTGTTAAACACTACCCTTCCTCACTTTTTGATGCTTGATGACTTTTAGGAAAATACAGCACTTACCACTCTGAATACAAGAGAACTATTAATACAGGAAAAGAGTGCTAAATTGAAAATGACTTGACCTTACCACAGCTTGAACAGGAGGCAGACTGAGAAAAAACTGTCCCTTTCTGATGCTGCCTTCATTTCCTCATGAATGATGCACCTGTAGGTTTCTGGCAACGTACCTTCTAGGAAGACACCGAAATGCAGAGTCACCATTGTGTCTCGGTTGCCTCTGGTGGCTTTTGCCATATTTGTAACCAACATGTCTGAGCTTCTGTGCTGTAAATGCACAGGAAAGGCAAACATATGAAATTTTGCCGGCACCTCGCAACTGCCCTCCTGTGAGCAGAGTTGAAAGTCATGGTCAAGATGTATAGGGAAATTACACTAGATTTATTTACAGAAAGCATTTATGTTGAACTAGCAGTTTCCTAGTGTGTCAGCAATTTTCTATTGCATTTATTTGTTACTACAGTGCTTGGCAAGAGTGCAATCCTATTAAACCTGCACAATACGTTACCCAAAATTGTAATCATTTTCTATTTTATAAAATAAAAGGACCGTGAAATTTATACAACTGTGGAATCCTTATAGATTTTCAAGACAAAAATGTATAGTCTTGGGCAAGCTAGTTCCAAATGAACTTTTCAGTTCTTTTCTTATCTCACTTCCAATGTTTTCTCTTTAGTTGATATGAACAATAACCTACCTATGAGACCTGACTACATGAATCAAAACGAAAAGAAAGCAAGCCCTGAAAGCAAGCACTTTTTTCTTCTCCAGAACATTGGCTCAGCTTGTGTTTTCCATAAACCAACAGCCTGAAAGCTTATTATTTTAAAATAATAAGCTATTGGCATTTTCAGTGTTATATTTTACGTAATGGTCTTATCTTAAAATGAGATTAAGGTTTATATTAAATCATTCCTTGATATTAAATTGTGACTAGTCCCACCAGCCAACTGCTGACTGTTCTTGCCCTGTCCTGCAGCAGGTCCTGAGCAACTCTGGCTCTGCTACACTGAAGAAAGTCCACACCCAGCAGTGAGCCTGGTGTGCAATCAGTGTTGCCACCTCAAAACATACGTGGTGTACCCAGGGCAGCAGGCCCAGGCTCCTGCGTGCCAGCAGAGCTACAACACTCCATGCTATGTCCCAATAATTTGGCATAGCTTACAGAGGACAGGACTTCCGGTTGATTCCCTGTACAAGACAAAGGGCGAACTCTATGTAAACTGCTGGATTTAGTTACTAACCAAGTATCAGTACTGGCTCACAAATTGTACCAATGTATGAGAAATGTACCAATGCGAGAAACTCCTAATAGGGGAAACTGGAGGTGGCGTGAAGGGGTATATGAGGGCTCTCTGTACTTTCAGCTCATTCTTTTTCTGTAAACCTAAAAGTGCTCAAAAAATAAATTTTATTATTTTAATTGCAAAAATAATAATTTCAGGGACAAGAGGCTGTAGACACATTTTCTCCTCTTCCTCCCCACAAAGCACAACTATAAACCCTGGAAAGGGCACAAATAACAGACAAAGGAGAATTCTGAAAGGTGAGCTGGTTTGAGACCCCAGAGGTGGAGGAACAACACAACAGTAGGGCATCTCTGTCCTCCCACCCAACAGAGAAAGGCCACCCAGATGTATCATTTTCCTTCTCCAAACCTAGCAACAGAAGGCATTCCAGCTAGACTCATTTCTCCTCTAGATAACATGCAATTCCCTCTGACAATATCAGATAAACCCTATGTCACCACCAGCCAGGAGGACTGATTGGAAGCCCTGGCAGAAATAAGTGGTCCCAAGAGGTACTCCCTTCTCTGTCAAGCTTCAGACTCCTTTTATCCACTAAGAGATGCCATACTAAGTGGAGTGGGCAGAGATGGCAGAAAAGACCCAGCTACAGCAGGCAGCCTCGTCCAGGAAGCTTCCTTGTCCCTGGGGGCCCCACCTCTCCTCCTCTGTGGAGGGACACCAGAGCAGCTAGGAGGTACCTATAGGGTAACACATGTACCCCTCTCCTACAGAGAAATACTGCCTAGGGGAAAATCCTTCTCAGACAACTTCAGCAGAGACCAGTAGGAGCCCCAACAGGCCCAGATAAACTAAACAGGTCAAACAGCACCACAGACGCTTGGAAGGGTGAACTGCCACCAGAACCACAGCCTACAGAAGTAGGGCAAGACCCATGTAGTGAACCTAAATCGGGTGACTGCCTGCTGAGATAAAATATTTGAGTAGCGCCCAGAGTCTCCAAAACCAAAAGAAAAAAACAAAACAAAACAAAAACCCAGCTGTCGTACAGAGAAGCAAGAAAATTACAAGTTGAATAAGATAAGCCAATCAACTGATATCAATCCTGATCAATCAGATGTTGGAACTGTCTGACAAGCACTTTAGAGCAGCTGGAATAAAAGATGCTTCAACAATCAGTTACAAATTGTCTCGAAATGAATGAAAAAATAGAAAGACTCAGCAAAGAAATAGAAATTACCAAAAGTTTGGAAACTATAGAACTAAAAAATACAAAACAGTAGAAATAAAAGAAGACTTACTAGATGGTCTCAGCAGTAGAATGGACATGATGAGGATGGAATCAGTGAATGTGAGTACATATTAATGGAATTCACCCAATTTAAACAATAGAGATAAAACAGCCTGAAAACAACAGAACAAAACAAAACAAGAACAGAACCTCAGGAACCCGTGGGACAACAATGAAAGATCCAACATTTGTATCAGCAGTCCCAGAAGAAGAGAAGAAAAAGGAGGGCTGAAATAGTATTTGAACAAATAATGACTGAAAACATTCCAAATTTGGCAAAAGTCACAACGTTCAGATCCAAGAAACTGAGCAAACTATAAACAGATTAAACTCAAAGAAATCTACACAAAGACACATTGTAATTAAAGTTTTGAAGACTAAAGATGAAGAAAAAATGTCTTGAAAGCAGCCAGAGAAAAACGATTCATTACCTCTGGGTAATCTATCAAATTTCTCATCTGCAACCATAGGGGCCAGAAGGAAGGGGTACAGTATTTTTCAAGTGTTGAACAAAAATAACTGTCCACTATGAAACTATGGAGAAACTCTTGCTCAAGAATAAAGAGGAAATGAAACAAAGGCAAAAGAAATTTGTCTCTAACAAACTTACCCTTAAAAACTGGCTAAAGTAATTTCTTCAAATAGAAAAGAAATGATAAGGGGAGGCTCTTGAAGCATTGGGAAGGAAGAAGGATTGAAGATGGAAACAAAAATGTTAACACTACCTGATCTTTAAAACATTGATATGTAGAAAAGGGGCGCATAAATGTAACCAAATAGAAGTGAGGTTTTCACACTTTACTCAGGGTAGTAAAATGCTGATACCAGTAGACTTTTATAAGTCATACCTGTGTACAGGGGGTCCCAGACTTATGGGTCGGCTTAACGATTTTTCGACTTTACAATGGTGTGAAAGCAATACTCATTCAGCGAAACAGTACTTTAAAACTTGCGCGTGCACGTGCACACACACACACACACACATTCACACACAACTCTTAGTAATAAGAAGTGAGTTCAGCAAGGTTGTAAGATACAGAATCCACACACAAAGATCAAGTGCATTTCTATAACTAACAATGAACACATACAGACCAAATATTTTTTAAATTGCAAGACCATTTAAAATTGCCCCAAAGGAAAAAAAAGTATGTAGATATAACTCTAACAAAACATGAACAATACGTACATGATGAAAATTACAAAATGCTGATGAACTAAATCAAAGGAGACCAAAATAAATGGAGTCACTTATTATGTTCATGGATTGGAAAACTCAAGAGTGAAGATGCAATTCTCCCCAAATTTATTTTTGCATTTGAGGCAATTCCAACCTAAACCCAAGAAGGCTTTTGGTAGAACAGGCAAGCCTATTCTAAAATTTATCTGGAAAGACACAGGCCCTAAGAATAGCTAAAACAATACTGACACGTAAGAATAAGAAACTGGATATCCATAGTGAAAAATATATACACAAAAAATCCCATGACTTAAACTTCACACCTTATACAAAAATTATCTCTAAATGGATCATAGAGATTAATGTAAAATTATAAGACTTTTGGAAAAAATAGAAGATAATATTAGGGAGCTACGTATAGGCAGAGTTCTTAAATGTGACATCAAAAGTGTAATTCATAAAATAAAAATTAGTAAATTAGACCTCATCAAAAATTTTAAAAATTGCTCTGTGAAGACCCTTGTGAAAAGGATGAACAAACAAGCTCTCAGCTGGGAGCAAATATTTGTAAAACACATATGCAACTAAAAGGTGGCAGAATATTTTACCCCCAAATATGCTACTTTAGCATAAGGATTATTTGGGGCTAAAGGTACTTATAAAACAACAGATATAAGAAAGACATTCTAATCTCCCCTTTTCTTCCTAAAAACAGGATATAAAACTTCCACGTGAAAGATGCCCTCCCTGTACCAGAAAGAAAGTACTAATATTCTCATCAACAAGGACAAGAAGTTGAGACTAAGAGAATTCTACACAAACAGACCTTGTTAAAATAACTCTTATCATCCCTTAGCCTCCCTACATAATTCAATTAGTTTTCCACAATTGCCTGTCTTTGTTCAACCTAAAAAACTTGTAGCTTGCAACATTTCTTTGGGTCTTCATTTCCTTACAAGGACTCCTGTGTCAATAGAACTTACGTAAATGTGTATGTCTTTCTTCAGTTTAATCTGTCTTACATCAGGCCTGGCCAAAAAACCCTAAGAGGGTAAATGTAAAATTCTGCCTCCCCTACATAACAAAGGACTAGTATCTAGAATATATGAGGAACTCTCAAACTCAACAGTTTAAAAAAATCCAAATAGAAAATGTACAAAAGACATGAAGAGACATTTCACCAAAGAGGATATGCATATGGCAAACAAGCACGTGAAAAGATGTTCAACGTAATTAGCCATTTGTGAAATACACATCAAAACATAGTAATATACAACTATAATACCTACCAGAATGGCTAAAATAAAAAAACACTGACAATGTGGGTGAAGATGCAGAGAAACTGGTTCACTCATGCACCGTTGGTGGGAATGTAAAATGGGAAAGTTTGACATTTTCTTAAAACCTAAACATGTGATTACCACATGACTCAGCAATTGCATTCCTGAGCATGTATCCCTGAGAAATGAAAATTTATGTTCACAAAAAAACCTGTACACAAATGTTCATAGCCGCTTTATTTATTTATTTTTTGTGTGGTATGCGGGCCTCTCACTGTTGTGGCCTCTCCCTCTGCGGAGCACAGGCTCCGGACGCGCAGGCTCAGCGGCCATGGCTCAGGGTCCCAGCCGCTCCGCAGCATGTGGGATCCTCCCGGACCGGGGCACAAACCCGCGTCCCCTGTATCGGCAGGCGGACTCTCAACCACTGCGCCACCAGGGAAGCCCCATAGCCGCTTTATTTTTAGCAGTCAAATACTAGAAGCAACCCAAACGCTCTTCAAGAAATATATAGTTTTGTTTTTCTCTTTCTGACTTACTTAACTCTGTATGACAGATTCTGCAGTACTGATGAACAGTACTGATGAACCTAGTGGCAGGGCAGGAATAAAGGTGCAGATTGTAGAGAATGGACTTGAGGGCACGGGGCGGGGTGGGGGGGAAGGGGAAGCTGGGATGAAGTGAGAGAGTAGCACTGACATACATACACTACCAAATGTAAAATGGATAGCTAGTGGGAAGCTGCTGCATAGCACAGGGAGATCAACTCAATGCTTTGTGACCACCTAGAGGGGTGGGATAGGGAGGGTGGGAGGGAGGCTCATGAGGGAAGGGATATGGGGATATACATATGCATATAGCTGATTCACTTTGTTGTACAGCAGAAACTAACACAACATTGTAAAGCATTTATATTCCAATAAAGATGTGGGGAAAAAAAGAGAAATATATGGTTAAACAAACTATGTAACATACCTTCTATGGATTACTACTAGGAACTAGCTATTGATAGATGCAAAAGTTTGGATGAATCTCCAGTCATGCAAAGAGAAAAATGCCAGAGTCCTAAACGCTTAATACTGAGTCCATTTATTTAACTTTTTTTTAATAACAAAGTTTTAAGATGATGACATATTAGTGGTTATCAGGAGTTATGGACTGGGGTAAAGGGAATCATGTGCAGGATGTTGTAATAAAAAAAAAAATTAGAGATCTTTGTGGCATTGGAATCGCGCAGTATCTTGACTGTTGTGTAAATACATGAACCTACAGGAACAACCCAGCTGCCCATTAGAAATAGAATGGTTACACTGAACTATGCATAGAGAAGGGAATATTCTATGGCAATTTGAATGGGATGAATTACTGAGAAAGCAACACAATGGATGAATCCCACTAAAAATACTGAGCAAAAAATCCGGTCAGACAAAATGCCTGATTCCATTTGCACAAAGCTCAAATATGGGCAAAAATACCATAGGTATTAGAAGTCAGGTTAGTGATTACCTTTGGGATGGAAGGACTAGTACTGACTAAGATGCGTTGGAGAAAGTGTTCTGTGAGCTAGAAATGTTCTATTTCTTGATCTAGGTGTTGGGTTAAATGGTTGTGTCCATCTGGTGAAAGTTCCCTGAGATGTACAACTATGATTTGTAGTTTCCTATAGATGGTAATCATTTGATAACGTCTATGTATATTAAATTATCACCTTTGTACACTTTTAAAAATATTTTTTTAAAAAATTAAACAAAAAGAAAACTTCTGACTGTGCTGAGGAGGGGCCATAACAAGAGTCTCAACAATCATTCCATTTCTTAGCCGTCCCTCTCAGGGAGTGACATTATAACGCACAGTTCTTATCTTGAACACCCTCCACAAAAACCCTCACCATTCCTCATTAACTGAAGAATACCATTTAGACTCAACAAGATGGCATATAAGGCTTTTTGTTATTGGATCCCACTCTTTTTTGACCCTCCACTCCCCTCACCCCACACTCTGCATTCACTCATTTTTCACTAATATTTGTTGAGGGCTTCACTGGTGCAGGGCACTGTTCTGGGTGATAGGAATACACTTTGCAGCAATATAAACATCTCTTCCTCTCTTTCAGGGTTTACTGCCCAGTAGGGAGGACATAGTGTGAAATAGTTAATTGTATTTAATAAGGCCGAGTGCTATGATAGAGGAAAAATAGGATCTTATGGGGACATAAAAAAGAAACATCTAAACTTATCAAAAGAAGGCTGAAAACACTTCTCATTGGAATGAAGATTGTCTCTGATAAAAGCATTAATAGATGCTTACTGGGCACGATGCTATATGTGTGAGAGAGAGGGACAGAGAGAGAGAGAGGGACAGAGAGAAGAGAGAGAGGGACAGAGAGAGAGGGAGAGGGACAGAGAGAGGGAG